>NW_004443950.1:21568225-21711506 GCF_000243295.1 Trichechus manatus latirostris | reverse complement strand
CAGAACAAATAGTTTCTCATGAAACAGTAGTACACATATTGTTTTATGACATTGGTTAACAACCCCACAACATGTCAACCCTCTCCCTTCTCAACCTTTGTGATCTTTATTACTTTAAAGGCAACACAAATTAAAATGACAATTTTGGAAACTATTCTATATCTGTCAGAAAGGACATATATGTATATATGATATAAAATTAGGGAGAATGTTTACATATCAATACAGAAGAAGAAGATCTCAACTGAAAATGTGTAAATGTCATAATCAGGTTATTTACTAAGTGTAGACACAAATAACCAATAAATGTTTAAAAAGTTCAGCCTCACTCATAATCAGAAAGTTAATGCACCAATAAGGTAGAGTTTTTTTTTGCCTATCTTATCGACAAAATTGAAAAATAACAATAATATCCACTGCTGGAAAAGATGCAGAGAAATCGGTACTGATACCTTCTGGGAGGTGCATAACTTGTTGCCACATTGCCCTCCAAAACCTTGAATGTATAAGTACTCAAAGTCCTGAAAACATTAAGAAAACATTTTGACTCAGCAATTCTACTTCTAGGAATTTTTACTACAAAAATTATCAGTAGATAAAATGAACATAGAAGGATGTTTGTTGCCTGCTTATGTGCAAGAGTAAAAAAATGGAAATAATCTGTTACTATTGTTGTGTGCTGTCCTGTCGATTCTGATTCATAGCAACCCTGTATGACAGGAGTAGAACTGCCCCATAGGTAATCTTTACAGGAAGGAGCCCCGGTTGCGCAGTGGTTACAACACTAGGCTGCTAACCAAAAGGTTGGCCGTTTGAACCCATCAGCTGCTCTGAGAGAGAAAGATGTGGCAGTCTGCTTCCATAAAGACAACAGCCTTAGAAACCCTATGCGGGCAGTTCTACTCTGTCCTATAGAGTCTCTGAGTCAGAATCGACCCAATGGCAACAGGGAGATGGGGAGTCTTTACAGGAGCAGATTGCAGACTAAAGTTTGGTATACCTTCTGCATAGAGCCGTAGGTGTCAATAGATGTGAAGATGTAGGTCTAATGAAAAGATTATTAAAAATAAAATAACGAGGAAGTAGATTACAGATAAAAGTATTTAGTGTGAATCTGTTTATGTAACTTTATACTGTGAAGCAACTATAGTATAATCATTAAGAGGTTTTGCAGCCTGATCTGTGTAACTTTGAACAAGTCACATAACCTCACAGTATTTGTGCTGAATTATTCTGTACTGCATTGTAAAATGGGAATAATATAAATAATAATGTTGTTGTCACAACTCATAGTGACACTGTGTACAAAAGAACAAAACACTGCCTGGTCCTGAGCCATCCTCACAGTCGTGTTTATGTTTGAGCCCGTTGTTACAGCCACTGTGCCAATCCATCTCATCGAGGGTCTTTCTCTTTTTCACTGACCCTCTACTTTACCAAGCAAGATGTTCTTCTCCATGGTCTGGTCCCTCCTGATAACATGTCCAAAGTAAGTGAGACTTAGTCTTGCCATCCTTGCTTCCAAGGAGCTCTCTGGCTGTATTTCTTCCAAGACAGATTTGTTCATTCTTCTGGCAGTCCATAGTATATTCAATATTCTTCTCCAACACCATAATTCGGAAGCATCAATTCTTCTTCGGTCTTCCTTATTCATTGTCCAGCTTTTACATGCATGAGGTGATTAATAATAATAATAATAACTCCTATTTCATAGGCTTGTTGAGAAGATTGAAAGAGTAAATATAAGTCAAATACATAGAAAACTGTCTGGTATTTAGTAAATAAAAATTACTATAAACATTAGCTATTATGATGCAAAAAATGCATACATATTTAACTGACAACTATACTACAAGAGAAAGCATTTCTTGCTCCTGTGTCTGGGGTCAGTTAGGGGGTGGCTAGCTGGCTTTGCTGATCTTGGCAGGACTCACTCACATGGCTGGGGTCAGTTGATTGTGGGCTGAGCTAGGATAGCTCTTCTGGAGGCCAAGGGCAACTTGGCTCCAGCAGGCTAGCTTGGGCATGTTCTCATGGGGGAGGCCAAGACAAATCAATGCAAGCCAAACTTGAGGCCTCAGCATTGACAGACCATCACCTCTGCCTTGGGCTTTAGCCAAAGCAAGTCACACTGGGTGAAGAAACTCACTTTGACTTTAAGGAAGGAACTTCAAAGTCACATGGCAGAATGGGCAAAGACAGGATACAGAGAGAAGTGAAGAATTAGGCCATTAACACAATCCATCTACCACAAATTCTAAAATGACATAACCTAACACATGACTGGTGGTGATCTCTTAGCGGTGAGAATGTGAGTGATTTTTTTTCTTTGCTTTGCCTATATCATTTTTTTTTTTTTTTACATTTTCAAATTATAGAAAAGGCATATTTTTAATGTTAGTGAGAGGAATCCAAAAAAAAAAAAAAAAAAAAAAACCCACTGCCTTCGAATTCATTCTGACTCACAGCGCCCCATAAGATTTCCAAATCTGTAAATCTTTGTGGAAGCAGACTGCCACATCTTTCTCCCTCATAGTCAGTGGTGGTTTCCAACTGCTGACCTTTCAGGAGCTTTAACTACTGTGCCACCAGTGCCCCTATTATGGATTGAATTGTGTCCCCCAAAAATGTGTATCAACTTGGCAAGGCCATGATTCCTAGTACTGTGTGGTTGCCCACCATTTTGTGATCTGATGTGATTTTCCTATGTGTTGTAAATCCTATCTCTATGATGTTAATGAGGAAGGATTAGAGGCAGTTATGTTAGTGAGGCAGGACTCAGTCTACAAGATTAGGTTGTATGTTGAGTCAATCTCTTTTCAGATATAAAAGAGAGAATAGAGAGGAGAGGGACCTCACACCACCAAGAAAGTAGTGCCAGAAGCAGAGCATGTCCTTTGGACCCAGGGTCCCTGCACTGAGGAGCTCCTAGACCAGGGGAAGACTGATGACAAGGACCTTCCTCCAGAGCAGATAGAGAGAGAAAGCCTTCCCCTAAATTCAGACTTCTAGCCTCCTAGACTGTAGGAGAATAAATTTCTGTTTGTTCAAGCCATCCACTTGTGGTGTTTCTGTTATAGCAGACTAGATAACTAAGATGTCTCCCTAGTAAGGGGAATACAATCATGAAAATTATTTGGAAAATATGAAAAAAGGAGAAAGAAAAAAATATCACCCAAACTATTTTTCATCAGGAATATTACTAGCATTGTGAGACACTTCTTCCTGTGTTACATGCATTGCAGGAATATGTAACTCTTTGGCTTCTACATATTCAATGCCAATAGTGGCTTCGGTCATTCTGGCAACTCATCACCTACACCCATATTTCCAAAAGAACTCTAAAGCCCTCCCTCTTTGAGAAACACTGAAGACTTGTTAAACATTTTGTGGTTCCTCCTTGGCTTTTCCGTGCATGACATGTATTTGTTTATTTACTGATCTATGTATTGTTTGACATGGATATATGATCCACTACATGGATACTTTTCAATGCATTTTTTTTTCATTTAACTTAATGGGATAAGTATGTTCCTACATGTAACCTAAATGTCCCAAGTCCTTTGACCTTCTAAAGTCATCTTGCCTTTAACAAGACAATTAAAAAACAAAAATGGTACTCAGTTTATTGCAGAAAGTCCATTGCTTCCCCAAATATTTTTTGTGGGTGTCTAGGGGGTGAGGGAGTGGTGCCTGCATTCTCCTCATAGCCAACGTTACTCCTTCAGTTAGCTCTCCTACCATCATCCCAGTACCTCTGCTAATGTCTTCACTATACCTGCAGCCTTCTTTCACCGTCACTTTTTATGGGCACTTCTCCTCTCCTCATTTATTTCCCAAGGAATTTCCTGCGCAAGGCATTTCTGGTAATAGAATTTTACTACAGGTTTGGTGATAATGGAAGGTGACTACTGCATGGAGCTGGGAACAACCTCAAAGTGCATATCAGAAATCACAGCTGCTAAAGTTCATTGGTCATTATGTGTTTTAGTACACACTTGGGGTTTGCAGGGAGTACTTAATCATATCCTTCTTGCCTGCAAGTTTTGAGCCAATTGAGAGTCAAAGGCAAGCTCCAGTGAGGTAACAAGATATCAGCTAAATTACTGAAGAACATAGCTTGGATATATAGCCAAAATCAGCATTCTGGTACTTTCCTCCAAGTTTAGACCTTAGGAACTCTTACCCAGCCAGATGCATGGAGAATTATGGTCCATTTTTCAGGAGAGGCTAGTTACAGAGGCCACACACAGCAACTTCCCTTAACACATTAATCCCACCTAGTAGATGAGCCCTGATGGCGCAGTGGTTAAGAGCTTGGCTGCTAACCAAAAGATCGGCAGTTTGAATCCACCAGCTGCTCTTGGAAACCCTATGGGGCAGTTCTACTCTGTCCTATAGAGTCATTATGAGTTGGAATCAACTCGATGGCAACAGGTACGGGTATAATAGATAAATACAGACCAATAGAAGTCAGACTCTCCCCCTCCCCTATCAAATGGGCCCCTTTTCTTTACTGAGTGACAAGAAGGAGGGTACAGATGCTCTACAGTAATCTCTTGCTGGTCCAGATTTTTCTTTGGCCCAAATTCATTGCTAGGCTGCCCTCTCCTTTTCCTTCATCTCCTCTCCAAGATCCAGTCATCAAGATCCCCTCTCTTCCCAGGAAAACCAAACCAGCTATTGCTCTGAAAGTTACCTCCAACCCAATCCCGAGTTATCATTATACCTTAAAGCAGTCCCTGTGAGAGCGAGAAGTTCTTCCATAAACAAAACCAAAAAATACCAAACCGATTGTCATCGAGTCAGTTCTGACTCATAGCAACGACCCCATAGGACAGAGTAGAACTGCCCTGTAAGGTATCCAAGGCTGTAATCTTTACAGAGGCAGACTCCCACATCTTTCTCTCCCAGAACGGCTGGTGGGCTTAGACTGGTGACCTTTAGGTTAGCGGCTGAGCACTTAACCACTGCACCACCAGGGCTCCTTCTTCCCATAAATAAACCTATGAAAATGGGGAAAAAAATCTACTAAAATAATTATAATTAGCAAAGCATTTTAAATGGTGTGTGAAGTCACCTTAAAAAAAAAGATGCATAAAATATGAACAAAATTATGAAAATGATTCAGAGAAAAAACAAACAACTAAAGAATCAGGGATGACAAAGGCCTACATGTGCTACCAACACCATTCAGTAACTGAGATTTTGTGATAAAGATGAATTAAGAAAGCAGAATAGGAACAAACCACTCTGCCCTAACTCTCTTAAAATAATAGAAAAGTAATTGTAAAGAAAATTAATAGAGAATGAGTACATATCAGTACCGCAAATCAAGAAACTGTGCCATCAGCAGACCAGAACACGTGAGGAATTCCTAGAAGACAGAAAGCAGATGGGACTGGAGCAACAAGAGTAGATGAATCTATAGCCGAAAGTTACAGGCAGCCCACAATTACTCTGAGGGTAAAAACAAATCCTGAACAACTCCAAAGCCCAAGAGAGGTACCTGGGACAACTAATAGGAAATCTAATCAGAAGAACGCATTCAGAGCAGCTGCCAGGATATTCCCTCCCCATCCCCCACCCCACCCTCTACACACCTATAAACACAGCACCCATCTACTGAATCCAAAAAACATCCTCTAAGAAACATAAACCTTGTGTCCGGGGTTAATATAAGGGGCTTACGGAAGCAGCCCTGGGATATAAAGGGAGTCCCTGGGTGGTACAAACAGTTAACGCACTTGGCTGCTAACCAAAAGTTGGAGGTTCGAGTCCACTCAGGGGCCTCAGAAGAAAGGCCTGGTGATCTACTTCCGGAAAATCAACCATTAAAAACCACATGGAGCACAGGTCTACTCTGACATGCACGGGGTCACCATGAGTTCGCCATGAGTTGGATCGACTTGATGATAACTGTTTTGTTTTGTTTTGTTTTTTTCTGGTAGGATATAAAGTATTTCTAAGATTAATAAAGTAGTAACACCTTTTCGTATGCTCATTATTCATTTGGATCTCTCTTTGTGTTTTTTTTTAATGTTTTGTTTATTTTTCCATTTTCTATATATGAAAGTTTTCTTCACATATTCTGGGTAGAAATCATTTGTTGCATGCATTGCAAATATAGTCTTCCATTTTGTGTCTTCTCTTCTAACTTTATGGTATTTTTAACGTGGTCAACGTTATTAATTAATTTCCTTTATGGTTAGTGTATTTTATGTCTGTTTATGAAATTTTTCCTATACCAAAGATCATGAAGCTATGCTTCTATATTATTTTCTAGAAGCTTTAAAGTCTTGCTTTTTCATATTTAGCTCTATAATCCACGTAGAGTTGAATTTTGTGGATAGTGTGAGCTAGGGGTCCAATGGCAATGTGTATTTCCATATGAATAACCAATTGTTCTAGAGTCATTTACTGAAGAACCCACCTCCCTCCATTGCCTGCAGTCATATCTCTGCCATAAATCAAGTGCTCATACCTGCATGCACCTGTTTGTGGATGTTGCATTTGATTATGTTGATCTTCCAACTATGAAAGACTTACTATAAAGCTAGTATGTTCTTGGCCATGGGTAGGTATATGTCTCAAGTCCTCTAATCATGTTCTTCTCCTTCAAGAGTACTCTCAAAGAGTTCTTGCACTCTACTTTTCCATATAAATTTCAAATTACCTTGTCAAGTTCCACAGAAATAAACAAACAAAAATATTGAGATTTTTATTTCAATTGCAATGAATTAATGGATCAATTTTGGGGAAAATAATGTTTAAAAATATACTGAGTCTTCAAAACCACAAACATCATCTCTATTTTACAAGTTTTAAGTGTGATTTAGCAAACAGCATATAGATGGATTTGGTTTTCAATCCTGAGGTTGCTGGCCTTCATTCTAACAACTCCAGTAACTGCTAGAATTCAGTCCATTTACGTTTAGAATAGGCACTGGTGTACTTGATTTTATCTTCTTCCTCGGTAGTGGGACAGTTAATGCACTCAACTGCTAAACAAAAGGTTGGAGGTTTGAGTCCACCCAGAGGTGGCTTGGAAGAAAGGCCTGGCAATCTACTTCCAAAAAATCAGCCATTGAAAATCCTATGGGGCAGAGTTCTACTCTGACACACATGGGGATGCCAGGAGTGGAGGCAACTGGATGGCAATTTGTTTGGCTTATCTAACTTTCTGTGAATTACTCATTGCACACTGTGGTGTCCTCTGTTTCCTTTTCCTTACTTTGCTGGTTTGATTGTGATGCTATTCATTCCACTTATGCTTTTGCTGTTAAGCAGTTCCACAGCACTTTCCCTTTACATTCATAGCTAATTTCCCTCCCCTGCTCTCTTATTCAGACCATCATTTGAAAGTAAGTGGCAACTGTTAGTTGTTGTTGTTCTTAGGTGCCGTTAGTCTGTTCTAGCTCAGAAGCAGCCCTACCTACAACAGAACAAAACACTGCCCAGTCCTGTACCATCCTCACAATTGTTGTTATGCTTGAGCCCATTGTTGCGGCCACTGTGTCAATCCGTCTCCTTGAGGGTCTTCCTCTTTATCCTTGACCCTCTACTTTAACAAGCATAATGTCCTTCTCCAGGGACTCAGCCCTCCTGATAACATGTCCAAAGTATATGAGACAAAGTCTCACCAGCCTCACTTCTAATGAGCATTTTTCTGGCTGTACTTCTTCCAAGACAGATTTGCTCATTCTTCTGGCAGTCCACAGTATATTCAATATTCTTCACCAACACCATAATTCCAAGGTATCGATTCTTCTTCGGTGTTCCTTATTCATTGTCCAGCTTTGGCATGCATATGAGGTGATTGAAAACACTATGGCCTGGGTCAGGTGCACCTTAGTCCTCAAAGTGACATCTTTGCTTTTTAATACTTTAAAGAGGTCTTTTGCAGCAGATGTGCCCAATGCAATGTGTCCTTTGATTTCTTGACTGCTGCTTCCATGGGAGTTGATTGTGGATCCAAGTGGCAACTATTTCTCTGTAAAGATGCACTGCTTCTTCCCCAGAATGCCCTAATTCCTTAATAAGATGGCAGCCATGATTTCCTTTCACTCTTTCTCTGCTTTCTTCTTGCTCCTTATAAGATCTTTGATACACTTTTTCCTCCCCTTCGTCACCTATCTTTCTCACTTGCAGATTTTATTGAAATAGTTTACTATTAAAAATGCCTTTATCTTATGTCTTTTATTTTGAATTTTTGTAAGTATAGTATATGTGTATGTGTGTGTGAAATGTTTGATATATTTCATGTATTAGCCTGCATCATTGCTAATCACTTGTTCCTCCCTCTCATCTTTCTCCAGGTTTGCTTTTCATTACAGTCTTTTTTTTTTTTTTTGGGTATTCTCCTCAGATGGGGCACTTAAGTAATGTACTTTCTAAAGTCTAATACATATCTTTATAATATCTTTGCTTGACATAGAAATTTTGGGTTGTAGGCATTTTCTCTCACACATATGTAGACATAATTCCACGGTCTTCTAGCTTTTAGTATTGCAAATGAGAAGTCTGATGTCACTAACTTGTGCTTTCTACTTGTAATCATGAACACATTTTTCTCTTTCTGTAAAATACAGATTTTTTTACCAAATATGTCTAGATATGTGCTTATGTGTATGTATGTTTTCTCATAAATTTAGTCCAAATTTTTTAAACACTTTACACATGCAGACTTTTCAGAGGTTTGAAAATTTATTTTTTCTACTTTATTTTTAATGAGTGTCTCTTGTATATTTGCTTTTTTTTTTTTTCTTTCCCCTCAATTCTCTGTCATTCCTGGATTTATATCTTAAGCCTCTTATCTCTTCCATCAAGTTTATAATCTTGTTTTACTGTTTTTGCCTGTACTTTTAAATGTCTCTTGTTCTTGGTCTGTGGCAGCACTAATTCAATTTTAATAGTGATAATTCTCTCCCTTAACTTATGTACTAATTTTAATAGCTTAAAAATCATGTTTTAAGTCACCAAAGTATTTCCTACTGAAAATTAATTTCCTTAAATCTCATACTTAATTTTTTTAATCTAGATACTCACCAGTCTCCTCTAGCATCCTCTTTTACTGAGTTTTTGTACTAATTGTTCTAGCTGATCCTTCTTGCTAAGGTTTCTGACTCTCTTAAATGGGATATTATTGCTTTTTTCTGATTTATAGAGCTAACTTAGTTGTGGCTGTTGCAGTATTCCAAAGAGCAAGGATTGCATCAATGAAGAAACACATGGTGGTCCCTGGCCCTGAGATCCTGGAACTGGCAATTGTTATACACCTCTAAGGCACCTGGAAGGGGGCCTGGAGGTGCAAAAGCTAAATGCTTGGCTACTAACTGAAAGGTTGGCAGTTCGAACCCATCCAGCAGTTCCGTGGGAGAAAGACTTGGTGACCTGCTTCCATAGAGATTATAGCCAAGAAAACCATATGGAGCAGTTCTACTCTGTTACATGGGATTGCTCTGTGTTGAAAATCAACAGACAACAACAAGGCACCTGAAAAGATTTCTTACTCTTTGATGCCCCTATGCTCTCCCAACTTAATGAGCAGGAAGTATCAGGCCACTCACTCGTCTTTGTGCTTCAAGAACATCCATACATAAAACTCTTTCCAGGACACATCACTCTCCTGTCCTCCTGTGCTCCAAGACTGCTTTTTAGTCACTTATCCAGCACCTATGTTCCCTGACAGTTCCATCAGACTTGAAAAGCTAGTACCACTAAGCCGACTCCTATAGGTTCCAGCAGCCCTGTGGTTTAAGAGAGGCCAGTAGCTTGGATTAGGAAGTGGAGCAAAGATAAGGAAGCTTGGTGCACTATGTCTCCAGAGTCACCCTCATACTGCTGGCCAACACACTCACAATAATTCTTCATTAGAAACACCAAAGGCAAGAATTCAATGCAACAATGTCTACAGATTCTGTAAAAAAAAAAAAAAAAAAAATTGAACCTAGAAATCATTCATTGAAGCAACCAATCATTCAAGCGGGAGGGCATAATGAAGATGCTATCATTTAATACTGTTTATCTTAAAATTTTTCAGATAACATAGGAGAAAATCTTAATGACCTTGGGTTAGGCAAAGGACCTTAGACATAATAAACATAATCCATAAAAAAATTAATCATTTGAACTTCATTAAAATAAAAACTTTTACTCTGAGAAATTTTTAAAAGTGTGAAAATACAAGCTACAAAATATTTGAAAATAATATATTCAATAAATGAAATGACTTGTATTCAGAATACATAAAGAGCTCTCAAAACTTGACAATAAGAAAATAAACGACCCATTTTAAATAATGAGCAAAAGTCTTGAACAGGCAATTCACCAAAAAGACTATATAGATGACACGTAAACACACAAAAAATGTTCAACATCATCAGCCATGAGCCAAATGTGAATTAAAATCACAATCATAGCACTATGCATATATTAGAAAGTATAAAATAAAATAAAAAAATATTAACAATAACAAGTTCTGCTGAAGATGGGAAGCAACCAGGGACCCAATAAGCAAGGTACACTATTCCCATGGGTTTCCCGTGCATACCTTGCTTACTGTAAACCAGTGCATAGTGTGTTTACTGGTTAATTCACACCTGGAAGCAGCTAGAATTCTCATGTATTGCTAGTATTGAAGAAAGGCCTAGCAATCCACTTTCAAAAATCAGCCACTGAAAATCCTATGGAGCATAGTTCTACTCTGACACTTGGGGTCACCATGAGTCAGAGTCAAATTGATGGGCAACTTGTTTAATATTACCTACCTTAAATGAGTTAATATATACAAAGAACTTAAAATAGTGTCTGGCACATCATAAGTATTATATGTGTTTGCTACAAATTCAAAGATGAACTATAGAGATATTGATGAGTGATATAAATATGTTTGGTGGAAGGGTATAGAAACATAGGCTGTAATGTAACTGAGCAAACCTTCATTCAAACATAGAAAAAGTTAGTACATAATGTCTATCGTTATTGTTAGTTGCTGTCAAGTTGATTCCGACTCATGGTGACCCTATGTGTACAGAGTGGAATTACTCCATAGGGATTTCAAAGCTGTGACTTTTTGGAAGCAGATTTTCAGGCCTCTCTTCTGAGGTGCCTCTGTGTGGATTCAAACTGTCAACTTTTGGCTAGTAGTAGAGCCCTTAACCATTTGCACCACCTAACTATCCTAGATAATGTCTACATCCAATAAATCAAAAGTGGTAATTTAAAGGTATGGAGATACAAATAAGATTTAAAAGAGAAACAGACAAAAGATATCATTTCTGGGAAATTAGTCTGAGGATGGGGTGTGGATTCTGGGGCTCTTGCTTATAAGGGTAAGGTCTTCTGAACCATAGGATTCTTCAGCCTTTGGCATGCATCATCTTGAAGATTTTTTTCATTCAAGTATATGGATGGGGTGGGGATGGAGAAACACTAAATAGATGATAGATAAGTGGTAACTTTGGTGAAGGGTAAGACAGTACACGATACTGAGGAAGCATTGTATACAACTTGTACAAGGCAAGGTCATGGAAGCTCCATAGACACATCCAAACTCCCTGAGGGACCGAATTGCTAGGCTGAGGGCTGTAGAGATCATGGTTTCAGGGAACATCTAGCTCAATTGGCATAACATACTTTATACAGAAAATGGTCTACATTCTACTTTGGTGAGTAGCGCCTGAGGTCTTAAAGCCCGTGAGCCAACATCTAAGGTACTCCACTGGTCTAACCCTTTCGGGAGCAAGGGAGAATGAAGAAAACTAAAGATACAAGAGAAAGATTAGTCCGAAGGACTAGTGGACCAAACCTACCACGGCCTCCACCAGACTGAGTCTAGTACAGTTAGATGGTGCCTGGTTACCACCACTGACTGCTCTGACAGGGATCACAATAGAGGGTCCCAAGCAGAATTGGAGAAAAATGTAGAACAAAATTCTATCTCACAAAAAAAAAAAAAAAAAAGACCAGATTTACTGGATTGACAGAGACTGGGGAAACCCCAAGGGTATGGCCCCTGGACACCCTTTTAGCTCAGTAATGAAGTCACTCTTGAGGTTCACCCTTCAGCCAAAGATTAGACAGGCCCATAAAACAAAACGAGACTAAAAAGCACACCAGCCTAGGGGCAAGGACTAGAAGGCAGGAGGGGATAGGAAAGCTGGTAATAGGAAACAAGGTTGAGAAGGGAGAGTGTTGACATATTGTGGGGTTGTTAACAAATGTCATAAAACAATATGTGTACTGTTTAATGAGAAGCCAGTTTGTTCTGTAAACCTTCATCTAAAATACAATAAAAATACGAATATATATATATATATGGATAAATGAATTATATAAATAAGATATCTAACTTTTAAATCACTTCTGTGATGAAACTGAGCAAGGGAGACTTCTCAACAAAATACAACAAATAAATACACACAAAAAAGCATAGTAAATAGGAAATATAAAGTAAGGTGACAGGAATTAATCTAAGTATTTAAATAATAACGATCACCACGAATGACCCAGCCATGAAAACGCATCTCTCAGATCTCCTGCTGTCCCTCAGGATCCACCACCCCACTTGCTCTGAGGCCACTCTTGCATCAGGAGGCTCCCAGGAGGACCCATAAGGTCTCATTTTTGCAGGCACAAGACTCTTCTGACAGACAACTTTGACTCTAGGACTTTGCATCAACCAGGCTGGAACTTTCTTGGCCCTTCCCTGTTATCTGAGGCTCTTCCTCCCCAATTTTCCTTCCTTCTTGCCTGCTTCCACAAAGGTCAGACCTGCTTCACTGTCTAAAGGCCTTCTCTGCCTTCTCCTGCTTCCACTCCCTTATTCTTCACCATCACTCCCTCAATAAATATCACGCGCACCTAATTCCTTCTGGTCATTTCCTCCTTGGTGAATCTGAACTGACATACCTTATTAGAAGACAGCGTTGTCAGATTTAGTAAATCCAACATGTCAAACAAAACCCATCATGGAGCTGTCCACAGAGACACACTTAACAGAATGACTCAGAAAGGCTGAAGTTAAAAGAGTAGAAAGAGTACACAAGATAGATGCCTACAAAAATAAAAAAAATTACCTACAGATAAGTGGTTATAAATTTTTAAAAAGGATACAGCAATGTGGATATGCAAACAAATAGAGCAATTGCCAGATCCACTACTATAGATGGGGACTTTAACACGACTCTGAGAAAAAACAGGTCAAGTCAACAGAAAGTATGGGAAGATATGGAAAGTCTGTGCAACACTAATAACAAGCCTCAGTTAGTCTCTCTCTCTCTCATCCCCAAACTTTTTAACACCCATGGAACATCTACAAAACTGTATTATATATAAAGCAAAAATTAAACTACAAAACAAGCAGAAATCATTCAGGCCATTCTCCTCTGGCCATAATGAAATTGGGTAAGACAGTAATAATACAGGAGGCAAGTATGTGGGGTAGGGGGTGAAAGGAAGCAATAATCTACTTCAAAACAAAAAATATTTAAGCAACCCTTGATTTAAAGAAAACGAAATCCCAAGTTATGAACCAATTATAAATGAACAACAATAAAAACTCTACATTTTGAAACTGGTGGGATAAGACCAAAATATTTCTCATTAAGAAAAAAAAAAAAGTTATAGCCATAAATATATATATATATATCTGTTTTGTTTTCTAAAAACAAACAAAAAATCTGAAACTAAAGCTGGGCATGAAATAAAAGCAAAATAAACTCAAAGAAAGTAAAAAAGAAAGGAAATAAAAATGAGCAAGTAATGAAGTAGAAGGGCAACATTAAAAGTAGACCTTCTCAATGAATCCAAAAGCTGAGTCTTTACATGACAGTAATGACAACAGGAAGTCCTGGGGCCTGTGGTTGTTCCACAAACGCCTCAGGGGTGATTTCCTTGGAGTAACCTCTGTCACCATCCACTAGTAATGTGAATGCCTCAAGACCTGTACCGTCTATGCGGCACTGATCCCATTGTTTTTATATGGTTGGTTTCCCTTTTTGGATAATGATGATTCAATTATTTGTTCTTTCAGCAAATGTCTATTTAATATCTACCATGTTTTAAGCCATATTTGAGGAACTGGAAATGTGAATTAAACTCTTGTATGGTATGAAGGTTTTTTATCACATTCAAAAATATTTATCATGGCGGTCATGTTATTATTTAGATTGCTATTGAAATTGGTATTTTTTTATTTAGACATATATTTTTATTACTTTCTATTGAGGTATAATTCAGTTCAATAAAAAGCATCCTTTTTAAGTCTACGGCGCATTGTAACACACCACGTATATTGTTGTGTACACTGCTGTTGTCCATTCTGACTCACAGAGGCCTACAGGACAGAGTAGAACTGCCCCATAGGGTTTCCTAGGCTGTAATCTTTACGGGAGCAGATTGCTAGGTCTTTTCTCCCTCGGATCCTCTGGTGGGTTTGAACCATGGACATTTTGGTTAGCAACCAAGTGCTCAACTATTGCCACCAGGACGCCTTTTTGTAATCACTGCGCCATCAAGATGTAGAACGTTTTCTTTGGCTCCCAGAAGTTTCTTCATGCCTTTTTCAGTCAATCTCCTCCACACCCTCTGCCCCTGACAACCACTAATCAAGTCTGTGTACTTATAGTTTTGTTTCTCTAGAATATGATACATGCTTTTGAAATTTATCCATAATGTTGCATATATTAATAATTCATTCCTTTTTATTACTAAGTAGAATTTTGTTGTGTGGATAAAACATGATTTTATCATTCATTCACCAGTTGAAAGACATTTTTTTTTCCAGTTTGAGATTATAAATATACAAACATAAAAAATAAAAATAAACATTATGTAAATTTTTAAAAATATATGTAAAGCTTCTATAAACATTCAAATACAAGACTTTGTGTGGACATATTTTTATTTCTCTTGTGAAAATATGTAGAAGTGAAAAGGCAAGGTAAGATGGTAAGTATATGTTTAACATTATATGAAATGACAAGCTTTTTTTTTCCAATGTGGATGCGCCATTTTGTATCCACAGTGTATGATGGTTACAGTTATTCCACAGCCTTGTCAACACTTAGCATTTTCAGGCTTTTTAATTTTAGCCATTCTGGTGGGTGTGTAGTGGTATCTCATGGTGGTTTTAAATTGCATTTTCCAAGTGACTAATGAGGTTACTGTCTTGTCATGTGCTTGCTTGTCATTTGTGTATCTTCGTTAATAAAGTGTCTGTTCAAAGTTTTTGTTCTTTTTTTAAAAAAAAATTATTTTGTTACTTTTCTTATTATTGAGTAATAAGAGTTCTTTTATGTTCAGGATACAAATACATGTTTTGTAAATATTTTCTCCCCGTGTGTGTCTTGCTTTTTCACATTCCTAGCTGCGATGGTTAAGGTTATGCATCAACTTGGCTAGGTTATGATTCTCAGCGGTTTGGCAGACATTATGTATCATGTTTTTACACAAATAATGTGCACTTTCTACATTTGTTTGCCTCCCCTCGAATTTTTTAAGCACTGTTTTGCCAATTTTTTTTACATGTTGCTGTGTAAAAAACTAGCATAGCGTGCTTACAAAAATAGTTTGCAGAAGGGGAGAGTATGGTTGGCAAACAAAAGTAGTAGGTGAGTATTATTTGCATTAAAATATGTTAATTATCCCTGTTTTGTGATCTGACTTGAGCAGCCAATCAGTTGAAAGGGGAGCTTCCTTAGGAGTGTGCCCAGTATCCAATATATATGGATGTTCTGGCAACGTTCAGTCTCTCTCAGTCTTGCATCGGACTCATCATCCTCTGACCTCCGGTTCTTGGTACGTGAGCCAGCAGCCTGCCATCTGAACTGCCACCTTGGGGTTCATCAGTCCCTGCAACCACCTGAGTAGGGAGAAGCCTGCAGCCGGATGCCTGACCCACGGATTTGGGACTTGCCAGCCTCTACAACTGCATGAGCTATTTCCTTGGAATAAATTTCTCTCTCTCTGTGTGTGTGTGTATATATATGTGTATATATATATATATATGCTTCACTGGTTTTGCTCCCCTAGAGAACCCAGCCTAAGACAATAGCCATGTCTTTGGAAGAGCAAAATGGTTTAATTTTGATTAAATCTAATTTATCCACTTTTATATTTCATTTATTTTTTGTCTTATCTAATAAATCTTTGCCTAATCCAAGGTAACAAGTTTTCCTCCTATGTTTGCTTTTAGAAGTTTTCACTTTTAGCTCTTACATTTAGGTCTATGATCTCTTTTTGAGTGTATGTTTTGAGGAAAGTGTTAAGGTTTATTTATTTATTTCCAAATGGATATCCAATTTTTCTAGTATCCTTTGTTCTTATACCATTTGTTGAAAAAAGTATCCTTTCTTCATTAAATTACTTTAGCATCTTTTGTCTAAAATCAATTTGCTATATATGTGTGGGCCTATTTTTGAACCTTCCATTCTCTAGTTTGTAGTTCTGCTGCTATGTGCATACACATGTAGAATTGTTACGTCTTCTTGGTAAATTTACTTTTTTATCATTTTGTAACGTTTTCTTTATCACCAACAATGCTACTTGTTTTGAAGTCTACTTTGTCTGATATTAACATAGCCATTCTTGCTTTCTTGAGATTAATGTGGGCATGGCAAATCTACTTTCCATGATTTTATTTTTACCTATGTATGTCTTTATATGGAGTCCCTGAGTGGTACAAATGGTTAATACACTCAGCTGTTAACTGAAAGGCTAGAGGTTTGAGACCACCTAGAAGCACCTTGAAAGAAAGACCTGGTGATCTACTTCTAAAAAATCAGCGATTGAAAACCTTATGGAGCACAGTTCTACTCTGACACACATGGGGTCGTCATGAATCAAAACCAACTTAATGGCAACTTTTCTTTTTTTTAGTGTCTTTATATTTAAAGTGGTTTTCTTGTAGACAGCGTATAGTTGTCTTGCTTCTTATCCAACCTGACAATCTCTTCTGCCTTTTAATTAGGGTATTTAGACTAATTATATTTAATGCAAATGTGGATATGATTGGATTTAAATCTGCCATTTTGCTAGGTGTGTTCTCTTTTTTCATCGGTTATTTTTTGTCTGTTTTTCTCAGTATGCCTTCTTTTGAAAAGTTTTATGATTCCTTTTATCTTAACTATTGACTTCATAGTTATACATTTTTTATAAGTTTGTAGTGATTGCCCTAGGGTTTCAATATACATCTTTAATATGTAACCTTCAAATAATTTTATACTGCTTCACGTGTAGTGTAAGACTCTTACAATAATATCTTCACAATTCCTCTCTCCCTTTCTTTGTGCTATTTATTATTGCTGTACATTTTTCTTTTTATGTATAGCTCCCACCACATTGTTACTATCATTGCTTTAGACATTTAATTATATTTTACAGTGATTAAAAATAAGACAAAATGTCATTTGTATTTACTTCATTTTTATCACTTCTTTGTGGAGATTCAAGTTTCTATCTGGTATTATATTCCTTTTGCCTGAAGAACTTTAGTATTTATTGTACCTCCAATTGGCTAACAATGAATTCTTTCAGGTTTTTTTTTTTTTTTTTTGTCTGATAAGTCTTTATTTCACTTCATTTTCTTAAAGGTACTTTAGCTGATATATAGAACTGTGGGTTAATAGTACTTTTCTTTTTCAGAGAAGATGCCATTTCATTGCCTTTTGGCTTCCATAGTTAATGACAAGAATGCTGCTACCATAGATTTCCTCTCTTTTTTCCTCTATGAAATGAGCCCCTTTTCTCTGTCTGCCTTCAAGATTTTCTGTTCCATTGGTTTTCTGCCGTTTCACAATGATGTGTATGTAGGAGGGCTTTTTTTGTTCTTGTTTATTGGCATCTATCTTGATTTGTCTTCTCTGAGCTTCTTGAATCTTCCGTTTGATGTTGTTCAGTATTTTTGAAAAGTCTTGGTCATTATCTCAATAAATACTGTTTCTGCTACATTCTCTGTCTTCCTTCTGGAATTCCATTTACATATGTGTTTGACAGTTTGATATTGTCCTTCAGCTCTTGGATGCTTTGTTCTTTTATTTCTATACTTCTTTCTTTTCAATCTGGGTAATTCTATTGGACTATGTAAAGTCCACTGATTCTTTTCTGAGCTGTATTGGATCATCGTATGAGCTCATTGAAGGAATTCTTCATCTATGATATTGTTTTTTAAAGTTTATAACATATCTATTAGACTTTTTCTTATAGTTTCCCTTTCTGCCTGAACTACCCCATCTGATCATGCATGCTGTTTATCTTTTCGAGTAGATCATTTAACATATTAATCACAGTTATTTTGAAGGTATTTTTTAAAGTTTCAACACTTGGGTTGACCATGAGATGTGTTTTTGTTTTAGGCTGTTTTTTCATTTGGTGGGGGGATTGTATTGCCTTTTTTGTGTGTCTTGTAATTTTGAGTAAATGCTGTCATATTGTGTAGAGCAGTAAATACTGAGACAAATAGACTTTATTCCTAGAAATTGGCATTTCTCTTCTTTTATTTGACTATTAGTGTGGTCTTTTGAGTTCATTTAGACAGGAGTTAAACTGAGTATAGGTTTTGTTTCCATGGTTACCTTCAATGCACCACAGCCATCAACTTCCTATAGTAGTGGGCTGCCATTATCTTGAGATTAGGTGGCAGCTGGGGAGCCAGAAGGTATTTCTCAGAATTACTGCTCCACCCTCAGATTTTCAGTTACCCCTGCTCACCTGCACCACAGAGGGGATGTCTCGCCATGCCTTTGTGTTGTCCCCAGTAGTAGATTGCTGTTGTTTGTTTTTAGAGCTTACTAGGTAAGGGAAGGGCCCTGATGACTCAGTGGTTAAGAGATCGGCTGCTAACCAAGAGGTTAGCAGTTCAAATCCACCAGTCACTCCCTGAAAACCCTATGGGGCAGTTCTATTCTGTTTCGTAGGATGGCTATGAGTCAGAATCAACTGATGGCTATGAGTATAGGTAAGGGGAGAATGTCATTGGGGTTCTCTCTTATCCTTGTCCAGGCTCAGTCATAGGAAGGGCCTTTGTACATGGGCCTCAAGCCTACTTACCAAAGAAAATATGTCAATGAAAAATAAGCACATGCAAATATACCCAACCTCATTAGTCATTCAAAAACAAAACTTCATTGCTGTAGAGTTGATTCTGACTCATAGTGACCTTATAGGACAGAGTAGAACTGACCCATAGAGTTTCCAAGGAGCAGCTGGTGGATCAGAACTGCTAACCTTTTCTGCTTAGCAGGTGAGATCTAACCACTATGCAACCAGGGCTCCCATTAGTCATTAGGGAAATGCAATTTAAAACCACAGTGAGATACCACTGCATGCCCCCTAGAATGACTAAAATTTAAAAAAGCCTAAAAATATCAAGTGTTATCCAAGAATTACTGGAATTACTGGAACTCTCATATATTGCTATTCACAATGCAAAGTTATTCGGCCCCTTTGAAAAAGTGTTTGGCAATTTCTTATAAAGCCAAACATACAATTACTATATAACTGAGAAATTCTTCTGGCTATTTGCCCAAGAAAAATGAAAATATATGTCCACACAAAGACTTTCTCATGCATGTTTGTAGCAACTTTATTCATAATGATTCCAAACTGAAAACAACCCAAATGTCTATCTACTGGTGAATGGATAAACAAATTGGAGTGTAGCTATACAAGGAATATTACTCAGATATGAAAAAGAATTACTAAATAATATAAATGATCTCAAAAGCATTATGCTAAATGAAATAAGTTAGATGTACAAGGCTATATATTGTATAATTCCATTTTTATGAAATTAAAAAATAAACTAATCAAAGTAGATGAGTGGTTTCCAGCGGCCGTGGTGGAAGAAGAGAGTGTACTATAATGGAGCCTGAGTAAACTTTTTAGCATGAATGAAAGTATTCTACAATTTAATTGTAGTGATAGTTACACAACCATATACATTTGTCAAAATTTATCAAACTTTACACTTGAAATCCATGAATTTCACTGTATATAAATTACACTCAGTGTATCTGATAAAAAAATAATAAAAATAAAAGGCAGATCATTGCTTCAGTTGAGTAAGAGGAACGAGCACAGACTGTGGGGAAAGATCCAGACCTGTGCATTCCCTTCAGCTGAAGAACCTCTGAGGAACCAGTAAGCTTCCATGGGTCTTGGTCTGAAAATCAGTGGCCTACTTTCCCTCACTTACATTGCACTTGATGAAAATGAGAACCAGGGAGGGAATGTGAATTTTCTAAGTTATATAGTGTATTTGGAAACCCTGGTGGCACAGTGGTTAAGTGCTACGGCTGCTAACCAAAAGGTCGGCAGTTCCAATCCACCAGGTGCTCCTTGGAAACCCTACGGGGCAGCTCTACTCTGTCCTGTAGGGCCACTAGGAGTCAGAATTAACTCGACAGCAAAGGGTTTGTTTTTTGTGTTTTTTTGGATAGTGCATTTGATGGTTCCGTGATAGAATTCTCACTTTCCATGTGAGAGACTTGGGTTTGAGTCTCAGCCAATCCACCTCATGTGCAACCACCACCTGTCTGCCAGTGGAGGCCTGTGTGTTGCTACAATGCTGAACAGGTTTCAGTGGAGGTTCCAGGCTAAGATGGACTAGGGAAAAAGACTTGGAGATCTACATCCAAAAATTACCCAATGAAAACCCTATGGGTCACAATGATCCAATCCATCGTGCATGGGGTCACCATGAGTCAGGGGCCAACTAGAGAGTAGCTAACAACAGCAACATAGTTTACTAAACTCAGCTCTAGGATTTGAACTAGGCTTATATGAGGAAATAAACAATTTCGAAGGAGAAAATCAATTATTTACCGTTTATCTCTTTCATTTTCTGTTTGTTGAGTATCAACCTGACATTCTAAGTACTTTCTTTTGAGGAATGATGTTCATATAGTATTTGTTAGTCTTTTCCAGGAATGACTTCATGCTGATTGTACAGGTATATCTTCTTCAACAACAACAAAAATACAGATGTTTTGTTTTCAGTGCCACCCCTTTCCCAATCTATCCAACGCCATCGAGTCGATTTCGACTCATAGTGATCCTGTAGGACGGAGTAGAACTGCCTCATAGGGTTTCCAAGGAGTGACTGGTGGATTCAAACGGCTGACCTTTTGGTTTACAGCCATAGCTTCTAACCACCAGGCAACCAGGGCTCCAATCTACACTGGGTGTAATGTACCTAGATGGTCACTGAGGAAATTCTGTGAATAAACTTGCTTTCCTAGAAGCTATTGTGAAAACAAAGGTCTAGGCAGATGTTGGGAAGCAACCAGTTTCTGGTGACTTGTAGATGGGTGATTGCAGTGGAAGTAGGGATTAGAGAAATCCATTCATCTCTTCTTCCAGGAACCATCACTGTTTTTCTGAACTCTCAAGTTCTCCAAGGAAGACAATCACAAGTTAGATACTTGATAAAATAATGGTGAATCTGGGACTCCCTTGCCTTTTTTTTTCCCCAAGGGGAGTCATTCTGGGGGGTCTGACGTCAGAACCATCCACACTTCCTAACGTGGCCATACTCAACCATCAAACTCCTGTCTTAGTTCTTTTTTGTCTCATCTCAAGCTCTCTTGGTTGCTCTTTTTTTCCCCTCTTTCTCTATTTGCCTTTTTTTATATACAATTTTTTTTCTTTCTGAGGCAGGAGGATTGGGGAGGAAAAAGCCATTGTCAATTAATAGAGAGACATTTTCACCAGGTGTTTCTCAATTATCACGTTGGCAGCCAGCCCCTTCTGTGTAAATTGTATTAGGGGAGAAAAAAAACCTTCCAGTGCAGAAATCCTCCTTGGGATTGTAACCAACTCAGTGTCTTATTTTCTCTGAAGGACTATCATCCTCTGGCAACAGCCCTGCTTAGAACGATAAGAAAAGCCAAGGTTGCTGCCTCCTGCAATATCATGATTTAAATGTGTTAAAGTATGTGATTATCATTATGTCTTAAACATTCTTGAATCACTTCCTCATTCCACACAAGTTTTAGAAATAAACCAGCAACCAGTCTCCAAGAGAGATTGATGTCTATTCTGTGTTAGAGGCCTGGTCCCCAGACATTCCCATAAATTTATCTGCTGGAAGACCATAAACAATTGTAAGCATGGTAGTTATTTAGATTTGAATTAATTGCTTTTTCAGTTGCTTTCAAATATGCAAATCAAAAATAGCCGAAAAAACATGCCCATATAAAAGGAGTTCATTCTCCTGGAGAGATCCAGGAATACCCTTTGTCAAGGTGACCTACATGTTCTCAATGAAAAGACAAAGATGTCCTTTTCTAAAATGATGCATGTGTATGTGTGGGCACTTCCTCTTGGTTTGTCATTTTCCTCATAGGGGTTGGTCGACTGTTTTGTGTTGTTCAGAGCCTCTGACTTTAACAACTCACCACAGAATAAAATAGGATTGTTAAGGCAGCTTAAGGGAGTAAAATCGTCTTTGCCAACACCTTGGAGCCTGTGGGGAAATGATTTCACAGGGAAGGCTTGATGGCAATGCAGGAGAAGACTCACACATTGTCCTTAAATTCACCTAAAGTCATGGGCTGGACAAACACCTTTCCTCTCATCGGGTCACTCAGTGAGGTCAGAAATGTTGCTGCCTTCAGCTGCTGTGGCTGAATGCTCAAGACTTTGTTGGAGACCCAGAGGAACTTCTTGGGGGAAGACATGGTGGTTCATCTGTAGACACAAATTTTGCAATCCTCTCTCATCTAGGAATTTCCCTAAAAGCTTCTGAATCTGGAAAGATATACAGCTTGTGCCAATTCCTGTATAACAAGCTCTAAATGTTTTCTCTCTGCTATGCCAGGTGGGATTCCCTGAGCTTTGCCCTAAGGCCATTTCCTTAATGCCCAAAGTCAAGGGAAGGGGAGTCATAAAGGTCAGATACTTGAACAGGGCTGAGCTGCTGTTTCTATACCTGTTTTGAGTTTTCAGTCTTTGGTCATGTCTACTCACATGGTCTGCCCACACAAGGGGCCCCAAGTTCAGCCAGAAGAAAGGACTCAGTCATCTGCATGGGACATCACTGGTGATCAATCAAAGGTCGACTGGACAATATGAATAGTCATTTTTCATAAAGATTAGAGTCCAAGTTCTGAAGGATGAAGTAGACACAGGAGTCAGAGATGGCTAGAAACTAAAGCTCCTCTAACGGCACTAGATCAAGTTTCCCAGATGCAGATCCTGAGACAGGGATTCGGTGCTAATGACTTATTGAGGGCGTGCTCTAGGAGAATCCAGTAAGGGGGTGAGGGATGCAGATTAGGGCAGGGCAAGCAGCCAGGCAAAGATCTGGTTTTAGTGGAAGCCTGGCCTCAGCTTAAGCACATGGGAAGCTGTGCGAGGGTGCATGGTGCCCAGAGTTGTCCTGCAAGGGGGGGCAAGCTTTTACACCCTCACATCAGTTAGTCACTGGCTGTGGGTCACTGCTTAGGAAAGGGGTGCATAACTCCACAGGTATCTCTGGACAAGGCAGCTTCTGAGAGCAATTCTCCAGAGAAGTGTGAGTCTATGAGCCTTTAGCAGCTCATGCTCTGCACTGGGTGGGGGTGTCCAGGTGCATTAAAGAGCATCTGGACAAGACATTAGGACAGTAAACATTTATCTGTATTGAACAGCATGGTTAGGATGCATGGTTATAAAGTGCCCTATAGGTCTCCTAATATAACCCCCACCCCATTCTCAGCCGTGAGGACCACATAGGGTGGGTGGGGTGGGAATGGGAGTTGAATCTGTAGAGTAGACCTTTCCCCAGCCAACAATGCAAGGCAGGGCCTGGTTCACCTCAGTAGAGGGCAGAAGTGCCTTTAACCTATTAGTTTTACCTGAGAGAGTAACCCACGGATGACTGAGACTTACCATTCTACCAAGTGGATGAATCATTGCACCTTTCCTCTCCAAGACAGCTATCCCTGGAAAGAGGACAGAGGCAGCAGTTCCTACCCAGCTATTTAGAGAAGGTAAGTGTTACTCTTTTGTGGATTGATGGAATGTAGGGAACATACAGAAGGACAGTGACCTAAGAGAGACCAACGTGGGACCCCAAGGAACAATGAGGCTTAACCAGGAGGGAGGGGGTATTCCAATAAGGACACATCTTCAAGAGCGACATCAATATCCACCCTGCTTCCCTACCACTTGAAATTAGATAGCAACTCTTCCAGCACACTGGGGAAAGGCCAGTACCCAGGTCTGCCTTTCAGCACCCTCACGTTCCAGAATCTGCTCTGGGGTAGGCATCATGCCAGGTCCTGGAGGGGAGAGAGATATGACATCTTCAAGGGCTCCCTCCGGAGCTGAGATTGCAAACTGTGTGTCCAACAGCTGCATCCTACCATGACAATCATGTGTGTGTGTGTGTGTGTGTGTATGTGTATTTTATAAAACAAAACCATGAGACAAAATGTAAATTTCAGGAGATTTCATCTAACACCCAGGCTTGGAAGCTTTGTGGTTGCTCTGACTGTTTTATGAAGCTGACATTCTCACCTGGTCCTCACATTCCTGCATGGCTGCAGGGGGTAGTGGCTGTGTCAGTGCTCACCTGCCTGGCCCCTGACAGCATCTGAAAGTGTGACCCTGGAACTCATGCATAGAGACTGATACGTAGACACTGACACTTGCAAGCTCATATAGTCCAAGAAAAGAGGAGGATTCTGAATCACTAGAGCCCTGGGTTAAAGACGAGGGCTGCCCTGGGAGGCAAAGCAGTGGACATCCAGCATGGCCAAGAGGAAAGACTTGGCCCCAGAACAAATGATCTAAGCCCAAACATTCATCCATGTCTGTACTTCTTCATTGTTCCAGCATTACTCAGGTCTGCAGGCTCTTGGAGAGTAGGGCTGCTAGATCAGGACCAGGCTCAGGGAAAGCTGCCATGCGACAGGTAAGGCCAGGTTTACTCACAGCCTTCAGCTCCCATCTCCACACTGCTGTAGCCAGCTTGTCCAGACCTCAGTGTCTTACCTGGATCAAAGCCTTCAGACCACCTCCCTCTCCTCCCCACCTACATCCTGGTCCAGCTCCTTCTCAGCCCCCACAGCCATCTTCTTTCAGCCCAGCCCAGATCTTATTCCTTTGATTATAAACCTTCAGGGAGGAGCTTCCTGGTTGGTGTCGGATGTCAATGCACGTGGGAGGGTAGTGCATCCCTTTTTGGGACATGGAAGCTCTGCATTGGGGACCCTCCCTGACCTGGCCCTATGAGTCTCTTCATTTGGGAGACACATAGAGAGAAGAGGCAAAGGTCGTGTGAAGACAGAGCAGAGGATGGAGTTTTGCGACCACAAGTCAAGGAATGCCCGGAGCCACCAAAAGATAGAAGAGGCAAGGAGAGATTTTCCCTAAAGACTTCAGAGGGGGCATGACCCTGCCAATGCCTTGATTTCAGATTTCTGCCATCCAGAGCTGTGAGAAAATGAATTTCTGTTGTTTCAAGCCACCAAGTTTGTGGTTCTTTGTTATGGCAGTCCTAGAAAACAAATATGACATGTAAAATAGCTTCAGAATTGTGAACCCATGCCCCTGTGAGAAATAAACTTACCAACTAGAAAAAAACAAAAGAAAAATCACCTTCAAACCCCCCCAAAAGAAAAAACCTTTGCCGTTGAGTTGATTCTGACTCATAGCGACCCTATAGGACAGAGTAGAACTGCCCCGTAGGGTTTCCAAGGAGCAGCTGGTGGATTCAAACTGCCAAAATTAGATTAGCAGCCGGCCTCTTAACCACTGAGCCACAAAACAAAAAGCACCTTCAGGGACCCCCAAGGTCTAGAATGGGGCTTGGGCTTCATAGCCAGTGGTCAAGACTCAAGGAAGCTAATATCAGGTCATCCGTGTGAGAAGCCAATCCCACTGTCTCAGGAAGATATGTCTCAGGAGCTTCGGGTTCTCGGTTACCACAGGAAAATATGAAGAGTCTGGGTGCATCTCAGGCTCTGGCTGGAGGAAGATGTGTGGAGCTTTTACAGAGGAAGTGCATCCTTCACCTGTGTTTTCCGCACCAGACGGGGAAAAAGGCAGGCAAGAGAGGTTAATGAAGATGCAAGAGACCTAGCCTGGGAAGAGCCTCTACCCGAGTCCAACTTCATGAGCTAAAATTGAGTTGTGCTCGACAGTGCTGCCCAAACCTCACCCAGCAGAAACACATACACAGTAGATCTATAGGACCACAGATGAGAGCTCTGAGAACATATTGGAGAAAGAACTTTCCCAAGTACATATCCACTATGATAAATGCAGTAGTAATAATATCATCCCCCCCAAATATTATGACTTCCCTTTTGTAAAGCACTTTATGCAAATATGCTTTCCTGCTTATGGATTCCTTTGGAAGCTTCCCCAGCTTACAAGTCTCTATCCAGGGTCAACCAAACAAAAGTGTCTACCTCAGCGATGGAGGGAGCATTGTTTCAGGGCAAATTTCTCTTCTTTCAAAATGAGTGAACTTAGGATACCCTGAGTGAACACAAGGTCACAGTGTTAGGGTACATGGGGTGGGGGGGTGGAAAGAGTCTCTCTGCAAAGATCCAGCCCCAGCCTGGAAACTCACTGTGGCTCATGGTGGCCCAGAGGCTATGGGGTTGGATCCAGGGTACTGGTAAGTACTGGCATCCTCAATTAACAGATAATGCAGCTGGAGACCAGGGAGTTTAGGAAAGCTGAAATTTAATATAGATATTCAATGTAATCTCAATAGGATTTTTTTTTTTTTTTTTTAGAAAACTGATAAGATGATTGTAAACATTATTTGCAAGAATAAACATCAGAAACCACAATGGTAATTATCAAATTAACCAAACATACAATAATAACAGAACAAACAAAAAAACGACAAGAACGTTGCTGTCTCAGCTGGTAAAGTATACCATAAAGTCACAGTAACTGAAATGGGGAGACACTGGGGCAGAAACTTAAAGACACTTAAAGACAGGCTCAAATTATCGTTTGCGTGGTGCATTGGAGCCATCTTCAAATTAAAAAAAATATGGATGCCTGAGTCCCACCTCCAGAGACACTGATTCCATTGGTCTAGACAGAGAATGGCATGAGCTTCCCAGATGATAAAAGCTCCCCAAGTGAGTCCCATGGGCAGCCAAAAGCTGAGAATCACTGGATTAATGGAATAGAATCAGCTGGGGAGCTTGATAACAATACACATTCCTGATTCTAAGACTCAGGCTCTCTGAGAAAGGGACCATATCGAAAATAAGGTACCCAATGCATATCAAAATTTTAGAACCATTGAAAAAGGCAGTCCTCAAATAGTCCCCCACCTCTGGTCTGTCAGTTTGTCATACTGTGCCGCTGGGGTGTCGCTGTGATGTCTTAAGCTATGCCGCTGCCATTTCAAATGCCAGCAGGGTCACTCATGGTAAACAGGTTTCAGCCGAGCTTCCAGACTAAGACAGACTAGGAAGAAAAGCCTGGTGATCTACTTCCAGAAATTATCCAGTGAAAGACCTATGGAGCACAGAATATTGTCTGAGACTTCAAGTCACTTACTTTAGAAGCATAATCAGAGGAGATCGATCACTGGAGAAGGACATCATGCTTTGTAAAGTGGAGGACCAGCAAAGGCGAGGGAAGGATTGACAAAATGGCTGCAACAATGAATTCAAACTTCTCAACGATCATGAGGATGGTGCAGGACCAGGGAATATTTCGTTCTGTTATACATGGGATCACCAGGAGTTAGATCCAACTCAACGGCAGCTAATGCTAACAACAACAACAAAATAGTCCCAAGTACAAGTAAAAATTTAGTAGATTATAAAGGTAACATTTCAGACCATTGTAGGAAAGAGGTATCAAGGATGTTGGGGTAATGGCCATCCACTTGAGAATTAAACTATATCTTGAATTCTTTTCTTGCAATATAAATCATAAAAGAAATAGGGATGACTAACTTTATAATATTGTAGCACAGCAAGTCCTTCTAGGTTTTATAAAAAAGAAACTATGTAGAGGAGAAATTTGATAGATTTGGCTACATAAGCATGAAAAATAAACCATGAACTGCAAACGTAAATAAACAAAAAAGGCAAAATGCAAAACATAAAGTGGTCACACACATTATAGACAAAAAGATTAATAACCCTAATCTGAAAAAACAAAACAAGAAACTTTTATAAAATCCAAAGGAAGAAGAAGAATATTCAGTAGAAAATTGGGCAACAGAAACAAAGAGGCAAGTCACAAAATAAAAGGTACCAACTGTCAATACACACTAAAGGGTGTTTTACCTCATTAGTAATCAGAAAAGCTAATAGAAGTAAAAATGACTCATCTTTTTTCACCCACCATATTGTACAAGATTAAAAGTTTGACAAAGCCCAGAAATAGCAGGGATGTGGGAAAATTGGCATTCTCCTGCACTGTTGTTGGGAATACAGATTGGTATCCCTTTCTGGAGAGGAGTTTGTCAACTGTTTCAAAAGGAACATATCTTTGGCCCAGAAATCACATGTTTAGGAATTTACTATAAGGAGATAACTGCTAAAGAGAGGAAAGATATAAGCACAATGACATTAACTAATACATTTAACATTGAAATTTTAGGAACAATCTAAATGTCCATAATTAAGTGATTGGTTAAAAAAATGTACAGTGTACAAATATGAAAAAAAATACATTCGATATAGTGCATAATGCTGTCAATTTCTATTTATTGCAAAGATGGCCATCTATTGCATATCCTCCTTTTGTATAGACTGAAGAAGAATTGATGAGTTCGAATTACAAAGTTCGAATTGGCAAAGAATATTGAATATACCATGGACTGCCAGAGGAATAAACAAATCTGTCTTGG
This sequence comes from Trichechus manatus latirostris, assembly GCF_000243295.1. NCBI lineage: Eukaryota > Metazoa > Chordata > Mammalia > Sirenia > Trichechidae > Trichechus > Trichechus manatus. Next base: position 21,682,681 of record NW_004443950.1, on the reverse strand, counting down.
AAGAAGTACAGCCAGAATGCTCCTTAGATACAAGGATGATGAGACTTCATCTTAATTTGGGCATATTATCAGAAGGGACCAGTCCCTGGAGAAGGACATCATGCTTGGTAAAGTAGAGGGTCAGTGAAAAAGAGGAAGATCCTCAATGAGATGGATTGACGCGGTGGCTGCAGCAATGAACTCAAACATAGCAATGATTGTGAGCGTTGCACAGGACCGGGCTGCATTTCACTCTGTTGTACATGGCCTCGCTGTCAGTTGGAACAGATTTGATGGCACCTAACAACAACAACAGCATATCTTCTCCCCAAGTTGCCATTCTCCCCTACTTGGTCCTCATTATTCCCAAACAACCTCAGTTTGCCCCTTCCTGTGTGAAGCCTTCCTTATTTTTCTGAGCCACATGAATAGCTACCACCTCTTTGCACCCAAGACATTACTTTGTTACTTTCATGACAGCACTTCTTCACTCATTCATTCAACATATATTTTTAACTGAGTACCTGCTATGTACCAGGCCCTCTAAAGTAGTTGACAATTTACATGAAAATCTCTCCCACTGTATTATGAGCCCCTGAGAGCAGAAATTGTACCTGATTCATCCATTACCCCAGATTCCAGCTTGGAGCCTGGTATATGAGCAATACAAATTTCTTCAATGAAAGGAAGGATGGATGGAAAAACGAATGGACAGATGGATAAATGGATGGAAGGAAGGGTAGGTACATGAATGGATGAATGGATGAGTGGACTGAGTAAGTAAGTAGTGGGGTGGATAGATGCGTTAATGTATAAAGACTGATGGATAGGTAGATGGACTACATAAGTAGGCTGGTAGATGGATAAGCAGATGGTAGGTGAGTGGGTGGAGGGGTTGCAGTGTCCCTGACTTCATCCTCTTATCATCTCGTCTCAGGAACAACACTCAGAAAACTCTCTTCATTAAACACTATTTGCAAAGGCATGTATAGGGTCTAGAAAGTGTTCAAAGTTATCAGCTACACAAATATTTGAGACCTAAAAATAAACAAACACAAACTCATTGGCCATTGGTTCCAACATATCCAAGCAGAACAGAACAAAAACCCTACATATCAGTCAGTGTCTGGTCTGGAAACAAAGCAGAGACTCTGTTTCACAGATCTTGGAAATGCTGAGAAGCCCACAGCAGAGGAAAAAGCAACACAGAGATTAGCAACCGTAGGGACCCACTGTTGCCAGAGTTTAGGAATCGGAGTCCTCCAGTGGCAGCTGGGTCCATAGTGGGCTTGACCAGTGGCAGCTGTGGTCACAGAGGAGACGTGCCCAGTACCCAAGTGAGAGAGACAAGCAGCCTAGCTTCTCTTTCCTCCTCCCCTAACTCTTCCCCTGGGCCTCCCACTGGCTGAACGCAAGAGGAAATCAGCTGATGGGAGAAAATAGGAAAGGGCCACTACAGGCATCAGAAGAGCAGGGAGGATTGAGAACTGGATTTGAGGTCAAACAGGCCAAACACTGCACTCCTTACAAAACTGAAATCAATAAATATTTAAATGTATACACAAAGTCATGTTCATTTTGTCAGCCAAGCAACTGCAAATTAACTCTTACATACTTGTTGAATAAATTATGTCCGGTTCATGTACATTTTAATATGTCTGGTGTGGTGGTGGTGGGGTGCCTGGGGATAATGAACGCCTTCAAGTGAACCTCCCGACACTCTGTCTCCCCTGCCTGTCTCAAGACCCAGCTTCCTGTTGTCTAATTGAATGAGTTTGGGCAAATCACTTTACTCAGTTTCCTCCTTTTTAATAAACTCTATTAATAATCTTTCCAGGATCTTGGTGAAGTTTGAATGAAATAGCATTTGTAGAAGTGCTCTGAGACTCACCTGACGTGATGGAAGCCATCATTGTTTCTAAGGGACACTCGCCCTGCCAGAGAAGGGACGTAGGAGGTCTTTATGCAGGACACTTCGTCACTGTGCATCAAAAATCTTAAGATGTGCATCTTCCTGGAACAAAAATTCCCACTTCCATCGACTCATGGTCAGGAGATAATGGTGGAAGTGGGCTGTGATTTAACAACAAAGACGCTCATCTCAGAGCATTTATATTGGTGATACTCTGCATTCCTAAATGTGGAGCAGGCAGGGATATACCGTGATCCAATATGCAACTGACAGGGTTAGACTGTTCCTTCTCCTGGAATGTAACCTACAGGGTTAAACTGTTCCTCCTCTTCCCATCACAGCCAGGCTCTGAGATCCTGATAAGGTATTTTTGTGTAACAGCCCAAGGTCATCTTACTGCTTCTCTGCTCAAGGCAGCTTCACTGCTCACCAACCGCCCCCCCTCCATTCGGACATGAACAATAAGCCACAAAGCTCAGATAAACTTCGTGCATCATACATCCCAAAAAACACATGCCCCCAGTTGTCATATTACACTCCCCTCTGCACCCATTAGTTTCTGAAATTGCCCACCTATTCCCAGAAACTTCATAAATTAAAGTTCCCTATCCTGAATCCTATAACTGCCATAGAATCCCAAACCTTAGGGAGCTTGATTTGAGACTTAGTGTCCGAACTCCTTGCTTGACTGGCTTTCGGTAAAGTCTGCTTTCTCTTTCTCAAAGGCCTGGTCTCTCTCAATTGACTGAGAGGTCACACTGGGCAGGACCTGCTCCAACTGGGTTACAAATATGAGACACATAGGTGTTTATGTATATGAGTATACAGCGAATTGTTTACAGTTGTTATCTCTGAGATGAAAGTATGGATAATTTCTCTTTTCTTTGTCTTATTTTTTTAATTTTTAGTGTTTTTAAGAAATTCTTCATAACAACTTTTGTTACTTTTTAAAAAAAATGTTTTTATTGTTAGCTGCTGCCAAGCTGGCTTTCTACTCATGGCGATCCCTTACAAACAGAAGAAAACTCTTCCAAGTCCTGTGACATCTCCATGATTGATGGGTTGCAGATCGGAACTATTGTGGTCTTCATGGTTTTCATTGGCTGATTTTCAGAAGTAGATCACCAGACTTTTCTTCCTCGTCAGGTTTAATCTGTTTAAGGACAGCACCTCTGGACTTAGTGCCACAGCTCAGAAAAGGACAACATGGATGGAGCCTGCAAGATTGCAGGGACTAAGGAAGATGTGATGGAGAAACACAGCCCAGTTCAGTTCAGCAAACAATGACTGAGGTCCTTCCACGTGCAGTCACTGGTGATGATGTAGCAGTGGATGCAACACCCATGGCCGTTGTCCAGGCGGCACTCACAGTCTGGCTGGAGAAGCGGATCTTTCAAGCCATGTCTATAGATTCTCTCTCCATCCTCTGTCTCCTGTGTGGTCTGGAATCACAGGTACAACGGCACTGGCTGCAGATCATAGATAACATCTTTGGAGCACAAAGACATTAACCACTGCCATCGGGGCCTTCACAGGAGCTTTAGGCAGCCATAGGCATCACATGTGTTTGTAAACTCTGTATGTTTTCTACATTTTACTTTACATTTTTGACCTCAAACATTTGTGACGTCTTCAGTGCATTCCTGAGAAAGAGTACCTGCTAAAAAGAGGTGCAAGCAGGAGGTTGTAGATGAGACTCAAGGAACATCAGTCAAGCGCCTTTCTGCTGGCTCCGTCTGTGGCCCTGAGGAGCCCCTGGGAACCCTTTCATCTCTCTGGTTCTTCTCGGTGAAATGTGTGGCTGGGAAGATGGACCTGAAGACCCTGCCTGCTGTCTAAGGTAGAATACCTTCTCTGACCTTACTTTCAATTCTAACTTGAGACTGTGAAGAGAGGGTCAGCAAATTTTATCTGTAAAGGGTCAGGTAGTGAATATCTCAGGCTTTATGGGCCAAAGAGTCTCTATCCCAACGACTCAACTTGGCTATTGGGTGTGAAAAGCAGCCATAGACAACAGGTAAATAAATGGAGTAACAGTGCTCTGATAAAACTTACTTACAAAACTAGGTGGTAAATTGAATATGGCCTGTGGGCTGTAGATTGCAGAACTCCGATGTCAAGTAATCTGTGTTTCCTAAGTTAATGACTTTGATAAAGATGATGAAAATTGAGACAATGGCAATGATGATGAAGGTAATACACGCCCTCTTTACTTTCTTTTTCATAAGTTGTATGTGTGTGTTTTAAACTTTAAAATAATACTGTGGTAGGCAGAATAATGCCCCCCTCCAAAGATCCCTAATACTCAGAACCTGTGAATATGTCATTTCACAGGGCAAAAGAGACTTTGCAATGTGATTAAGTTTATGGACCTTGAGATGTGAGGTTATCCTGGTTACCTAGGTGCACTCAATCTAATTACATGAGTTCTTAAAAGCAGAGGACTTTCTTACTGGGCCAGATGGAGAATTGAGGATGGAAGACACATCATGAGAAGGCCTTGACCTGCTGTTGCCGGGTTTGAAGATGGAGGAAGGGAGCAAGAGAGCCATGGAGCACAGGTGGTGGCTAGAAGCTGGAAGGGGCAAAGAAATGATTCCTCCCTTAGAGACTCCAGAAAGAAACATAACCTGCCAACACCTTGATTTTAGTCCAGTGAGACCTACAGAACTGTAAGATAATAAATTTGTGTTGTTTAAGCCACTAAGTTTGTGATCATTTATTACAGTAGCAATAGAAAATGAATACACCAGCTCCCTGAAAAAAATTTGGAAAATACGAAGTCTAAAATATTGCCCATAATACAATCACCAAGAGATACCCACTATTAACATTTAGGTACTGTTTTTCCAAAATTTTCTAAAATGCATGTGTATTTATGTATGTATATAGACAGACAGACAGATCCATAGAGATGCATAAATATAAATACATTAGTTTACACTGGCAATAATTTATATTTTATTTCATTTAACATTCAAAAAAAAATTTCCATGCCAATACACTTTTTTCAAAAACATGTTTCTAGTATAAAAACCCATTGCCATTGAGGCAATTCCGACTCATAGCGACCCTATAGGACAGAATAGAACTACACCATAGAGTTTCCAAGGAGTGCCTGGTGGATTTGAACTGCCGACCTTTTGGTTAGCAGCTGTAGCTCTTAACAACTATGCCAACGGGGTTTCCATTTTCTAGTATAGGTGAGTCATAATTAATCATTTTCCTCCCTTTGAATTGATTCTAGTCTTTTCACTACTATAAAAATTCTTGCACATATTGAAGTGTAAGGATGTTATAAAGTTAAAACCAAAAACCAAACCGTAGCTGCTAAGTCGACTCCCACTCATACAACAGAGCTGCTCCTTAGGGTTTCCAGGGCTGTAATCTTTCTCCCAAGGAACAGCTAGCAGGTTGGAACCACCAACCTTTCGGTTCAAGTTACTATCCCTTTTTTGCGATAAAATTTGCAACTATTTTTTCCCAGTTTCGTTTACTTTTAATTTGTTCAAGGTTATTTTCCTTCTTTCTTTCTTTAATTGGTGTAAAAGTACAGATAACAAGTTTGTCAATTCAACATTTTTTTTTGCGTGTACAATTCAGTGAGAGCAATTGTATCAACCATGTTGCACACCCACCACCAATATCAGTTATATAGAAATTTTACATTTTGTTTTAGTTCAGTTGATCAATGCTTTTCCATTACTCTTTTCTTCCTTGACTGGAAAGACAATTCTCACTCTCAGACGTGTGTTTTCTTCTAGGTTTTTATGAGTTCATGTTTTCAATTTTATCTTTGGTTTGTCTGATATTTTGTTAAGTTATCAAGCAGTGTTTCCATCCCCATTTATTGAATGACCCTTCCTCTTTGACCATGAGTACTGGACGCTTATTACCGTATCCCACTGATGCTCAAAGGCACATTTATCACGAGTTAGCATCTCTGAAATCTGGCTCACCTTACAAGTAGCTAGTGTCTTTGTCTCTTGGATTGAAGGCTAGTTCTTCCAGAGAAGGTTTGTATTTGCTTTGGCCGTCACCTAGGGGCACTACTAATCCAAGCCCACTTCAGGTCTACAGACAGAATTTCTTTGGAACTTTACTTGAGACTGCAGCACTGTAGGGTATCAGCTCTGATTTGAATCCTTAATGGAGACATATTGTCCTCCCTCCACCCCATGCCAAGATTAAGACACCCAAAAACATTTCTTTGTTGTCCCTTTCTCCTTGGTGGTTTTCTTTCTCCTGGACGCTTACACAGAGGATGTAGCCCATTGGTGTCATAGGAGTTGTCCTATTAGAGTCCATCTTTGGTGTTTTTCTTCTTGTCATGGTACATTGAATAATAATAGGTCTTACAATCAATAATGTGGCTTAGGTTCAATGAAATATGTTGTGTTACATATAAAATGTAGTATAGTTAGGTTCATTTCTGGATTATCTTATCTGTTTTGTTTTTCCACCTCTTGATAAATGCACTTTATAATTGATACTTTCAGCTGTAATGTTTGTTTTAATATCTAGTAAGACATTTTCTTCTTCATTACACTTCTTAAAAATTTTTTGTCAATTTAAAAAAAAATTTTAGATTAATGTTAGAGGTAATGTTTCAAGTTCTCACACATCACCCATTGCGACAAATGAGTAAGTAAAAAAATAAAATAAAATAAATAAAGCTTTGTTGGGGTTTTTATTGGATCCTTATTAACTCTATGAATGAATATTGGAATAACTGATAACTTTACAATATTCAAATGCTAATATAGTTCCTAATCAAAAGCTTATGATATTTTACCATTTTAAAGTCTTTTATAACTTTTTTTATCGTTAAAATTTTATTCATGTGAGTTTTTCATATTTCTGGTTAATGACATTTTTATCTAGTTAGTATATATTTTAGTGCTACTGAGAATAGAATTATATTTTCATTAATTTTCTATTTGGTAATTTTTGGCATACAGGACAGCTAATAATTTTTGTATTTTGATTTTATAACTAGTCTCCCTTCTGAACTTTATCAATAATTTTCAAACTACATTTTCAGGATTTTAAGATACAATCAAGTTTTAGATTGATCAAAATTGTAATTACAAATTCTATAGGAAAACGAAAGAAACACTGTCTCTTTAAATGTGTGCATTGATTATAAAATGCATTCTGATGTTAAAACAATGCAGAAACTTAGAATGAAGAAACATAGACTTTATAAGCAGGACAATCATATTATTGACATATAATGATAACATCATCTCCTTTCTAGAGGCTTTTCCTCTTATTGCTCTCTTATGTGTTACTTTACTGGCTAATATTGGTGATATTGTTCTTGATTTTTATGAGAAGTCTCCAGTGCACTGGTTTTTAATTACCTAATTTTTCTTTAGTCTGAGGAAGGTCACGGGCCTCTTGAAAATCTGAGGAAAGATGTGAATTCCCTCCTCCAGATAAAAGCAAATGTGCACTCACACCCAGACTCAGAGTGCCTGCGCTCTCAAAATTCACCCAAGCCCCTGAAGCGTTTCCGTGAACCACCAGAGTCTGTGGAAACCTCATTCAGGATCACTTCTCCAGAGTTTTTTCTTTTGGGAAAATGTTAATGTTCATTTAAGATAAATGAACTGTACCTTGTTAGGGCATTCTGTTTACTTATTTTATTTATTTGTGTTACAATCAGTAATTATTATTGAATTCTACTATCAGTAATTAGTGTTGATTGACACAGTGGCTGCAACAATGGGCATTGGCAGAGCAATGATGGTGAGGATGGCGCAGAACTGGACAATGTTCCATTTTGTTGTATGCAGGGTCTCTAGGAGTCGGAACAGACTCAACGACATCTAACACTGTGGTAGATTGCATTATTCTCCATCCCTTCTTGTAGTCACAACCTTTGCCGGGAGACCTTGCAATTTCTCCCACAACAGAAGAGTAGATTTCTCTGCCCTGTTGTTATTGGGCACAGCTATGTGACTTCCTTTGGCCAGTCGGATGTTATCTGGTGGGATGTTGGCAGAGGCTTAAGATGTGTTTGTGTGTTGGGCTTCCCATCTTGTATTTCTGCCATCACCAGGAGAAGAACATGGCCTGAGTTAGCCCTCTGGTCCAAAGAGAATGTGAGACTTGTGGACAGACTTAGCTCCAAGCTGCAGGATGGATGGAGTCAAGCTGAGATGAGTCCAATTTAGATCAGCTGACCTCCAGTTGACCCACAGACATATGAGCAGGAACAAATTTTTGTTGTTTAAAGCCGCTGAGTTTGGGGACTGGTTTGTTACACAGAATTATTGTAGCTGACTGACCATTTAATGGTTGTATTAGTTTTCTATTGCTGCATAACAAATTACCAGGAACTTAGTAACTTAAAATAACACACATTTATTATCTTACAGTTACGGTAAGTCAGGAGTCTGCACATGGCTTAGCTAAGTTTTCGGCTCAGCATCTCACAGGGCTCCAATCAAGGTATCGGCCAGGTTGTGGTTTTATCTAGAGACATTACTGGGAAAGAACCCACTTTCAAGCTGATTCTGGTTGTTGGCAGAATTCATTTCCTAGGGGCTGTATGTCTGAAGTCTCCTTTTTTGCAAACTGTAGGTCAAGTCCTAGAGCTCACCCTCAGGTCCTTGCCGTGTGGCCCCCTTCATAGATCCATGTCTCACAACGTGGCAGCTTGCTTCTTCAAAGCGAGCAAGAGAGAGAGAGAGAGAAAGAGAAAGAGAGAGAGAGGAGGGGGGAGGAGTCTTTTCTCTAGACCCTCTTTTAAAGAACTCACCAGATTAGGTCATGCCCACCCAGGATAATCTACCTTTTGATTAATTTACAACCAACTAATGGTGGCCCAGTGATTAAGCATTTGGCTGCTAACTGAATGTTTGGCAGTTAGAATCCACCAGCCGCCCCTTGGAAATCCTGTGGGGCAGTTCTACTCTGTCCTATAGGATTGCTGTGAGTTGGAGTCGACTCAACAGCAATGAGTTTGGTTTTAATTAGGGACTTTAATTACATCTGCAAAATATTTTCAGCTTTGCCATATTCCAATGGTTAGAAGGAAGTTGCAGTTCCTTCCCATACTCAAAGGGAGAGGATTATACAAAGTTATTGGGGATTATCTCAGAGTTCTGCCTGTCACAACAATTTATTTACTTATCAATTTATTTATGTATTTATTTATTATTTTTACCTACTAATATGGTTAATTAATATGTTAATGTAATATTTTCATTTTTAAACACCTTGTATTCCTGGAATGAATTCTGTTTTGTCATAACTTCTAATTCTTTAAAAATACTGCTAGTTTTCTTTCGTTAGTAATTCTTTTGGACTTATGTTTTCATATTCAGATAGGAGGATGATCTGTAGTTTGTCATCCTTCCTGGGTTTGATTGTAAATTATGATGCTAAGATTGTAAAACACATTTGGAAGTCTGCAGTATCTGTCAGGGCTCAGTCAGGAAAGCAGAACCACCACAAATATTAGGGAGTAAAAATGAGAGCTTACATGGCTGTGAGAGGATGTGGGGAAGTGAATGGTGGGGGCGGGGTGGCAAAAGGTGGGAGGATCAGTGAAGCAGTTACTAACCTCTTCAGCGTGGCTGATGGGGTGATGAGTTAGAGTGTGTGGGGTATCTGAAGAATCATGTGGACCTGACGTCTGGAGTAGGACCCTGTAGGGGAGTTAACACAGAAGTTCTGGAAGAAGTCTGTCTGTGCGAACTTCACCTCCGTGAGAACCACTGCCTCTGCAGACCTGAAGCTAAGCACTTGGAGTGGTCTCGGGAAGTTTGGGGAAGATAAGCTGGACGTAGAGTGAAAGTAGAGCAGAAGGCACACTGGAGTGCACCAGGCAGCTCTGCCTATGTCTGTCGCCACGTCTGACCATGTCTGAACACTCCAACCTTCTGGGAAGTTTCCTTTCCACCATCCAAATCTCATGGAAGTTCCTTCCTTGGACATCTAGGAAAGTAGATTCTGGGAATGTAGTTCCCAGCCTCTGACAAGAACAGCAGTGCCAAGTTGACAATAGACAGTCTAGGCACACCTATTCTGAGGTCTGAAATAATTCAGACTGCATGGGAATTATACATTCCTTGAAAGCTGGAAAGATCTTGCCCATAAAACTTACAGAGTCAGGAGATAAAACTTTGATGATTTTTCAATTTCATTTATTGTAATCTACCTATTTAATTTTTTTAATTCTTCAGTCATTTTAATAATCCTAATTATGGAGGTCTTCATTTATACATATCATGGATATTTTCAAACTCTCAATTTAAATATATAAAGCATTATAAACTAATTCTGAATATCCATTCTACTGATGTTATAACCTCTTTCTTCTATGTTTTGTGTTTTTTAATTGAATTGGATTGATTACAGATTTATTTATTTAATTTCTTGTTTGCATATCATTATTTCTAAGAGCTAAACTCTTGAAAATTGTAGAAAATCCTACAATTTTACTTTTTTAGTTGATGACTTTCTGTTTTTATCTCAAACTCAGAAAGGACTGCAAAGAAACTACAGATCAATCTCCTTATTTAAAAATTTCCTTCCAAGTGTTTTCCTTAAGCCTGTATTAGTGTTATGATTTTCCATTTTTTTAAAGTTGACTTTTTAATTTATTTTAATTCAGTTGTATGGAGTAATAAAATTACAGCTATGAATTTGCCTCTAAATGCAATTTTGGTTTTATCCCATGATTTTAAATATGTTTATTATTATTATTGTTATTGTTTCCTAAATTTTTTATAACTGTAATTTTTATTTCCTTTCTGGCATAATATTTATTTAGGAGATGTAAGTATGTCTGAATTGTTAGTTTTTCTTTTTAATTTCTAGCTTTCCAGCCCCGGTGGTTAAGAGCTCGGCTACTAATCAAAAAGACAATAGTTTGAATCCACCAGCTGCCCCTTGGAAACCCTATGGGGCAGTGCTTCTCTTTCCTATGGGGTTTCTATGATTTGGAATCAACTGGACAGCAACAGGTTTGGTTTGGTTTTAGGTTTATTGTATTCTGGTAAGAGAATGTGTCTGGTATTATTTCAGTTTTCTTAAATAAATTCTCAAGGATTTCTTTCAATAAAATATATAATAAATTTTTTAGAGATGCTCCATGGACTCGTAAATTAGGAAGTAATTCTCTGTGTAGTATATGTTTTATTGTGTGTATAAAATTATTCTAAATTATATTCAAATCATCTCTATATTTGTCTGTAAATATTTGTTACCCGTTACCAGTCAAGAACTATTAAATTATTTTAATGAATCTTTTCTATCAGTTTTACTTAATGTATTTAAATTCTGAACGACTTAGCACATCAACATTTATTGATGCCGTATATTTACTATGGCTTTTCCCTTTTATCAAGAGAAATTTGTGTCATTATCATTACCTTGAAGAGTGTGTGTGGTATTAGTTTTGCCACTACTAATTCTTTTTTCTTTTTACATTTGCCTGATACATCTTTGCCTTCTAACCTGATTCATTGTGGGTGAAAGGGTTTATTTTTAAAAAAAGACAGAAATCCCCCTCAGCCTACATTCTGTGACTAATAAATGGACTCCCTGCCTGGGAATTTGACTTCTTTTCCCTTCCTCAGACATTGAATATCACCTGAAAATGAATGTAGTAACAGCAGCCTCCTTTTCTGTTAGCCTTTCCTGATCACCCCTTCCAAGAAATTTCCCAGAGCCTAGGCTTTTCTGACCTCCTGGAACAAATCCAGAGAAGAGCTTTAAACCAAAACTGTCTCCAGTTAGATGACATGTCAGTCTTTATCCCTAAGTGACTATGAAATTTCTTATCATTTTTTGAAAAATGTTACTTCTTCTATGAGTTCAACTCAAAAGTCTGTTGTGTCCAGGGCACTGGCTGATTCCTGGAGACCCTAGGGTGACTCCTCCTCTTGCTGGCTGTGAAGAAGCACTGAAGGGGGGAGAGGGAGCATGGGGGATGAGAGGGGAGAGTAAGCGAGGCAGGAGGAAGAGTGTGCTTGGAGGTCCAGGGTATGGGAGACCCTGACTTATTCAGGAATGGTAGAGTTTAGTGTGGGTGCCATGTAGGGTGCGGAAGTGAAACCTGGGATGAGGGAAGCCATTAAGAGATTTCAGTAGGGAGCCATATGGCCATCTGGTGCTTAAAGGAGACCATAGCGACAGCTATATAGGTAGTCCCCAACTTACAACGGGGTTCTGTTCCAATGACTGCTCTGTCCTAACTCAGTTCTGACATAAGTCGAATACCTCATTTGTTTTAATTTTCATTATTATTGCCTTTTATTATCAGTATCTTTATAAAATCTTATCTTTATTTGTCTTTAAGGGTTGGAAACATTACATCTGAGAATGATAACTTAAACAAATTACACACCACAAATTTGTATGTAGCACATATTATTGATAAGATGTACATATATGTATACATATATATACACATAGGGTCATAAGGGCTGTTCATCGTAACTCGAATATGTCATAAGTTGGGGACAACCTGTATAGGAAATGGATTGCTGGGCAAAGACTGGTGGCATGGAGGCTGGTTGAGAAACTCATTCAGCTGTGACAAGAGCTCAAAATAAGGCTAACAGTGAAGACGGAGAGACATTAAAGGATTGAAGAGATATGAGGAAAGTAAGATGAGCAGGACTTGATGCCGATTTGATTGAAGTAGTGAGGGGAAGCGCTGAACTGTGAATAATGGAGTGATGGGTGGTTCTATTTATGTGATGAGGAGCAAGAAAAGAGGAGCCTTTGGAAGGGGAAATAATGACTGCAGTTTGGGGCATGTTGATGGGCCTTCCAGTTGGATGCGTCCAGAATTTGGAATTGGGGAGAAAGACCTAAACCTGGAAGTTGCCATAACCTTGATGAGGGGTTTTGAAGCAGATGCTGTGGGTACCCACTAATACTCCCTAGGCCCACCCAGGAGTTGGTGCTCGTAACTCCCATTTAGGTCTGTGACTTTCTGTGTCTCTCTGTCTGAGGCATTCTTTGGCCTAGTGCTGGGAGTTGACCCCCTAGGAGTAACCCTCCATCAGCTAGGTATGGTAACTGGGGGAGAAATACCCAGCTTCCTGGGCTCTTGGGGAGTCAATTCTGTAATGCGTCCTACACCCGTGGTTCTCAAAAATTTAGCCCAACCTTTTCACCTAGAGAGATTGTGAAAACTCAGATTCCTGGGCCCCTCTGCAAAGCCTCTGACTTAATAGTTCTGGGGCGTGGGGAGAGGGGGACAAGATCTGCATTTCCAACAAGCTCTGCTGCACAATGTCTCTCCGAGGGTACCATATGATTGTCCCCAGTTGCCCAAGTAGTAAGTGCCAGTTAGTGCACACTGTAACGATTTCCTCCCTTCCCTGTCTCCTTCTCCGCGCCCTCATCCTGCTTCCTGGGATCACAACCCAAATGAACTGCTAGCACTCTAATCCTTGTCTGTGGTGCGCTATGGGGAAAATCCTAATTAAGATAGTTTCTCAGGGCTTTGTCTTATCTGTAATATAGGGATAATTGTGGTAACTATCTGCTTTGTCGTCAGAATTAAAACAGATAAGGCATGCAGGAGGGACCCTTGGGTTAAAACGGCAGCTAGAGAGTAATGTCTGATTCCTCTTCCTCTTTCCTCCTTCTGAAATAGATCTGAAAATATTCACAGAGTGAAGGAAGAAAGCTTCAATAGGCATAGAAACTTGGATGATTGACCCCGGGAGAATTCTCATCAGCCACACGCAGATGGAATCCAAGGTAGAATAGCAAGGCTTCCGAAGAGGTCGGTGGACCAGTTCTGTCCCCTTCACTGAATACTTGCACCTCAGCAAGGAAGCGTTAGTTATTATTGCTGTTGCAGTCAATAGTATTGCATTGCTTTTGAGGAGTTCATAAGCATTCATTGGTCAGTATCATTGTTGCTGGTGGTGTTGTTGTTAGGGAACCAGAGTTAGCATTAGTTACGGTTGTTAGGATTGTTGTTACAATTGTTGTTGATGCCATTGTGGCGCTGTGGTTAAGAGATTGGCTGCTAATCAAAAGGTCAGCAATTCAAATCCAAGAGCCGCTCCTTGGAAACTCTATGGGGCAGTTCTACTTTGTCCTATAGGGTCACTATGAGTTGGAATCAACTCAATGGCAATGGGTTATTACTATATGGCCTTGGGGAGCCCATGAATCTCCTGAAACTGATGCAAAATTCTATGCCCTATTCTGGGAAGGAAGGGTTTACAGCTTTTACCAGCTCTAAGGAAACCCCAAAGTACTAACAACTCTTGATTTAGCGGATAGTTTAAGTTCATCAGAGCAGTGGCATCACCAGGGGTGTGTGAGGGGTGCAGACCACACTGGATGGCACCAAAACTACTGTCTATAAAATTTTTGTGCAGTATTTCAGCAGAAATGTATTATTTTTTATAAAAATATCCCTGTAGTTAGTTATAACAAAAAAAATTCTTTGTAAGCCCAGCTTATATATATCTATATATCTACAAGGCTAAAACTCTATGTTTACTTACTGTTTGAACTTTCTAATGTGCTCCGGTCAGAGCTGACACTATTACCCAATTACAATGATGCTTCAAATCACATGATTTTGTCTGCAAGCGCTACAAGCATGCGCCGTTGTTTTCATTGCTGCCAGTGTTTTTATAGTTGCTGGTTTTGTCGGATTTTCTGGTGTTTAGTTACAATATTGTGGTAACTAGAATTTATGAATCTATAACAATAACTTTTGAGAATGATGTAATAATTAAAGGAAAGGAAAGAAAGTAGTGATGTACTGGAATTACAGTTTACAAGTAATACTACTACAAAAACATTACTAAGGATTCTGTATGGTCTAGTATGGGAGGAGGTCCATGAGAGGGTGACATCATGAAGTATTGAACTGGGTAACACCAACCCTAGTGATGCCACTGCATGAGAGTAGGTGAGATTAGAAAAAGGAAAACATACCACCACCGACCACCCTGACAGGGAGCACAGTAGAGGGTCCTGGGCAGAAAGGGAGAAAAATGTGGAACAAAATTCAAATTCACAAAAAAAAAAAAAAAAAGACCAGACTTACTGGTCTGACAGAGACTGAAGGGACCCCCGAGACTATGGCCACCAGACATCCTGCTAACTCAGAACTGAAACCACTCCCAAAGTCCACCTTTCAGCCAAAGATTAGATAGGCCCATAAAATAAACAATAACACATGTGAGGAACATGCTTCTTAGTTCAATCAAGTATAGGAGGCCTAATGGCAACATCTGCCCAAAAGGAAAGATGAGAATGCAGGAAGGGACAGGAAACCTGGACAAATGGACACCGGGAAGCTGGGGTATAAAAGGAAAGGGAGAGTGCTTGCAACTTTCGAGGATTGCAACCAATGTCACAAAACAATTCGTGTATAAATTTTTGAATGAGAAACTAATTTGCACTGCAAACTTTCACCTAAAACACACACACACAAATAAACAAATAAACAAAAACCCAAGAGAAGGAAAACCATTCTATGGGCAGATTGAGAAGACAACAGGCCCAAGTTCACACCATGGGGAGCAGCAACATGCAATGGTGAGTGAGGAGGGGTGGTGGGATTGTGTAGGTGGCAGATACAGAAAGGTGTTTCTAAAAGGAAGGACCTTTCAATAGTGTCAAGGTCCCTAGAAATGGCAGGTGGGGTTGAAAGGTATCCATGCACTCATGGTGTTTCAGGAGAGAAGGTGGGGGTCCAGAGGCACCCTAGGGAGGCTTGGGCACTGTAGCAAGTGACCAAGGGACGGGAAGACAGCAGAAGACGCAAGCCACTCTGTCAGGAAATCTGAGTGAAGGGAGGGAGACTGCAGCCACGGGTGTGGGGGTAGTGGGAAGATATTATTTATTTTTAAACGATGATAAAAAGTAGTGGACCAGAAATGTTTAAAGAATCATGACATGCTTTCCTCTGTGTTTTAAAGATGGAAACCGCAACTCAGAGAAGTAAAGACATGTGTCCAGTTTTACTTAGCCTGTTCACCGCAGAACCAGAGTTTGGCTTCAGTCTGTCTCTTTCTGGAGTACCGTTTCCACTGAATAGTATTTCTTAGAATTGCTGAAGGGTTTTTTTGAGCCACAAATACCCAACTCTCCACAACTACATCCCTGGGTGGTGCAGTTAACACACTCAGATGCTAATCTCAAGGTTGGAGGCTCAAGTCCACCCAGAGGCACCTCAGAAGAAAAGCTTGCTGATCTACTTCTGAAAAATCAGCCACTGAAAACTCTATGAAGCACCGTTCTACTCTGACACACATGGGTCACCATGACTCAATGACAACTGTATTTTCCATAATTTCAATGCTGAATTAAACTTCTTCCATGGTGTCCTTTTCCACATTTGAAGCATCGCTCTTTCTCAGGATCATTTTTCAGGGTGCAGGTTCCCCAGGAAGGGGTAGTGCAATGAAACGGAGTGGATGGATCCAATATCAGATGTCTCCCCTCTACCCTCGATCTGAGCCAGGCAGCTGAATATACTGGGTGCCTGGGGTCCAGAAGAGGAATGGTCCAGAAAGTGGACAAGACAGACAGATAACAAAGACTCAGTGCTCGTTGGTGTTTGCCTACACCTGGGCTCGTAGTAATGACATCCACATCTTGGGCCTTTCTTCTGTCCTCTGATTCCCCACTGTAGATACCGGGTCTGTGTCATCTCTGGAGGGAAAGACACCTGCCCCAATGGGCAAGAGGAGTGAGTAGCCAGGTCTGGGCAAAGCCACAAGGTGGCCAGGCTGTGACCTGCACCCCATCTGAGGGGCACACCGGGAGCAGGGTGGCGATTTGTGTGCACAGGGAGATTGCAGTCCTTGGATCTGCACACATGCCTCCTCTGCCGCCTGCCCATCTTGACTCATACTAGAAATCTCCTGGCCACCAGGACATGGGAAGATTGGCTTTGTGAGATCACTAAACAAAGAGACTGAACCCAAAATAATGACAAAACTCTGACCACAGAAGAAGATCGATCTCCAGACTCTGGAGGAAAGGTAATTCCCAGAATGGAATCACTGTCTTTGGAAGGATGTATCTGTTCCGTACTTGAACATCTTGTGCTTCCCTTACCTTTTCCTGTTGTTGCCGTTGTAGGTTGTCCTAGAGTCGATTCTGACTCATGGAGACCCCATGTGTGACAGAAAGGAACTGTGCTCCATAGGGTTCTCAATGGCTGATTTTTCGGAAGTAGATCACCAGTCTTTCTTCTGCGGCACCTCTGGGTGGACTCATACCTCCAACCTTTGGGTTAGCACTGAGTTCGTTAACCATTGCACCACCCAGGAGCCCTTTCTGACAATTCACCATACTGAAGAGACAGTGGAGTCAACGAAGAATGGAGACAAGACCAGAAGGTTGAGTAAGTGTATCATGAAGCCAAGACAGGGAGGAAAGGGTGACCCAGTGACAGAAAAGTGACTTAGCAAGCCCGAAACACAAGGCTGTCTTCATCAGCAAAGACATGACTGACATAGATCACAAAAAAATAGGAAAGAAAAACAGCACTTGCTCTAGGCAAATTAATCAAACATCAAGATCTGACATAAACGAAAATGCATCCAGTTTATAGTTAACTCTTAAATATCTGAACTCCAAATCTAACCAGCTGGAATGCTGTTGTAAGTAGCGTCCCATTCAACCTCCCAAAAGCAGGGCATATAGTTTCAGCAAGTTATAAGATAGTACCCTGATCTCTGGGTGCCAGTGAAAGAAGCACTGACCTATTCCAAGGAGGGGGAAACCTCAGAACACACCCCCAGAGCCAGACTCACCAAAGACTCAGTGTGATGGTTTCGCCGTCTAAAAGGTTATTGACAAGTTAGTGTCCTATGTTCTGAGACAATATGGGTTCTGCTTGATCAAAGAATGTATCAATGCTACAGCCCTCAGGACTAAGAAATGTAGGTCTATAACCATAGACCACTAGTGCAGTATGGACTTTAGAGTGGACTTGGTTTCTATTCCGATGTTGGAGATCATAATGAATGATGGTTACAAATACGGGCTCAGATGGACATAACTTCAAATCTCCAATGGGAGGTTCAGAGACATCAAGTGACTTACCCAGTCCCCTCGTCTCTAACAGCAGCTGTGACTTCTCCCCACCTTTCAGGGGTTGGCAATAAACAAAGGAAATCTCATGTGCAGACATCCTGGCCTAGCATCTATCACCTAGTAGGTACTCAATAACTAGGTTGGGCTTGGTTATATTTTCTTTAAAATTCTATCAAATTAGCAAAGGTCTTTCCTAAGAGCAATTTATCTTAAAGAACAATTTTAAGGCATCAAACGTGGTTTTAGCAGTCATTTCTAGGCCGTGTCTGCTCACACAAACTACTTCTTGAGTATAAAACATAACAAAAGAAAAAAGAATTAAAAAGTAAATTTGAACTAAGCTTAAAGCAGCTGGGTTGATAACTTTTGTATGTCATAGAAAAGATAGAAGGGAACCCAGTTGAGATGTGTTGGGCTGGGTATTGGAGTAGAGAGAAGGGAAGGGAAAATATCTGGGAAAAAAAAGCAAAGGAGGGGTCCTAGTCTAGGAGGGAAGAGGTTGCCCCTCAATCTCACCAAAATGCCGTAAGGCAATCAGGCCATCTCCCTGCCGGAAGCTAGGTTGTCTTCCTCCGGCCACCCAGCCTCCTTGGGCCGATGGGAAGGATAAGGGTCTTCCACCCGCCCACCCCTTAGGGTGCCACCTGCAGTTTCTCCAACCGGGCACCCAGACTCCCACGCAGTTCTCCTAAAACCACCAGTTGAGACAAAAACAAAACAAAAAAAACAAAAACACACACATGATTTTCATCCGGATTAATTCTTTTTTTTTTCTGTTTCTGTGTTAGAAATTAGGAGCCCATGAAATGTATTTCAGCCTCCTACTCCTTTCCCAGAGTGGCCCCATCTCTCCCTCAGTTGCCGCTGTGTATCCTTTTCTGTCTGACTGTCCGCACTTCCTGAGCAGAAAGAGAAAGTTCAGTTAGGGTGTGAAAAGTGAAGACCGCGGACAGAAGCATGCCCTCTTCCTCTGGTTCTTAGTATTCGGGAACGCACCTGTACTAAAATATGAAGAAATAAAACAAATATAAATTATGCATTTTCCAACTTAATTTAAAATGCATTATGCTCAGCTTCGTTCTCTGGAATTAGTCTTATTAAGGGGACAGATCTGTATGGATTAATTTTGAGTCAGTTTATTCACTTCTTTGTAATTCAGTGGCAAGGATTTTTGTCCCCAGGCATCAAATTAGTTTTTTCTTTTTTTACTGTAAGTAACACATACAAAATATAGACCTCTTTGTGTTATTTCTTTGTTTACCTAGCTTGCAACACAGTCCCATATTATGTTTCCAACCAAATCTGAAATCTCTCCTTTTAAAGAACAAAACTTTCCAAATGATTTGTGAAGCAACATCACCACTTTGGAGATGAACACAATGATAGCGTTATCCTCTTGCTGGTGTGCATTTCGACAGAGATCTACATGGTCTCCCTCCAATCCAAAGTCTGAGGCTACCGGCCCCAAATCCCTGGCTTCTTCCCAATAATTTTGGCAAAGTGAACTGATATTTTACGGCGATTAAACCATGTCCCAAATCATCATTTTTAAGTATTGTTTTAGTACAGTCATTCTTTGTTCTGTTTAGACATTTTAAATCTTTATTTTTTTCCCTAAACCGAGCAAGAGAATAGTCTGCATTCTTAATTAGTCTTCTTTAAACAAAATATCCTTTCATACGCACTAATAAAGACTAAGGATCCTTTCTCTCTTGTTTAAATAACTGCTTGCTGTAGTATAAAATCGTAAGAGACACGATGCAGATCAAGTTGCCGGCTTGAAGTGGGGAAGAGGAACAAGCCGTGCCATAATAAGCAGATTTTAATGATTTACTATAAATCAGCATTTTTGCCCTGTCAGTGAGATTGAAGAGGCAGACAGCTCCTCACATGTCTGCCGAGCAAATGTCTTCCTGATGAATCATGCGTACTGAATCACTGATCACAACATTCAAACGGCACATCCAAATAATGAGGGAGCCATACACACAGCCTCCGACGGCTGCTGGAAGGCAGCAGGATATATGTTTTCTTCGCTGTGTGGTGGTTACACCTTCACACTGATCCTCCGAGGAGTCCACAGAAGGTAATAGAAGTGTGTATTACCGGGTTAACTGTGGATGCCCTAACCTAGGCTGATCTGCATAAATGCTCTCCCCCACCCCCCGAGACTTTTGATGAGAATCTAATCTAGTCTCAAAGAGAAGGGAGGAAAAAAAAAAGACAGGTTGTAATAACGATCCTAAATGTAAAGAATCTGGCCACAGGAACCAACAGAAACTGGAGCTAATTTCTGTTGGGTGAAAGTCAGTTCTTCCAATGCACCCCTCCCCCAGCCCCACTCCAGCCCTGATGTTTATCTCATCTCTTTGCTTCTGCTGACAATATCTAATACCTCCCCCTGACCCCGACACACACACACTGACAGTGTTTCTGGTGGGTGGGACCCATCCTGGGGAGGAGGAGCTCTGAGAAAGTAGGAAGGACCCATTGGGAAATTGGTGTGCTGGATCTGAGCCTGGACCAGTGGGCCAGGGGTGCCAGGCACAAAGGTCTCTGGCACAGATCCCAAGCCCATCTTGGACCTGGACTCAATAGATGTTCAGGAAGCCTTTCCAGCTGACACATCACTTCCTCCAGGAAGCCTTCCCTGATCACCACCTTCAGGGCCTCACTCAACTCCTGCAGCCTGTCATCAGCATTTAGTCATGCCTCTTGTCCCTTGCTATCCCTTATAATACAGTCACCCATCTTAGACTGGGGCCTCCTCAGTTGCAAAATCACTGTATTAACTTTTTTGAGCCCCCTGTAATGCCTTACACATAATACAGGCTTCATCATAACCCATCTCCCTAAGAAAAAATGAACGAATGAAGGGGTCACAGAGGTCAGGGACCAAATAGCCAAACTCAGCCTAACTCTCAGAGACCCCATGCTCTCAGAGAAAACATAGGAGGTCCTTGAGCCAATGATGATCAGCTTCCCTTTGCTAGATCCTAACTCCGCTCCCTCTGGCATCCTCAGTCCAGCTGTGGTGCTGGCCAAGAATCCACCAGGGTTGCCATGCTCAGGAGGCATGAAGGGAGAGGACATCCTGGCCGAGTAGAAGACAATGTACAAGAGGTGGGGAGGGAGAGGCCTTTGGAGGCCACTGCCTTGTGCTGGGACCTAGAAGTCATTCATGTTGGACTGTGTCCTACAAGTTTGTATTTGAACACTAAATCCAAGAATAAATCAAAGCTACCTTCCACCTACCCCTAGGATGATTAAAGGCATAATTAGGACTTTCTAGAAGCACTTTCTTGTTAAGGGGAGTGAACCTACTGGTCAGATTTGGAGCATGTCTCCCATCACCACCTAGGACTTCATGCAGTTTGGCCACGGCCTTCATGTCTCCAAGTGAGCTTCTGGAAAATTCAGAGATGTTAAAACTTTCCGTCTGTGGCTCTTTCGGCTCCTGACTTATTTCACTCCTACTTACCCCCATAAGTAAGCTTTCTTCACATACCTGGCTTGCTAGAGAGGGCAAGGCTTCCAAGAAGCCCTAAACTTCAACAACTGGTGTCCATCCCATTGCTTGTGCTAGGAATGCAAAGAAACACAAAGTACACCTTCTCTGCCTCCAGAAGTTCGTAGTCTGATGGAGTCATCAGAATTGGGTTCGTCCCAACCCTTGATTTTCATGGTTTTGTGCTGCTGTTGAGAAGACCTCCAAGGGAAGTCTCAACTGAAGCTGGAGAGGAAAGGAGTGGCTAGCTTTGAACCCTAGGGCATTCCCCAATGTACTCCTGTACCCAGAGTCTAGCCCTTGTGAACATGGCTGGTACTCTACAACTCCACACCTTTGATCGGTTATCTCTCCTGGAGTGACCACTTCTCTTCTATTTGCATCTATTTATTATTTGAAAATTTGCAGAAGATCATTCAAAAGCAGCTGCAGCAGTACATTGACAGGGGACTGCCAGAAATTTAAGCCAGATTCAGAAGAGGACATGGGTGATGTCAGATGGATCCTGGCTGAAAGCAGAGAATACCAGAAAGATGTTTACCTGTGTTTTATTGATCATGCAAAGGCATTTGACTGTGTGTAGATCATAACAAATTATGAGTAACATTGCGAAGAATAGGAATTCCAGAACACTTAATTGTGCTAATGAGAAGCCTGTACATAGAGCAAGAGGCAGTCATTTGAACAGAACAAGGACATACTGTGTGGTTTAAAGTCAGGAAAGGTGTGCGTCAGGGTTGTATTCTTTTACTATACTTATTTCAATCTCTACGCTGAGCAAATAATCTGAGAAGCTGGACTATATGAAGAAGAATGGGGCATCAGGATTGGCAGAAGACTCATTAACAACCTGTGTTATGCAGGTAATACAACCATTCTTGCTGAAAATGAAGAGGATTTGAAGCCCTTACTGATAAAAATCAAAGACCACAGCCTTCAGTATGGATTACAAGAATATTGAATATACCATGGACTGCCAGCAGAACAAACAAATTTGAAAAAATTTGTCTTGGAAGATATACAGCCAGAATGCTCCTTAGAAGCAAGAATGGTGAGACTATGTCTCACATACTTTGGACATGTTATCAGGAGGGATCAGTCCCTGGAAAAGGATATCATGCTTGGTAAGGTAGAGGGTCAATGCAAAAGAGGAAGACAAGATAGATTGACACAGTGGTTTCAACAATGGGCTCAAGTATAACAATGATTGTGAGGATGGTGCGGGACCAGGCAGTGTTTCATTCTGTTGTACATGGGGTCACTGATTCAGAACTGACTCGAGGGCACCTTACAACAACATTATTTGAAATAGAACTCTCCTCTCCCCCTGAGCCACCACCTGTCAGTTTGCCACACTGTGGTGACTTGCCTGTTGCTATGATGCTGGAAGATATGCCACTAGTATTTCAAATACCAGCAGGGTCACCCATGGTGCACAAGTTTTAGTGGCACCTACAGACTAGAGTCTAGGAAGAAAGGCCTGGTAATCTACTTCCAAAATTAGCCAATAAAAACTTTGTGGATCACAAAAGAACATTGTCTGACTCACTTGCTTTGGATATGTCATCAAGAGAGATCAATCACTGGAGGAGAACATCATGTTTTGTGAAGCAGAGGATCAGTGAGGAGAAGGGAGACCCTTGGTGAGGTGGATTGGCACAATGGCAGCAATGATGGACTCAGATATGCTGGCAATTATGAGGATGGTGTGGAACTGGGCAGTATTTCATTGTATTGTACATGGGGTTTCCATGAGTCAAAGTCGACTGGACCACAGCTAACAATAACAACTCTCCCTAAAGCCCCAGCTGATCTCCAGCAATGGAAGTTATATCTCCCTTCTCTGAGCCCCATCCAGAACCAAACCCACTACAGTTAAGTTGATTCTGACTCATAGCGACCCCATAGGGTTTCCAAGGCTGTTAATCTCTACAGAAGCAGACTGCCACATCTTTCTCCCGTGGAGTCACTGGTGGTTTCAAACTACTGACCTTTAGGTGCCACCAGGACTCATCAGTACTTTGTATATTTTATTTGTTCATTGTTCACTCAATCATTTCTTTAACTATGATTTAGCAGAAGGCAATGTCCCTCACGTTGGGAAATACAATGGTAGTCAAGAGAGATCTAGATTCTGCTCTTGTGAAACATCCAACCCTGTGGGCTTATCCTCTAGACAAAGGCTTCTCTGCCTGGTCTCTTCTGGTAACTAGGGAAATGAGAATGTCTCCCGATGAGAGGGCTCAAATGTTCACTCTACAGCATGTGCTGAGTGCTGGGCAATGTTCTAGGAACTGGGGACACAGTCCCTCCTAGCGTGACTTCATGGGCAGGCAACCTGGCCCAGCACTCAGAAGGACCCGTAGCTGGTTTAATGCTCTGCTGGTGCCATCTTGAAGTTCTAAATGATTTTGAACAAGGGCTCCATGTTTTCATTTTACACCGCAAATCATGCAGTGAATCCTGGTCCCTTCTTTCCAGGACTGCATTCAGTGAGGGGAAGAGACAATAAACAAGCAAGCAAATAAATTAGTAAGCAATTCCGGACAGTTCTAAGTGCTAAGAAGGGTGAAGAGATGGAGAGTTGGAGGAGAGGCTCCTTCAGGCAGAAAATCAATGCAAGGTGGTGTGAGAGAGACTTCTGGGTGGAGCCATGAATGATGGGAGAGCCCAACCACAAGCAGGATTAAATAAATCAATTAATGCAATTAATTAAATATACTAATCAACCTCGTAGAGCTCTGGTGGCCCAGTGGTTAAGAGCTATGGCTGCTAACCAAAAGGTCCACAGTTGGAATCCACGTCACTCCTTGTAAACCCAATGGGGCAGTTCTACTCTGTTCTACAGGGATGATATGAGTTGAGCGTACCTAACAACAACAACAACAATCAACCCCATGGGTGCATAGACAAGTTACTCAACCTTTTGTTATGATCTGGATGTGTAGACTTGCCCCTCTCTGACCATAGAGGGAAACTGGGAGGTTAGGAAAGTGGGTGGACCTGTTAACCTCCTTCTCTAGCCAACAGCAGGCAGACCACGTAGGAACTCCTCCTGAAAGCACTTCCTAACCTCACGTTCCTCCTCCTCCTCCTCCCTGTGGCCAGCCTCAGGTACTAGACCCTCTGCACCTTGTTTTCTATTCACCTGACAGGGTCTTGTGTTATTTGTGCCCCATTAATACTCCATAGGAAATGCAGGATATCCACAGAGAACTTCAGAGACTCCACCATAATGCTCCTGGCCCTCGCTGACATCCTTGGGAGGCTATGACGCAGGGGATATGGTGCTCCTGTGCCTGAGGTGTCCTGTGCACCCCCGCATCTCCTCAGGTGGCCTGACTCAGATCCTCTTGTGGTGTCACGGAGCACTTGGTCACCTTTTGTCATCACTTTTAACCGCAGTCTGCCCAGAGCTAAACAAGTGCCCATTCCCTGGCCCAGTGAGTTAAGTGTGGATTCTTCTACACGGGGCTGCTGTTTCCTATAGGTGTCTGAGGAGAAGTAGAGTGTGGTGCCCATTGCCAAGGGGCTGTGGCATCAAGTTGTCCCTCACTGCCCTGTTTTCAGAACTCTCTGCTGCTTTGTGAGGAAGTCAGAGGAAATAATGACCACTCCATTGAATGCGGTGAGGACAACCTGAGGTGACACATTAGTGCACGTCAAGCATGGTGCCTCGCACACAGTGGGCACTGGGCCTTGGACCACAACATCTGCAAATGCCACTTCCTGGAGGCGTCTTCCTTCATCAGCTGGCTCGGTCACGCTCCCCTCATACATGTTCCCAAAGTCACCACCACTTACCAGAATGAAATAATTGTGACTGATGTGCCAGAAAGTTCCCTGAGGACAGAGCCCTTATCTGCTGTGAATCCCCAGGGATTGAGTCAAAAGTGCCCATTAGCCCCCCGGGACCTGACTTCTAACAGGTGTGCAGGAAAGGTGGCCTGGACGGAGTGGCATGGTGATGCGGGCTGTGTGCAGCGAGGCTGGGGAAGAAAGCATGTCAACAGAACAAGGAATGACGCCGAGTGCCGTGCGGTTGAAAGCAAATTTCAGCCACAATGTAATTATCCACCCAGGAAAAGAGGGGTCCCTCTCTTGGGACAGCCATCTATGTGAGGAGTAGAAAAATAAACTCATTCTAGGTCAATTTACAGGTTAAATGGAGGTCAGCAAGAGGGAAGCAGGCCATTCCCATCTGTGAAAGCCGCCTCATGGTCCCATGCTCAGAGCTCTAACCTTTGGCTCTAATATTCATCCGGAAGGAAAAAAAAGTGAAGCAGATAATTGGGTATTAGTAGACACACCATTTTAGTAATCTTAGAAAATAAAAACAAGAGTGATTGCAAATCCAGTGGCAGTTACTTTAGAAAGATAGTAACGTGTAATTCCCAGTTTCTCAGACTGTAACTTTTGCACTTACTGCTAATTTCTCCACTGCTCGAAATGCAGTGTATACTTTTAGCTGAGAATTTATCGTCACTGTTTGTGTATATTACACCAGCAGCATAATCCATCCTCATGAAACTAATGCTCAGCATTAGGAAAATGGACTCCGTGTGGATCCTGCCACGCTCTGGCCTCAGACACCCAAACCGACACTCCAGGTTTGTGTCCCCACATCCCCCCCACAGCATGGATGTGGCTTCATATTTTGTGCAGCATCTCCAAATGGCATCGTCTGATCTCTGCAAGTTGCTGGTGTCCATTGTCTGCGGATGTAAAAATCAATGACCTACATAAGATTTTGATTTTGCAGTGCGAAGAGAGAGAGAAAGGGACAGAGAGAGAGAGGGGCTGAGATGCAGATAGAAAATAATGAAACAGTCATGTTAAAAAATATATGTTAGGACGATGGCTTCAAAAAATATATTTTCAAGAGGAAATCCACGATTTTCCCCTTTGAATAGGGACATCTTTAATTTCATGGTCATTTGGCTAAACTAGTTAATTGTATTAACGTGTTATTGAGCCGAGGGTGCAGGTCATTCCAAGGCGGATGCTTGCTCGGGTACAGAGAACAAAACCCCAAAATTCAAAGGCTGCTTGGGAGCCAGTGGAACTAGGACCTGCTACTGGAACCTCTCAGGGTACATTCAATCCTTATTTTTATTTTCTTAAAAGAGAGAAAAAAAAACTTCAAACTGCTGATATCTGCAGAAAAATCTGCAAATGAACTGTTCTATTAGCACAAACATACCAGAGTCTTTAGAACCCCTCTCTTCAAAAGCATAATTAGGTATTTACTTCAGACATACTAACATCTTTGCAGTAGCTAATAAGATGCAGACCATTTGAATATTAATATAATAAATGATTAAATTAAACAGCAAGATTCAGACTCAGAAATAGCCTGTATAGGTCCCAGGGGGTCACTAAAACTGTTTCTATTTCTTCCTACAGTTAACACAGTGCAAGGGACATGAATGCATACAGCAATATTTGTCTTATGAAATGCGGAGCTTTATATGGTGCTCTTCAGTTTTATTACTCCACAGTTTGAATCTGGGGCCCAGAGAGAAGTCACCATGCTGAGGCCTGACCGCCCCTCTTCTTGTTGCCCCACTTGCTGGCATTCCAGAGATGCTCCACTGCTTGGCAAAGGGTCCTCTCTGACAGCCTCCGTACCAGTAGGCACCCACGCGGCGAACACAGGAAAAACTCATAATGTGATTTTAAACAGAAACTAAAAAAACGCAAAAAAACCGGCTCCATGCTCAAGCTGCGCAGGGTTCATTTTGTGTGTCCATGTGGGTGGGCTTCATGACTCCATGCAGTGCATGTACATGGCTGAAATACCACACCCAACGCAGGGGTGCTGGCCGGAGCCAGAGGCACCAGGATGTAGCCAGGGCGTTTCATCCCTCAGCTTTGAGGGACCCACCTCCCCCAACTCCACCGGCACAAAAAAGAATAGGCAAAGTCGGCAATTATAATTGGCCATTATGCCAATAAAGGTGTTACCCTTTTTAAATTAGCCCATGGAAACTGCCTACTCTCCAAATCCCATGAACCCTAGAAGTGTTAATAAACATCTGGCCATGGTTTTTGCTTAATTAGCATTCCTTAGTTTGGACAGAAGCATGTTTATGTAAAACAAAACACACACACACACACACACGTACATACACACACACAGAGATTCTGTCTTGTAAGCCACAGCCCCTCAGAAATCCAAAACCAGCCTCCCCTAAATGGTTGGTGAGAGATTTGGTTCTTTCCGATCCTCCAATTTGTCAACACAGCAGCAGAAGATAAAAGCTACTTGGATTTGCATGTTTAATTTTATTCTGCAGGTCTCCGATACAATATCTGATGACTTGATATCCTCATGCTGTTGGAAAATATGCCCATTTTTGAAACAGAAAAGATATCGAAGCTGCCAGGTCAGCTTGAATAAAATAGGAAACAACACAAACCAACCGCGAGCATGTCCACAGGCTACATTATTATTATCCACAGCCAAAAATCTCCCGGCCTATCTCTCTGAGGGACACCACGGGCGGGGAGGCAATGGATCAACTGGAATTCGGCTTGTAAGATTCTACTGTCTAAATTAGATTACAGAAAAGGAGGAAGAAAACTCAAAGATAAGTGGCACAAAGTAAATCAAAACAAATCATCTTACCAAACTTTATTCACATCTGATACCATTTTTAGAAATTAAGGTCAGTTTTGTGGAACTAATAGGGAGTTAGACCTATATATCTTGGACCCCGTGACAGTGCCCGAGTGGAAGATTTATACACCATGGTCGCAGATGCAGAAGAAAGATAGGAGAGATCAAATGGGAGTGCATGATAACAAACGAAAAATGGTCCCCACAGCCCATAAATTAATTGAGAAGAGAAGGTTGTCATTATTTGAACATGCTTTAAAATAAGGTATGGGGTCCAGATGGCTGAGGATAGATAGGCCCACAAAGTTTGAGTAATTGATGACTTAAAAATAAAACAAGATCTTAAAGAAATGAATCACATTGGGCAAGTTAGAGGAGGAATATTATAAGAAAAAGGAACAGATTAAAAAGCACACCAAGCAGAAGATGAACCCCAAATCTCCGGGGCCTTCAGAGTCGTGAAAGCAGAGGAACAAAATGCGCATTAGCGAGGATTCAAAGAAGGGGGTAGGGACAGAGTTCTAATAAAGCTACGTTTCAGATGTTATTTCATTAACCTATTCAGCTTCGTTTGCGGATTTCTGCTGCAAACACACTCTTTTTTTTTTTGTTCTTTTTTCTTTTTTTAATGTTATCAGAATAGGGCTGGGCTGAGGTGAGCTACCAACATCGCAAAGAACAGTTTTCTGTTGCTCCCTCTTGAGCTAATCCCCTGCTGGAAATTTCCAAAATAACTTGCCTTTGGTGAACATGTGGCGGGTGGCTGGCAGCTTGGAAATTTTCTTGGGGAAGGTAGTAGCTAGGCAAGTCTTTGCCAAAGGAGCCAACCCAGTTGATTTCCCATAGCCACAGGAGAGCTGAACTTGCCCCAAAGAAGGCGCTATCACCGACTAGAGAGACCCATGGCCTCTCCTTCCTGCCGCCAAAGGGAAGATGGTGCTCCTCCACCGGTACCCCACCCGGGAAACACTATTTCCAGACAACGGAATGCTAAATCAGTTCTCAACTAACAGCAAGCCTTTCTCTCTCCTCTCCTCTTCGTTTTTTCTTTTCTTTTCTCTCTTTCCTCCCTTCCTTCCTTTTGTTATTCCTTACCCTTTCTTTTCCTTCCTTTGACCAGAATCCCTTTCTTCCTTCTTTCTACATGTCTTCCTCTCTCTTTCTTTTCAAATCATTACTTATACTACCATCTGTAATTTCACCCATATCCTTGGAATCCAGGAAATGGAGACAGCGGTGCAGTATATTCCATATTTATGACTTCTCAGTACATTAGTGCATTTACGGACTTTGGAGAGCCCCCATCTGAGCGCAGCGCGGTGGGAACACTCTGTGTACAAGCCAGAAGAGAGTGACTGGGGCAGACAGAAGCCTCCCAAGTATGCTAATCCTGCCTCTCAACCGGTCCCCATTAGGACTCCATTCCGTCCCTGTTTTGTGTTTTTTTTTATTCCCTCGGCTTCTCTTCTTTACACACCTATGTATTTTTGCCCTCAAAGTCACATATTTGCTGTTCACGCTGAGAGTATGATGCATATTCCGCCTGAAAATGGAACACAGAGAGAGAACATTAGGTACAAAGGACGGTGTTGATGTCTGCAGCGCCTTGTTTACTCAGCGACGTGGGTGTCCGCATGATGACAATGTATCCCTGTCCCTCACATTCAATTCCTCAGCAACCGATTATCGATGACAAAAAATATATATACAGCAATGGAATTCCACTGCTGCTGGAAGGGTGCGAACACAGACTACCTTTCCATCCAGAAATAGACTGTCATCTAAAGGAATGGCATGAGTGCATGTGTGTGCACACATGGGTACACGTGTGTGTGTGTGTGTGTGTGTAGGAGCTGGAGCAAAAAGAAATACGTGAGTGTGACAAAGGCAAAGTTAGGAAGTCTGTCCCAGCCGTTCACTCTCATGTCATTAAGCTACATTTATTTCCAAAATAAGAGACAAACAAAATAAGCCAAAATGTGACCCTAAGTGCTAAAGGCAGGCCAAAGGACTTGCAAATAATTTGAAGACAGAAATATGTAGGCAGTAAACACTTCAAGAGAAGGAGACTTGCCAGCAGGATTGATCTGAATACTCTGGCAGGAGATTTATTTTGCCTTATCGTCATAAAAGCCGATGGTTTCCCCCCTTCCCCGACAGTGAAGGAGATGGGATAAAAACCTCTTTGGCCGCGTGGCAATGGCTACGTCTTAGGAGAGGCTAAAAACGGATGAGAAGTATCAGAGAAATGAACTTCTGCGGTTTTCAGAAAATGGTTCAGAATACATGAGCCAAGTCCATTACATGTTCAAAAGAAAGAGGGAACAATTTTGTGAAATGGTAAGGCAGTGCAAAGTGAATGTTAAATAGTTTTTATGCACACACTCACACACACACACACACACACAAAATAGACTTATTCAAATGCATGTCTTGCTTGTCTTTAACTAAAGTGAAGTGTCTTAAACCCAGCTGTAGTCTTATGGGCGGCGGGGGAGGGGGAGCCGGAGGAGGGGCAACGGAAGCAGAGAACATCTTCCCTGAACCCAACATCATGTCATTTTAAAGCAGAGGCACATGCTATCGATTTTTTTTTTTAAATACAAATTTGGCAGATTTCACATGATCCATTACAATTCTCAGGATGGTTACGATGCAGCTTGCATGATTTATTCAGAATCAGGTCCATTTTTAGCTATATTTAAGTCTCCTATTTGTTATTTAACATGTGTTTAATGTTTTCTGTCCCTGCTGTGCACAGCTGCAAGCTGCTATTTTTTGGCAATTTTTGTGACTGTGAAGTGATTTGTGTCTTTGAATCTCACCTTTCTCTTCTATGGCCTGCTGTTTTGATTTTTTTCCTGAACTTTGAGAAGTAACTTACCCTGGGCAATGACCTCTGCTTCACTTTGCTGGGTAAACACGAAGGCTTGAAGGACAAGGCCAAGCAGGATAAACCTCTCACAGGGTATCTCAAAAGACATGCCTGGGAGCTGGGGGAAACTGGAATCTTGGAAAGTTTCTATTACAAAACAAAGTTCTCTGTTCTAGCCCCTCATCAGAACGGATTGACGCTGGCGATTTGAAAAACATGTCTTTCAGCAAGAATGCCTCTTGTGAATTAATTTGATGTTGGCAGGATTCTCGGAGACTTAGTCACTTAGGAAGCAGTGTTTTATTTGTCACCTATACAGAGAGAGGAGTCCCTAGGAGGTACAATGGTTAGCGCTCGACTGCTAACTGAAAGGTTGGAGGTTTGAGTCTCCCCAGAGGTTCCTCAGAAGAAAGACCTGGAGATCTACTTCCAAAAAATCAGCCACTGAAAAGCCTATGGAGCGCAGTTCTACTTTGACACACATGGGGTCACCCTGAGTGGGAACTTACTTGACAGCAACTGGATGGAGAGATAAGACAGCCCTTCCCCCCACCTCGCACACACGCAAGGGCCCACAACTGTTTTAGAAATTACCTTCCATGGTTCTGGAGGCACTAGCCCCAGCAAAGGACTTGCCATAACCGCCTTTCTGGAGCAGTGTTCCCTCAAGAAGGAGGACTTTCTTCCCAGTGCTGACTTCACCCAGTGCCAGGTCAAAGGTGCCACCTGGGCATTTCCTTTTCCCTACATTCCTTCCAGCAAGGACACCGGAAGTCAGCATCCTACACACACTTTGCAAACAGAGGAACATCAGGCCTTGGACAGTCATCCTACCAGCCTGATCTGGATATATCACAAATAAATAAAAAGTCTGTAACCGTTTATCTGATCCAGGCAAACACAGTGATGGCATCGAAAAGCTTGGTGATTTATTTTTCCCAACTCTAAAGACCCTGCTTAATATTGCTTGATATATGCTAACCTTCCCTTTATAGGGTCTGCAATTGAAAACCATGTTGCGGTAGTTTAATCCTGGCCTCCTACTTATCTAGAACACACTCTCCGACTGTGCTGTGAAAATTGAATCTTTTCCTCACAATCTTACTGACATGAAAAATATATAATACAGTAAATGATTAATGCAGTTATAAACTATACCTGAGATAAGATTTAAGTATTCATATTTCTATCGTGTTAATACAACACGATAAACCCATGAAGCAAACTTGACCAGGGCATTTGTTATTCTGTCCCGTGTTCAATTATTCTTTGTCCAAATACAATTTAGGAGATCGCAGTAATGCAGTCACTTGGTAGAACACATTATGTGCTGTCTGCAGATAATAAGCTGCCTCTGTGGTCAGCCTCGGAGACCCCATTCTGCACACGGGGAATTTCACAGGCAAGTGGCATGCACCCGGGCCCTGGGATAGGCTTCCGGAAAAGATCATTTGCACCAGAATGTCAGCCTTCTTGTATTCACTCTTTTTCCCTTTTCTAAGAAAGTCTCCCATTAAAGGAAAACTTATTTGCTGTAATCAAAAGGAAGCTTAACAGTAAGTGAAACTGCTTAAAAGCTGCCTTTTCCTAACGCTGAATATCGTTTTTTTATCTGTGACTATAGAGAAGCCATTTCTTTGTGGGCTCTAAATGGCCCCCATTCCTTCCTTGTGCAAATTGCTCACATGAGCCTATGTGCCATTTTCCACCCACCTCATTATTTTTATGCTTCCGATGATGTCGATTTTGATTTTCAAATGCCAGCCATTTATAGCTTATTTTAAAACACACACACGAAAAAATTAAGTGATTCACAATCGCTGCCATTAGCTGGGCTTTGGGGGTTTGTCACTAAGTTGAGCACAGGCAATACTGCTCAACGGTCACACCTGGGTTTGGCGTCCCAGCTCTGTCCCTTATTAGCTATGAGACCTTGCACAATTTACTTACCTCGACAAGTCTCAGTTCCCTGCCTATAAAGACAGGATAATGCCTTCTGCCCCTTAGGGTTGGTATGCAACCACTGACACAGTACATAATAACTTCCCGGTAAACTTTAGCTATTACTGCGTCGTCATTAGTCCCTGACCTCGTGTGACAATAAACGAGCTGACTCTGGACAGCCAGCTCACTGCCAGTACCTCTCTGCCACAGCTAGATAGGAGCACACGGCTGCTCCATCTCACTCAGGGGCCCCAGGGACAGCTGCTGTTTGAGAGCTGCTTCTGCCCTTGGCGTTCTGACTTCAGCGTCTGGGAGGGGATGTACCTGTAACATCCTTGAGGGTGGAAAAGTTGGTCAACATTTTGCAGGAGGCTCACTCAACAGCCAGGCCAGGAGGGGCTTCAAGTGGACTTCAAGGTGAGGGGGATTTTGGCAAAGCCCACAGGGGTGATGCATGACCCATGTAGGACTGCCTCTACACAGGTCTTCCTAGCCATTTCAGAGACATATCCTCAAGGGCAGACAGAGATCTTATCTAAGCATGCTACTCAATGTCCTCCAAGAGGTAGAATCAATACCATGAGAATGGGAGAAGGCCTCCGGGGTGGGGGTGCAGACTCCATTCCTCAGATCTAACCTGAGAGAGAAGCCACTCGGGACAAGTTGCAATGGGGAAGGGACCTCCATGCTTGTTCGGGGCCAGGAGAAGAGGGCTGTTGGACTAGGTCCTGGTGGCCAGGAAAAAAGCAAGATGGCAGCCAGAGACCCCCTGGTCTAGAGGCAGGAAGTAACCTGGGAAGGGAAGGGAAGAAAGTTATTTGCTAAGTTGAACCAGCCTTTTGAAACTGGAGTGCAATTACCTTAGGAAGGGGACTCGAGGGAGGGTCTTCATTTCTCCCCTATAGAAATTGACACATTACTACTTATCTTGCACAGTTTAATAAAATCAGGTATTTTCACAACCGCCTTTTTAGAACAAAATAGCTTTATGCACAGAGCCTGTTTCATGTTGAACGCTAAATAAATACTATCTTCCATCAGAATAACATTTTTTTCCTGCAATTGTAGGACCAGAAGTATATATTTTGGAAATGATGTTCTTTGAATTATTGTCTTTGACTGCTCAGTGTTAAGGAGGGCTCCAAAGGGGAGAGTGCCGAGAGACCTGAGGAGTCAGATCATAGCCAATGTCCAGCCATTCACCACCCACCCGCCCCAACTTGGCAACCTGATGTCTCTTTTTGCCTGGAGTTCTTCCTTCTTTGCTCAGACCTGTTTTGAGAAACAGGTTTGTGTTTTCTCTCAACAAGGTTGTTTGGCCATTTCCACAGGAGGGCGGGCTCCTATGTGAGTGTCAGTGGATGTGATTCCAGTGTTCCTGGGTGGTGCAAACTGTTAAGTACTCAGCTACTAACCAAAAGGTTAGAGGTTTGAACTCACCTAGAGGTGCCACAGAAGAAAGCCCTTGCAGTCTACTTCCAAAAGGTCATAGCCATGAGAACTCTACAGAGCACAGTTCTACTCTGCAACATACGGAGCTGGCATGAGTCGCACTGACTCGATGGCAACTGTTTTTTTTTCTTTCAACCTGGATATGAGGGTCCTCCATTCTCCAAGCCCCCCCCCCCCCACTTTCTCCCTGATTTTGAAATCTCTTTAACAAGAAAAGATGTGTTTTGCTCCACAGTGAGATACTTAAATGTGATAATAGTCTTGAAAAGGGTTTATTCACCAAGACTGAGGACAGATTTTATCCTAAGGATGTTTCAACAGGGCAAACAGGAAGGCTATGAATTCTGTGAAGGCCATACTATCCCTGGCACCAGTGAATATTTGCTTAAAAAATGAATACATGAAAATAACACAAGGGTTCTGGATGTCTGGCAGGGAGGGGTACCATAGATCCGGAAAAGTAGCTTCTCAGAGTTATATGTTTTCCTCTCTACCCCAAGCACTTAGCAGATTGCTAGATACTCAATAAATGTGTACTTAACTGAACTGATGCAAAGGAGTGTCTAGCATGGCAGACAAAGAGTCTGCCATTTTGCTGACTTCAAAAATTGGCACAGGTCTTGATGTCTGCCCCCAAT
The DNA here is from genome assembly GCF_000243295.1 of Trichechus manatus latirostris. Lineage (NCBI taxonomy): Eukaryota > Metazoa > Chordata > Mammalia > Sirenia > Trichechidae > Trichechus > Trichechus manatus. The sequence continues at coordinate 21,647,698 of NW_004443950.1, read as the reverse complement.
ATGCTTCCCTCCCCTTGGCCACATCTGCTTAGTTTCATGAAGTCAAAGTTGTCCCTGCTGTCTTCTGGTTCCCATCTTCTGCCATCGTCCATCTTGGTGTCAAGGTTTTTCTCGTATTCATGGGTCCCTGCACTTTCATTGCATCCCTGCTTCAGGCCCCCAGTCAACGGCTCCTGAACCTAAACATCCATACTCCCCATGGTAGTTGTAAAGATGCAAGATAGGACACTCCCCTAAGGACATCTGGAAAGACCACCTTGTCTTTCTCCCCTGTTTTAATAGCAAACCATCGAACCCATGGAAACCCTGGTGGCGTTTAGTGGTTAAGCGCTACGGCTGCTAACAAAAAGGTCGGCAGTTCAAATCCACCGGGTGCTCCTTGGAAACCCTGTGGGGTAGCTCTACTCTGGCCTACAGGATCGCTATGAGTCAGAATCAACTCAACGGCAACGGGTTTTTCAACCCAATGCTAAGGAGAGGTACAATCAGCAGAACATCTCAGCAAGTAACATAGGTGCAAAAATGCCTTATGGTCCAACCATCCTGGCTTGCCTGGGAATGTACTGGATTAGTGCTGAAAGTTCTATGTGCCAGGAAAGCCCCCAGTCTTGGGCAAATGGCATGGTAGATGTGAGATATGTACAATTAACTTTACCCAAACAATTTCATCTTTCTGTCTGGTTCCTGGGAGGTAATCTCTAAACCTTAGAAATTTCCCCAGTGACTGGATTCTTTGTTTTTCATGGAGGGGCTCTGCCTGATATGTTGTGCTAATAAAATGATTCTTGGGTGGGGGTTGGTCATGCCAGAAAGACCCACCACATGATATCAGCCCAACCTCAGAGGAGGGAGGCTGAAGCTTGAGTTCAACTGTGGGTAATAAAATTCCATCAGTCATGCTGGTACAATAAAACTCCAATAAGAACTCTGGACATAGAAGCTCAGAAAGCTACATGGTGGTTGAAAGACATTGCTGCTAGGAAGAGCGACTCGTCCCTTTTTGGGAAAGGAAGCTTAGTGTTGGGGACTCTCCCAGAACTCACTCTACGTGTCTCTTCATTTCTATCTTTTTTACTGGAATAAAACTGTAATAGGGAGGATAGCACTTTCTTAAGCTATTCTAGCAAATTATCAAACTCAAGGTTTGGGATAGTGGGAACCCCCAAATCTGAGGCCAGCAGTTCAGAGGTAAGGGTTTGTGGAGAACTCCCAGCTTGCAGCTGGTGTCTGAAGTATTGCACAGACTTGGCAGCCTGAAGGACTGTGCGCTTTGTGAGATCCAACCCAGCTCTGGTGGTTAGGGTTAAAGGAAGAAGGACTGCATTTGTAGCTGGTGTCAGAGAGGAGAGTTAGAGTTAGAATTAGTTGATGCATGTCAGAGGAGACACACACAAAGAGACAGCAATAGGGCTGGTCATCCTACATAGTAATTCCACTTACGGTGGTTTACTCTGATAATCGTAGAGGTGTGTCAAGACTGAGCTAGCGAGCTTTTGCAACAGCGTTATGTACAATACTGAAACACTGCAAATGAGCTAAAGGTACAGCAATATGGGAGCACTGAGTAGACTACACTGGTGTCGTGAGAAAGGACGTGCTATAGGAACAGGTGGAGACATAGAGAAGATGAGGAGGAATGTGTGATGTATAAAACCAAAAACCCGCTGCTGTCAAGTCGATTCCAATTCATAGCAACCCTATAGGAGAGAATAGAACTGCCCCACAGGGTTTCCAAGGAGGGCCTGGTGGATTCAAACTGCCAACCTTTTGGTTAGCAGCCCTAGCTCTTAACCACTGCGCCAACAGGGCTCCTGTGGTGTGATGTATAAGCATATTTAATGCCAGTTTATGTAAATACACACATATTCTACATAGAAAGACTATGCATAGCACTAAAGGCTCTGGAGCTAAGCCACCTGGTTAAATTCTGGCTTCATTACTTACTAGCTGTGGAAAGTTTGGCAAATTGCTTAACTCTTCCATGTCTTGGCTTCCTCATCTATAAATGTGAAAAATAAGAGTACCTGCAATATCAGACAATTAAAAAAAAAATCACTAAACCCCTAGCAACCCTATAGGACATAGTAGAACTGCTCCATAGTGTTTCCAAGGAGCAGCTGGTGGATTCCAACTGCCAACCTTTTGATTAGCAGCCGAGCTCTTAACCACTGCGCCACCAGGGCTCCTTTCAGGCAATAGTTAGAACTTAATGAGTTAATGTAGGTAAAGCGCTTGGCATAAAGACTGGCAGAGAGTAGTCACTGGAGAAATACTCATTGCTGTGGGTGGTGGTGGTGATAGTGGAAGAAGAAATGCTTGCTGAGTCTGCAAGAAGTGCCAAGCTCCAAGCTAAGCCCTTCTCATGCCTTTGCTCATTTTATCTTTATGGAGGTCCTGGCCCCATAATCCGATTTAAGGAGTTGCCAAAGGCCCTCAGCGGGTAAATTGTGGAGCTAGTCTTCAAATACTGGCCTGTCTGACTCCAGCTACTTACTTCCTACAGTCAGTACTAGAGCAACTTGTCATGGCCTAGGCATAGGCTGCTGAGCTCTGGGTAGAAGAGTATCCATGTGTCTGAATCTCAACTCTGTTGTGAGTTGTCAGTTTGGGGGAAGCATAAAAGAATTTTTTTTTTTTTAAATATTTTATTGTACTTCGGGTGAAGGCTTACAGAACAGATAGTTTCTCATGTAACAGTAACACACATGCTGTTTTATGACATTGGTTAACAACCCCACAACATTTTAACCCTCTAAATTCTCAACTTTTTTTTTTTTTTTTTTGGTGAAAATACACATAGCCAAAGATACGCCATTTCAAAAAAATTTTTTTACATACACATTTAAGTGACATTGACTACGCTCTTCTAATTGTGCTGTTATTCTCACTTAAGATGAAGGCTTACAGGACAAAATAGTCTCCCATTTAACAGTTACTACATAAAAGAGAGAATTTTAACTTAAATTTGGATTCCTAATAATCTGCAGGTTTCCTATGAGTAGGAATCAACTCGATGGCAATCGGTGGGAATAATCTATTAAAATATCTTTAGAAAGATGATACCATGATTCAAAGATGAAACCACTATATTAATGTGGACAAAGAAAGTGACCATCACACACCTGGCAATGCAATTAAAGATGGTAGAAACACAAGTGCCTAGGAAGAGACTGAGGAATTCCACAGCTAGGAGAGGTCCTTGTGTCTAATTCATGAAGAACTTTCTCTCAGGTACTGAATATCTATCTGCCTAAAGCTTCCAACTGACCTTCAAGAGAAGACCCTTATCTTCAAAGAATACACGACTGAATTAAAAATGAACGAGTTTATTCGTAAGTTTCATCAGCTCGAAAATGCAAACCAGCCTTAATATTCTTTTCTGCATTTAAAGATAGTGTGTGAATCATAAAATGATTTGAAGATATCAAAATCAAGATTACTGATGCAGGTTTTCAGACAGTAGCATTCCAACTGAGCTGGACATTACCCTCATGGCCAAGAGTAATTAAACGTGAAGAAAGCACAGATTCAAACTTTGGTAACTTTAATTGTGATTCAGAAGAATAAATCAGAGTGATGTTGAATGAATAAATGAAAATCTTTTTCTGTTAATTTAATATCGTGCCACCTCTTTCCCCACCCACCTACCCCTCCAAAAAAGTAAAGAAGCTGTGGTTAACTTGATGCTATTTCTTACAACAAATGGTATCATTAAATTTAGGAACGATGGTGTGTGTGTGTGTGTGTGTGTGTAAAATATTATATTGTATTAGTATTAATGATGCATATTATACTATACATTATTATATATGTGAAAGGATTTATAACAAAATATTAATGGTAGCGATATTTGCACAACGAGGTTATAGATATTTAATATTTTTTCTTTGTCCCTTTCATATGAATTTCTTACACTGACTTGAATGATAATGTCCTATTTTAGCAATAAGAAAACTCACACAGAAGAATGCAAGAATACTGGAAGCCAAACCTAGGCAGTCCAAAGCTGTCTGCTGTCTAGTTTCTCTGCTAAGCCCAACCTACACATTCACATAAACACTGTTCCTGTTACGTGCATGCAGTAATGTTTCATCCAAACTGCATCTGGAGTTGCATCCCTGGACACTGGGCTGTCAGGGATTATGATGGGTGCCTCTAAATTCTGGGGGATGCGCTACCTATTGAGCCATAGGTGGTTCTTGCATTTTGTTACCCGTGGTGACAGCTGCCAATGTGTAAGTGAATGTGAAATGTCAAGTTCTCTGGCACCATTCCTGGAAGAATCTGTAATTTACTGGCTCCGTCATGTCACTGTCTGAAACATTGCCGGGGAGACGGGCTATGACCTACTCCTGATCTTGGCAGAGTTTCCTTTGGGGGTCTTCTGAAGGCCACTTTCCCAACAGGGTCCTTGGATGGGGACCTTCCCACCCATTTCTCTCTTGCTTCAGATTTGTCCTGGGAAAATGAATGGGGTCTCTGGCACCTTCCTGCTTTGTGCTGCCTGTAGTTCTGGGTGGAATCCCATGGAGGCATGAAATGCGGAGCGGGGAATGCTGCTCGCCCCATCCTGTTTTAAACCACGATAAGGTGGCAGGAGCCTTCAACAACTGGAAAGGAAGAGATGGCTGGGTAGTGGCAGGAGTAAGCAGAGCTGACTCTAGGAGGCTTTGGTATTTGCTGGAGGACTAACAGAGAGGATGCCTGCCAGCACCGTCTTTTATTTCTTATTTTTTAATACCAATTCAGTCATCCGCGCTAACCTAAGGCAGTGTGCGGATCACTTTTTTTTAATTGCTGCAAATGAAATGCATAATTAAATGCCATAAATTAAAAACTGATACAGGGGATGAGCTCACTAAGCCTGATCAAACAAAACAAATCACCCCAAAATGTGGAGAAAACAGCAATCTCCTTTTATAAATGAGGATGACAGTCCTCTGGCACAAGGGTATGAGTTCATATCCAGTGTCTGATACGAAGCTTGCCAGGGGCATACAGGGACATGTCCTTAGTCCTAGTGCCCTTAGGAATAGTGACAAGCTGAACACCCATGGGTCCTGGGATCTCTGGCGTGTAGGTAGGACATCCACATGCTACAAATAGTCCCCTCACAAGCCAAGATTCACCCTGATCAGAAATAAATGACTGTTTAAACAACTGGAAGATGGAATGGCAGAAGAAGGGGAGGCTAGGGAGGGGGTGGAGTAAGTTGTGGATCTAGAATCCAAACATACGCTGTTGGACAATAGAGTGTGAACTCATATGCCCTACGCCAACTAGTGTTATTCCATTTTGACTGACTCAGCCAAAACTGTCCAAACACGTCTCATTATTGATAGAAATGGAAGCATCTTCAGCCCTAACCTTTCTTTTAAGCACCAAATCCGAATTTCTGTTGGCTGTGTCCCCTTGAACGTTCCACCAACACCTTAGTCAACATGGTGACACCCAAGCCCATTGACTTCTGGCCTGGTGGATGGGAGAAAGGAACCACAATGTCTTCCCTGAGCCCTCCCTTTCCCTGCCCACCCTGAAAACTAATAAACTACAAGTGCACAGAATCCCTCATGCCACTCAATGGCCTTTTGTCGTCAGACCTATTGTTTGAATCATTTAAGTAGCCTCTCTTCTTGTCATCCTGCCTCTAGTTTCTCTCCTTGCCAATCTGCCCTGCAAGCCACCCCCAGAGATGTCTTTCTAAACATGAGTTGGCGCACACCACCCTCTTCCTTGGTAATGCTTACTAATTTCTGACTGTGTGTAGGATAAATCCCAAACATGTAAGCACACCCTTCAAGGACTTTCCTGATACTTAACAGCCTATCTTTCAAGCCTGGATGCTTCAACGTCCCTCTAAAGACATGACACCCAGCTGCACAGAAGACTTGCCCATGAATGAGCCACATTCGTTGAGCCTGAAGTGCCCACATGGGCAAAGGTACAAACAGAGGAAGTGCCTTTCCCTGCCATTCTCCTCCCATCAAGACCTTGTTCTTCAAGGCTCTGTTCCATTACCAGCATCTTCTTTTGGGCTGTCTAAGCACAGGAATTGGGAGCCCATGTGATGCAGTGGTTAAGAGTTACAGCTGCTTACCAAAAGGTTGGCAGTTCGAATCCACCAGCCGTTCCTTGGAAACCCTATGGGGCAGTTCCACTCTGTCCTACAGGGTCGCTAAGAGTTGGAATAGGCTCAATGGCAAAGGGTTTTTAAGCACAGGAATTACCAATTTACAGGACTGGCCTCTATGGTTGGTGTTCTCTGACTATTCACCTGGCAAGACTGAGCTCCTTGAGGGTAAAACCAGTTGCCATTGAGTCAACTTTTGACTCATGACAACCTATATAGAACTGTGCTCCAGAGGGTTTTTAAGGCTGTGACCTTCCAGAAGTAGATCTTCAGGTCTTTTTTCTGAGGTGACTCTGAGTGGATTTGAACCACCAACCTTTCAGTTAGTAGCCAAGTCCTTTATGGTTTGCACCATCCAGGGACTCCTCCTTGAGGGTAGGGACGATTTTTAACTCATTTTGCTCCTTGTCATCATTTAGCACACAAATCCTAGAAACTCAAAAAATGTTCATTGAACACACAAAAATCTGAAGGAATTATTTGGGCAATTTAGACAGGAAAAAGTTATAGTTCTCAAAAATGTTGCCAGGTAATTGAGGTTGTCTTCTGAAAGGAGTGCAAAGTATCTGGACATTGGCCTCCACTCTCTTCCTTGCTCACTGGGATGCGGACAGGCTGCTGCAAGCCCTCGGTCTTTGGAGCCATTTGACGCTGTCACTCTGTGGCACTGTCAATCACGTGCCTTCGCAAAGGCGCAAATTCATTAGGCGGGTAAAAAAGCCTTTAAGAAAATGTTGTCAGAGAGAATCAATCAATTTAAAGATTCAAAAGTAAAATGTGTGTCAGTCTCCACGGGGAGGCTTTCATAATGTAGGGGTTCCCTCTGGTCAGGAGCTGGATCCCGGGAGTGTGAGGCTTTCCTTCTGAGGCATGGCTGCTGGGGGCGGTGAAGGGGCTAGTGATGAGTAGGGAGGTGCTGAGGCTGAGTGAGAATGGGCCTTGTCATCTTCTAGCTGCTGCACATCGCACATTTATATAAAGGGATGATGTTGTTTCGGGTTTCTTATAAGTCATGGTGCGGTACACTGACCATTTGGTCCTGTTTTCTGGCTGGCATTGGAGTTGCATCTATTGCTTCTCATTTAACCAAAGAAGAAAAGAAGACGGGAAAGTGAGAAAGAAGGAGGGAGGGAGGGAAGACGGATCTCCTTCCATTTATAATTTGATGGCATGATGGACCTTTTCCGCACATGATTCTCTTGGTCATCTCTACGCAGTGGTGCTCCCAGGCAATTACTATTATCTCTGTCTTCATAATTGAAAAAGATGAGGTTCAGAGATGTTAAATAACTTACTTAAAGACATGCAGCTGGCTAAAAGCACGTTTAGACCAGGTCTCTGATCTGCCCCATAGGGTTTCCAAGGAGGGGTGGCGGATTCGAACTGCTGAACTTTTTTTTTGGTTAGCAGCCTGAACTCTTAACTACTGCGCCACCAGGGCTCCAGAGATGTTAAATAACTTGCTTAAAGACATGCAGCTGAGTTAAAGGCATATTTAGACCAGGTCTTCGAACTGGTTTATCCAGTTCGAACCCCTGCTGAGAATTTACATTTCCACCCCAGATATGCTGAATGATAATCTACATTTTAACAAGATCCCCCAGGCGATCCTTACGTATAATAAATTTTGAGAACCACTGCTCTACTAGTGGTTCTTAGATCTGGTCCCTAACCAGCAGCATTAGCATAGCCTGGGAACCTGTTAGAAATGCAAATTCTCAGCGGGGGTTCGAACCTGAATGAACTGGTTCAAAGCCCTGATTTAGACCCTACTCTGACTCTTATCACATTAAGAAAGATAAAGACAAACAGGAAGAAATAAAGACAATTAAATAGAAGTGGAAATGCTTTCTTTAGCCATGGGGTATCTCTCCAGATTATGGGCCATAACCGGCTACCTTTGCAATCAAGTTTGTGGATGGGGAGAGTGGGGGAGAGAGAGGTGCTAAGAGCGGGTTGGGAGGTGCTGGCTGTGGATTGACTCCAACACCCATCTGGCCCGGATCAACACCCGAGCAGTCTCTAGTGTGGCTTTTCTTGAGTGAAAGTTAGGCGATAAACCCAAGACCAAATTGCATGTAATTTAAAGTAAAAAGACAGTTTGTTGAAACTTCAGAGTAAAACCCAACCAATGGAATGAAAAAACATTAGGTGGTTTCATCATGTATTGGTCTCTGGGGAATTCAGATCATTGCCTGATAGCAAACCAGACAGCTGACGACCTGAGGAGACTTCAAGGGCTTTAGACAGAGCCCTGTTCTGTTTCCCTCTCCCAATTAACTCCCTTACACACCTTCCCCACCAGCCAGAAATTTGACCATTGAAATAATCTTGGCTTAGGACGTTTACTATTGGTCACATGCAAATACCCTCAGCAACGAATAGTCCACATGTTTTCAGTCACTTACTTGTGTCAATGAGTTTCTCAAAGTAGACTTAGATAACCAAAAACACAAAACTGTTGCCATGGAGTCAATTCCGACCCATGAGGACCCTATGTGTTTCAGAGTAGAACCGTGCTTCATAAGGTTTTCAATGGCTGTGATCTTACAGATGTAGATTGCCAGAACTTTTTCCTGAGGCATCTCTGGGTGGATTTGAACTGTCAGTTAGTTGTCAAGTGGGAAGGAAGGTGGCAATGACATCTAAGTTTTGGGGGAGTACCAAAAACTGGCCTGACATCCTTTTTTCTCTATCTCTCTGTCTCTTTTTTCCATAAAATTAAATTTATCTTTCTATGCTACGTTATCTTGGATATATATTTTTTTCTTTCTTCGTGTATCAACATGAGACATTCCAATAAGTCTTCCAAGGGAAGTCATTTTCAAAGACTAACATGTAGGAAAATTGTCCACAAAGCAACAAGGAAGTCTTAAATATGCTGTCCTCCCTCATAATTTTGCAGCCATTGGGTACAGCACCTTCTCATTTTGACACTGTTGCCCTGACAAAGGCATTCCCAAGTTTTTTGTGGTTGCTTGTAGTCTCACTTTTGATGTCATGGGAATGTGTCAGGGTGTCTGCTTGCTTTTGGAACTGGAAGGAGTGGAACCAAAACCAAACCCGCTGCTGTCAAGTCGATTCCAACTCAAAACCACCTTATAGGACAGAGAAGAACTTCCCCCATAGGGTTTCCAAGGCTGTAAATCTCTACAGAAGCAGACTGCCACATCTTTCTCCTGTGGAGCTGCTGATGAATTCGAACCACTGACATTTTGGTTAGCAGATCTGTGCTTTAACCACTGTACCACCAGGGCTCCTGGAGGGAGTAGTGACATCCAAATATCTATGGCTGATATTTAAGTTTAAAATTAAAGTGAAATAAAAGTATTTAATACATTCATTCATGTGTTCATTTTATTCAGAAATTTTCATAATAGCTAGAAATCTCATTGGCTGTCATGTGTGCATATGTGTGCAAACATACACGCACATAGATTACATTTGTATGATATCTGATTTTTCTACACACCCTGGAGGAATTGAATGAGAACTTAAAGATATATAAACGTTTGTGAAGCCTATGCAAAGAAAGTGATCCCTGCCATTAGTCACCTAGTCTCTGCTTGACCACTTCCAAACCATGGAGAACTCATTGCTTCTAAGAGCAGCACATCTCTTATTTTGACATATGACTGTTAGATTTTGGCTCAACATAAAGACGAACTTTCTGTCTCTCCATAATAACTTTTACTGAACACTTTTGACATGCCAGGCATTGGGCTAAGCCCTCCAAACATAGTACCTCATTCAATTATATCAACAGTCCTCCGAGATAAGGCTTATTTTCTCCTTACTTTACAGAGGAAGAAACGGACACTCAGAGACGATTTGCTGAAGATCACATTGTTGGTAACTGGTTGTGCTGGGGTTTGAGCCTAGGTCTAATGACTTTCAGATCTCACTCTTGAACACTGAGCTGGAGTTCCCACCCATTGGGTGTGATGATTAGGAGTGGGGTGACCCATTACAGGGTGAGTTAACTTCTCCCCCCACGGAAAGCCCTATAGGGGGATGCTGACAGCTCTTCCATCACCTCCTCCTACTTACCCCAGAGACTTCCCTACAGCCTTATCTTTTCCAGGCTAAATATCTCTCATTCCCCAAACTGGGTAACACTTTCCTAAGCACAGTCCAAGTGACTTGTAGCCCCATTTGAACTTCGCTGTTGGGAAAACAAATACCATCTGTGCACTTTCCTTGGTGGTTACTTCCTGCCTACACTGTTCTCAGGAGCAATCAAAGAACTTCTCAAGGGGCAGAAGTGCAGTCCTCCATCACACCACCTCTTAGGGCCCACAGGAGTGGCCTTTCCCACTGCGGTTGGGCATGGACTTTGTCACATATGTGTGTTCCTGTAAATCCCCCTGTGTCTGGTCTTTCAGACCAACTGGACTCTGAGCTCCTCAAGAAAAGCTTTACTCATCTTTTTCTACCAACGCCTAGAATGACTCAGGAACACAGCAGAGGCGCAACAACTCTTTGTTGAATGAATGATCGAAGGACTCATCTAGGGATAGAAAATTATTTGATCTGTATGAAAGTACACCATTTGTATAACTGAAGTTATGTCCTCTGAGGAAAAAGAAAATTATTTTGAGTGTAATTATTGATGAAAGGTGCAGAAATCATCTGGTAAATCTTTTTGATTTCCACTATTTGGGAATTGCCCTTTAGTTCTAATTGGAGAAGTAGCAGACTAAAAGACTACAGCACAGTGTTTTCATCTTATTGCTTTTAAAATCTTAATTAGTTGCCAAGATTAAAATAATAATAATAATAATAAAACAGTTATCAAATAAAAGTTCAAATTTCCAATTTCTTTTGAAAAGCTGGAAGACAAGACCAACTATTTTTGTCTGGGCAAAAATTGGTTGGAGCTGAGTAGCGGCGGCTGCATCAGGAGGGGCCCCTGATCTCGAGTTCACAGTGGACCCCACCTGCCCAGCAGCACTTTGCATAAAGCCTGTCTGGACCAGTAGGTGTCTGCATTTGTGAGCCCTTTCTGTAGTCTATGAGTGGCATTTAACACAGAGTGCAAGTTAAATGAGTTCATTTACTCATTTGGCCCCATGAATCCTGTAAGAAGACTCCATCTCTGAAATCTCTTAGTTCCATGTCTTATCCTTTGGATGCCCAGGAGTCACCAGCCTGGGCCAGCAACACAGCAGGTAGTCAGTCAGACCTGATTACATGATTGTGCTGTGCCCTCCATTCATCTGATTCAATTTGGAATGCTTTTATTTCTTTTAAAAGGGGCGTGGTTTGGTTATTTTCATATAAATTGTTACATGCAGAATTTAGTTTTGAGAATGTTTGAGAATATCTCAAGACTAGACCCCTAGCATGGAGCCAAACAACAAAAACAAAAGCATCACGGCCCCCCAATCCCTCCCCCGCAGCTTCCCTAAAACTACTGCCATCTGCAAGTGTAGATGAAATGATCCTGGATTTTTAAACATCCATTCTACTCATCCCCCACCTGCCAAGCTCTGTCAGGTACCAGATGGGCTACGTTTTTAGGAAAACCAGCTCAGCCTCCAGCTTCCGGTAGCAAGTGAACAGACCCTGCCTCCATGGCATGGCTGTCCTGGTGGAAGTCAAACTCCCAGGGAAACTCAAAGGTCAGGAGTCAGGGGAACTCCCACCACCTCTGAGACAGTGGTGGCTTCTCGGAGACTCAGCTCTGGAGAAAAGTAGGAGCTCTCCAGGGCTTTTCCCATGGCCTGTGGTCCGTGGGTGCCATATACATCAGATGGCCCAGTTCACACTGATTCACTTGACGCTGCTGAACTGCAGAACGGTCTCTTTGAGTTTCCTTCCCTCATTCATTGAGCAGAGGGGTAAGTCAGGGAAAGCTTTCACGGGGTTGCTGCGTTTCCAAATGTTCCTCTGTGATTGACAGCTCTGCATTCAGCTTCCCATTATGGCACCTGCAGATAATGAGATATCTTGAAACCGGAATTTCCAGTGCCTGAGCCTGCCAGGAATATTATCATCAATGTTCTAGCAAGCCATTCCCGCTGCACACATGACCTCTACAAATTTGAAATGTCAAAACACAGCCAGGAGCTGAAACCAAGGCCACTCCAGTCCAAGTGGCTATTGGCTCTTGAATGTACAGGAAGGAGTCCTTTATCTAGGGAGAATTATGGATTACCAGAAAATAGTGATCTTTTCATTAACCTATATGTATTTAGAATGTAGATAATGTCTGTCTTTTATCATTCTCACAGTCCGTGTGCAGGGAGACAAGAGGAATGGAGACCTCAGCATTTTCCCAGTGAATCTAGGCCTGTTGGGGGCTAATTTCGGCCATCAGATCTCTTTGTCCTCAGCGGCAAGATAAAAAAATTAAAAAAGCCATTGCCGTCGAGTCGATTCCAAATTATGGTCACCCTATAGACAGAGTAGAACTGCCCCATAGAGTTTCCAAGGAGAGCCTGGTGGATTTGAACTGTTAACCTTTTGGTTAGCAGCGGAACTCTTAACTACTACGCCACCAGGGCTCCCAGTGGAAACACGGGGCTTAATATTGTAGATATTATGGCCACCTAGGTCTGGCTATGTTATCAGACAGCCTAAAGGTGGAGGGCATTTGGTCCTAAAATGGGAATTTTATTCCTCTACTAGTCCCCTTTTTTTTTATTTTCTTTCCACTTAGGCTATGAGCTTAGAGTCCATATTCCAAGGTGCTTATGAACTCATCTTGTCTACTCAATTCAACTTCTAGTCCACACCATTCCCTACGTCAGGTGCTGTGGTATAAAGGTGAATTAGACATTCCAGGAATTTGCAGTGTTCAGAGCATGACACTGGGCTACAGTTGTGTTATCACTTGAACATGGGAAAGCGGAGGGATGGAGGTAGGAGAAGGGTTTTCAGAGAAGATGCTATGAGAATTGGGCCTCAAAGGAGGGCAGGTTTGGTTTGGTTTGGTTTTTTTGCCAGGCTTGAACTGGTGGGAGTTAGGGTCATGGATGAGTAGCTTTTACATACAGATGGACAGGCATATGTAAAGGCTTGTAGGCATAGGGGTGCATAGCACATTCAAGTGACAGTAAGAGGTCTGGTGGGTCTGGATCAGAGTGTCTGAGCACAACTGATGGGCCTGGCTAGCAAGGTCAGCTAGGCCATCCAGTGAAAGGCCTTAGACCACAACCAGAAGGGCCAGGCCTTTCTCTCAGAGTACGAGGACTGTAGTGATGACTCTTTCTATCTTTCCGCTTCCTTTCTTCCCCCCCTCCCCACATTGGAGAACCAATCCTTTCCCACACTCAATCCATGATAGGGCTGACCCTATACTTAAATTCCTAGAGCTGACCTGTGAGCCATTTCTAGCCACCATTGTGAATACTTCATGCCCCATCACAGTGATTGGTTCAGGATGAGCTATGATACAAATTAGCCAATAACAATCAGCCCTGAGATTTCTGCTGGTGTCTTTGTGAATGAAGCATGCTATTTCCACTGGGATTCTCAGCAGGTCAAATAGGAGCCTGGCACTGTTTGTGGTTATCTTGGCACTGCTTGGAAGAGCCTGTCTATGAATGATGTCACCATGGAGAGACACAGAGTGGAGAGATGGAGGAAGACAGAGTCCATTAGGTCATCATTTGGGTACCTGACTTCAGCCATGCCTGAATCCAACTCCCCAATCCCTAGATTTTATACTAGGACATGACATATTTTTGTTTTGTTTTGTTCTGTTTATCAGTTTAAAGCAATTTGAGTAGGACTTCTGTGTCTTGGACTGAAAAAGAATGATGACTTATACCGTGGCATAGCTAATAGATTTGTTCTCACCATAGTGATTTGGGGGTAACCCACTGATACCTTGATTAGGTGAAAGGAAATCAGGATAAGACATTGCACATACAGGCGAAGGCTCTTCCCGTACATTTGTCTAGCACCTTGCCACCTCTCTACTTACAGTCTCTAAGACTTCAAGCACCAGTTAACAAGTGCAAAGACACCCCCACCCCAGCATGGATCTTCCACTGGCCCACAAGGGAAGACCTTCTAGGAGCCCCAAATCAATGGCTACCAAAGCAGAAAACCCAGCTTATCTGCTCCAGGTGAAGCTATACCACTCAACAGATCTTCACTGAAAGAGTCAGCATCCCACTGGTGCTCCAGCCTAACCACAGTCCCAGCCTACATATGAGCATGGGATGACACAGGAGGTAGAGCCTGCTCTGGGTGGAGGTCCAAGTGATACAGAGATCCTAGCTGAGGTTTGATGAGATCTCTTCCCATCCACTCTTGGGGACTTACTCTCCCCAGGGGAGGGGACAGTGGCCCTCTGCTGATCTAGGAAGCAAAGATGGTTAAGTACCTTCCTCCTTCTGTGGATCCTGGAAGGCAGCCTCTTCTTAGGACAGGAAGGTAGATGTAGCCTAGGTTTCTTTCCTGTCAGGCCATGGAGATTTGAAGTCTGCCAGGAAGGACTTCCAACACTCACTGCCCCAGCCTAACCTAACAGCAAAAGGCATCCTGAGTACAATGGTTCAGTAATTGCATAAGATTGGAAAATCATGTTCCAGAGCATCAGCGCCCCCTTCCTATCACACACACGCATGCACACACACAGGTGCACACACATGCACGATGCATACACACAGAGGAACCACGCATGCACTCCTTTTTTTTTTAAGGATGCAGAGGAGTCCAGCAGGGAAAAGTCACTCAACTTGGCTCCCAGTTCAGCTAAGCTTAACAATGGAGACATGAATCCCCACTGAGTAACTGATGTTACTCTTTTTTTTCCTTTCTTCCTCCCAACAACATCTGAGGACAAAGAGAAGCTTGCAGTAGCAGAAACCATGGTAAAATGAGAAGTTTCTCTGAGAAGGTGCCCAACTACGCTCAAATACACAACAAATACTTCATTCTCAGACGCTTTCTCCCCTGCTCAAAGTGCTGTGGTTCTCAGCAATCCATGTCAGACACGAAGTAAACAATCCTCACCCCTGAGCCTGTCCAGCCAGGCTCAGAGGAGCAGGCTAGAGCCAGAGCCGCCAGCAGGGCTGCGTGTGGCGGCGTGGGCAGGGCTCAGGAGAGAAAATGGCCGCCCCGTCGCCAGGCCCTTCTGTGCGGCTCTGTCAGAAGGAGCCAGTGCTCGGCCTGGGCTGGCTGGCTCACGCTAAGTACTAATGCTGTGGTGGCGGTGGGGGACAGGAGATGAGAGACAGAACAGGGCAGCTGCAAATGAAAATCACCCTGGGGAAGGTTACAACTAGATAAAGTTTTCGACAATAAGATTCCAGAGACTGCTGACGGGAGCAAAGCTCAATATTTTAGTCTCAGTACAAATTTGCTTCAATCTTATACAACTCCCATGCAGCATCGCCCACAGCTGCATGCTGTAAACAACAAACAAATCTATTTCCATCAGCCCTGCTGATGCCAGGAGAAAAGTGCCTGAGCATAAGACATGCACAGATGCAAACCCTCACCTGAGCCTGGCGCTGCCCTCCATTCGGCCTCTCTAACTTAATATCGTTGTTACAAAGCTATTGGTCTCCTGGTAGCTAGCTGGCTCAACGCAGTGCCTCTTCTTCCAGCTAATCTGACAACTCCGATCCAAGAAGCATCAAGGGCCCAATTAAGAAGACACATCTTATCAAGGAGCTTATTTTGCATAACAGAATACAAATGACGAATAAAAATTTAATGTTTAATAACTTAGTACAAAGAGGGCTGTTGATATAGAATGCCTGGAATTTTTATGGAGGCTGTCAGACTTGTGATAAAACTGTTATATAGGAACACTTGGCAAAAAACAGCGTAGAATTTTTCAGTAATGGTGTGTGCATGATATTGCATTAATTCTTGATAGGGAACTAACTGTAAGCCTGGGAATCAGCCAGTTTGAGTTTCAGCTTAAGATTGTGTGTGTGTGCGCGCGTGCGCACGCACGCGTGTGCGCCATGCAGCATGTGATGAGGGTGGCACTGGGTGTGCGCACATGTTTCCACAGAAGGGGATCTAAGTGTGTTTTAATAAGGAGTTTACTGAGAAGATGCTCAGTCCTTCAAAAGCCAGTTGGGTGTGTCTTCTGCAGGCCAGAAACATCAGGAAATGACTGGTGGTGTGTTTTGTGCTAACCCCCAATGGGAGGAGAGGACGCATGCAGAGGGCCAGGCAGGATTCTCCAGTTCTCTACTTTGATGCATCTGAGAGTCTTCTCTGACTGCGTGTGAGGGTGGCTTAGTGGCTTAGGGGGATGGGATGCAGGGGATGACAAAGAAATATAAGCCTTGCTATTCTCTGGACTCCAACATTTGGTCCCAGGAAACAGCTAATGAAGATATAGAGAATTCATGCCTGAACTGGAAATATTACTTCCCCCATAGCTTTGGCTAAGACAGCACCTTTCAGTGATACATTCATTCAAATATTTATCAAGAACCTAAACTCAATAACAGGAAGGCTAGCTACAGTTATTAGAGGCAGCTCTGGGGAGGGAATATAGCCACACACTGGACTCGTGAGTCTGCTATGTGCCACCTCCAGGACCTTGATTGAACAAGTTACCCAACCCTTCTAAGCCTCCATGTCCTCAGCTGGTAAGTAGGCTATAAAAGGTGCCTACCATTCTGACTTACAGTGATCCCCCTACGGGAGGCATTTAGCATGGAGTCTGGAGCATAGTAAACTCTCCATATACTTCAGCTTTCATTCATGCTATTAATAAATTTCAGCTCAATTGTACCTCCCAAGCCTTGGCCCAGAGGAGCCCTGGTGTCCACACTCTGAACAGCGTTAGTCTGAGATGGAGAAACTCATTTGACATTATGACTGTGACTCCACAAGATTCCAAATGTCCATCAAAAGAAATGGAGCCTTCATCTCTTGTAATATTTTATGTTTAAAGTGTCCATTAACTGGGGCTAAACTCATGCTGAATTAGAGTGGAACTCTTTCAGAAGTACATATCACATCTATATGAATGCAAGATGAATTTCGTATTCATCCTGTCCTATTGCATTAGTGTTATTACGTTGAATACTAAATGAATTTCTAATGATTGGACACTCAAAGGAAAATGTGACCCCTTTGGAGTAGTCATCAAAGTCTATAGACAAATTGGAAATGGTGGGGTGGCGGGGCTTGTCCTAGTGGCAAGGAAGCCAAACAAAACACAACGCAACCCTGAGTGTTATTGTGCAAGCTATTGAAAAACATAATTTACTTGATGAGACTAATATTCAAATGCAAACTTATATTAGAATTAACACTACAGGAGGGGCTTTTACATGGAGGATTTGTTACAGAAATAAAATCTATCGGTAACACTTTCATTGTTCCATCATTATGAACTCATTTGGTATTCACTGTAATAGCACCGATCATAATGAATTTGTTTGATATTCATGTGGCTCTCCCACACATTCACAGTGTTTCTGCTGTAATTCACCATCCAATAAGCATTAGTTAATGCAGACTTTGGACCAGTAAAGATGTGCCACCCACCCCTAGAGTTGCCTGGAGCTATCACAGAGCTAGGGGACATTTTGATATCGGATGAACCTACTGGTTCCCCCTCTTGTTCCTCATGCCATCACTCAAGCCAGCAAGCTTTCTGGATCACAAACTGGACATAAATGAGAATGGTCTCAACTTAGTTTTTGGAGCCCAGAGTGGAAGTTAGAGTTTCGCCCCCTTGATGCCACTAGTTCAGCCCTTGCCGATGTAGACATTAGAATTATGCTCCTTGCTCTCGATCCCCCAGGGGCTTTGTGGGATCAAGCTACGGTAGAGCAACACTTTCAGCAAAATGCTGCTTGTTCCATGACTCTCCAAAGTTAATTTTCAACCCAAAAATTCAGGGCTCTGCTTTGACGATCATGCAAACATTTACCCTGACTTAGTTCTCTCAGCCAGGAAATGGAGCCAGCTTCTCAACAGCACTGTCTCATTGGCAGTCAAATGGCCCAATCCTACAGAAAATAAAACCTGACTGACCCTGGCCCAGTCACTTCATCATTGTCAGGGTGCTGGGTGAGGGCTGTCTATTAAACTCGCTGGTAATTAAACTTGTAAAATGTCCCTATGATGCTCCCTAGCTTTCTAGTAATGGATTTACCTGCATTGGCTACCCAAGGCGGAATCGTCCTGTGACAGAGAAAGAATCGTCCCAACTATAACCACGGCTCTTTCTGCAGCTGCTTCAATTACCCAAGTATGTAATACTCATTTAGCGGTTCCAGAAAACATACAAGCCAGTATCATTTTTCTTTAGAGTGGATGCTGTACGTGAGTATCTTGAAAAGACTGTTTAGTCTTTTGGTACCTGGAGAACTCTGACCTCCAGGCTGAAGGCTTGATGAGTAAATCCATATGCTTGGTACCTTCGGTGACTTTTGCAAAGACAGACCCTTTTAGCCCAGGCCTGAGGTGAGGGAACAAAGGAAAAGGCTTGTTTCTACTTCTAAGGAATAATCGGGAAGCTGAAAATGTAAGCTGGAATGTACAGAATCTGGTCTTTCTAGAAAGAAGAGAACTCTCTGGAGGACTTCCCCCTTTACCAAACGGGAGTCTCTGAGCAAGTGACTCGCCCTTTGGCAGTCAAACGGCCCAGTGCTCCCGAAAATGAACTCTTCCATCTGTAAAATGGAGATAACAAGTTGGTAGCAAAGATTAGAAACACAAGAACACCACTCATCCTGGGGCCTCACATGGAGTTTGGGCTCATAGAACGTGGCTGTTGTTGCTAGCTGCCTACTGCCCCAGACGCATGGTGAACCCATGCGCAACGGGACAAAATATTGCCCAGCCCTGTGCCATCCCCATGACTGGTTGCAGATTGGACCACTGCGATCCATAGGGTTTTCACTGGCTGATTTTCAGAAGTAGATCCGCACCATAACAACACTCAAGTCTCCGCTGATAGGCGGGTGGTGGCTGCACATGAGGTGTATTAGCTGGAAACGGAATGTGGGTCTCCCGCATAGAAGGTGAGAAGTCTACCACTGAACCGCTGATGCCCTCAAACAAACAGCATTAGAATTCAGTATTATTGTATCCAGCAGCATGGTAGAGTAAGCTAGAAACAGCTGCTCCTGCTCTAATTCACCCACATAAATCAGGTTTGCTGGGCTTCTTCCACCTTCTCAGCAACAAGGAGTTTCTTTTGCTCCCAAGTCATCCTCACAGGCTCTGGCTTCTCTAGTGTCTGCAGGTAGAAAGGGGCAACAGAGAAGTCCAAGGTGGCAGAGTGGATCTGCCTTCCCTGTGGTGTTGGGAAGACCTTCCTTGGATCACTTGAGCGAAGGACAGGACATTCCTTGGGCCTTATTTTTTTGTTGTTTTTCTCTCTTACTTAGCATTAGTTTCCTGTTTTAAGAGAAACTATTATGGGCCATTAAGCTGTAACATAAACGAATGCCTCTGGGCATTTTTAACGTTTAATCAGGAGAGGACAAAATGTCCCATCATCCTATGCTGCCTTGTCCTCAGAGAGAATATGTGTTGTCCACGTGCTAGCCCCAGACATAGCTGCCTCCTCCTTAGCAGGCCACAAACAGACAAAGAAGCAAAGATGGCTTGGAGATGAGGACGTGCTGACTGCTCCAGGTAAGCTGTCCTTGTAGTCAGTGGGATGAATTAGGGCGGGTGCCAGAGGCCCTGAGCTGGCCTGCCCTAGTTTTGTGAGTTTCTGTCAGATCCTCAGAGTTCTTTAGCATCGTTTTGGGTGCAATCAATACACATTGTAAGTACCATCCCAATGTGCCAAGAAGTAGCCCGGGGCTGTGCCCCTACGACCAGCCAACAAGTCGCTCCTGTGAGCGGCGTGTAACCTCACCCTGAATTAGTAAGCCCGACTTGATTCATATCCTTCAAGCGCGCATATTTTATTTTTTTTTTATTTTTTGGAAGAGACACCTAGTTGAGAGAATTCCTCTCTGGAATTTAAGAAATAATGCATGTGGACCTCACCAGCCCCTGGCCTTTTCGTAGTTCATAATGAAAATGAATGTTCATTTTTCCTTTAAAACAGTCTCGAGCTAAATGATACTGACGCTTTCAATTTTTAACATCATAATCAATAAAGGCTGCTTATGCACACTTTGCAAAACCATCAGTTTAGAAGTTTGAAAAAAATCTGCATATGGCTGCAGCTTGCTGCCTGGAACGCTCTCGCACTAAATCTTCTGAGTTAAAGTTTTACTGGTGTGTTATGAGTAAAAATGCCTTGTCAGCCATCTGCCAGTTTTTCTCCTAACATCCATATTTCCAACCCTTGCTAAACATGAAGAGCACGCAGCCACAAGAGGCCACCTCTACAATTAAACAGCCGAGCACCACAGCAGAAGCAAGGGCATGTCGCGAGAGAACTGTCTAGTATTAATTTTAAAAGTCCATAAACACCAGCTCTGACCCACCAGGATGATAGACTGGCAGTTAAATGTATTAGACACCGTTAGCCCCAGGAGACAAACTAGGAAAAAAATAAAAGTAAGAAAAGAGAAAAAGAAAGAAACAAGGAAAAGCAGAAAGAAAGAAGAACCCACCACCAAGCAATGTACCAGTATCAAAAGCTTCAATCCATGCTAATCATGGCTGATCAATCAGGCTCTCATTCTACTCATCCAAAAAGGTGACCAAGTCAATTGTGTAAAATTAGCTCCTTCTCATGTGTCCTTATGCATTTGGAGGCTTTATCTGTTCATTTGCATCTTTTGCCAGCGTTGACTAAGAATTCAGTTCATTAGCTCTTGAGCATAAAGTCAGAAATTGAAGGAGACTCTGCATTTTCTCTCTGAGAGTAGTACTTAAAACAAATAGCATCACTTCCTCAAACATTTATAGATTAAACTAAATGGCATTAATTACTATAAATCTCCTATTTGTGAGGAGAAGGGTGGGGGGGAGGAAAAGAAAAAAGAAGCTCCTCTTTCTAAACACCCACAGCTTCGTGGCAGGATGGTTCCATTCTCTTCTGATGTCGTGTGTCGTTGGGGGCAAAGTGTTTAATCACGGAATTAACAGGAAGCGAATGGCAGAGTAGCTAACGAGCTTGCTGCAAGGAGGCTGGCTAACTTGTTATAGAGCAGCGTTTTGCAAAGCTCAGAAGCAGAAGGTTGCTTTTGAAAGCCCTTATTAAAAAGAGATCCCTGCCACATATGTAGAAGCTGTCTTGGGAAATACCTGTTTTACCCATGTTTGAAAGTCTTGAAACCTGCCAAAGAGAAGTGGTGACGGGGTGCAGAGGTGGGCGGGCCCAGGAAGGCTGCCTGCTTCAGAGAGGAAGGTGGGGTTGACAGGGCAGAGGGGGAGAGCCTGCATGTTTTCCAAAAGTGCACCTTGCAGTCTGTTTCAGAAGAGGGCGAGAGCCTTCAGGGCAGGGAAACGAGAGTGAGTCAAACAAGCGAGTGGTTTGTACGGCAAGAGCATGCACTTGTGGACAGCCACACAACTCCCTCTGAAATGTGCGAAATTCCTGGTCCTGGGCCTCCCCTCCCTGCGGAAAGACAAAATGCCACCCGTGTGGCAACCCTGGTGGCATAGTGGTTAAGAGCTACGGCTGCTGACCAAAAGGTCAGCAGTTCAAATCCACCAGGCGCTCCTTGGAAAGCCTATGGGGCAGTTCTACTCTGTGTATAGGGTTGCTGTGAGTCGGAATCAACTTGAGGGCAATGGGTTTTCTTTGATTGCAAGGGTATTTCACCTGCCTGCCTCTGGGGCTTGACAGGTGGGAACCAAAAAAACAAACCAGTTGCTGTTGAGTTGATTCTGACTCATGTCGAGCCCATGGGTATCAGAGTACAACTATGCTCCACAGGGTTTTCAATGTTGATTTTTCGGAAGTAGATCACCAGGCCTTTCTTTTGAGGCACCTCTGGGTGAACTTGAACCTCCAATCCTCCAATCTGTCCATTAGCAGCAGAGTGTGTTAACCATTTGCACCATCCAGAGACAAGACAATTATAATCAGCTTTTATGATCAGGGCCTCACCTCCTCCAGGAAGCCTCCCCTGATCTCCTCAGGCTGTATTCTATCTCCCTCCTTCCTGCATGTCCCTTTGCACTGAAACGTTACTCACACTGATTTCCAATGCTCATTGTGGTGTCTGCCTCCTCTTCTGAGCTGTGAGCCCTGGAAGGACAGGACGCTGAATCTTCATCTTGTCATCCCCGGACCAAGCACGGTGCTGGGGCAAAGGAGGAGCTCAATCAACATTAGTTGAGTGAATGAATGAGCCTCGACTCTCAGACTCCCATTTCACCAGGTGAAGATCTGCTGGGCACACGGTGAAGATCCTCTCCTTCCAGCGCTAGAATATCGAGGCTCAGGGCTGGGCCCCTGACGTTGTGCTCCGGGAGGCATGGATAGTGCTGCTCAGGCTTGCAGAGGGCATGGGGCGTGTAAGGAGGTGTAGAGCTTCTTCAGGCCCGTGGTGAGCTTATCGAAGAGAAGTTCGTAGCAAGGCCCTGGCTTGGGAAACATACTGAAACCTGTGCAAGCCGGAACTTGACAGGACTGTCTTGTTTTTCCAGGTCTCGAAAGTTTTCCCCTTTGACAGGGTGCTTACCACTTTCTCTCACTCTCTAGCAAGAACCCTGCCTATAAACACCCAGTGAGTTTTCCTTCTCTGACAGGTTTCTGCCTTAGACAGTTTCCAGCTTTTGCAGGTTTTACTGTAACGAGATGGAAACCTATTTATGAATCTTATCTCCCTCTATTTCCGGGTCAGCCTCCAGCTGCTAAATGCAGATCTCTGGAGGACAGGCCATCCTTTCATCTTCTTGCCCTGACCAGTGGACACAGGTCTTACTCCTACCAGGTGCTTGGTATCTGTTAACGAGTGAGTCAGTGACGGGCTTGGTGCCTCACTCATGACAAGTTGCTTTCTAAGACTCA
This sequence comes from Trichechus manatus latirostris, assembly GCF_000243295.1. Lineage (NCBI taxonomy): Eukaryota > Metazoa > Chordata > Mammalia > Sirenia > Trichechidae > Trichechus > Trichechus manatus. The sequence goes on along the minus strand of NW_004443950.1, from coordinate 21,624,698 downwards.
GACAGTGTCCATGGCTCCTGGTGCCCATGCTAAACACCTGGAGGTTCGTTCTGAAGGTAGCAGGTAAGGCGAACACACTTCTGCCCAAGTTACTCCTGACAATCCCTTGGGACAGCATCCTGTGGGAGATCCAGAGTCAGTTTAACAAGACACTTTCCCTCCAGCCTCAGAATGCATCATTCAATCTCAGGAGAAGCATCACACGAAGTACTTGGCTGGCCTTGAGGAACCACATTGTATAAAAAATACGTGTCTTTCACTTGTAAAGTCACACTAAAAGAGGTGAGACGCTCACACCATGGGAGGCAGGAGGGAATCGAGACCCACTGAGGATGTGCCCTCAAAGTCACATCATCCATCTCCTGGGTGAACGTGAGCCTCGAAAGTGCCTGGGACTCCCTGTGGTCTCAAATGAACCCTCCAGCTGCCCAGTGGCACCCACTAGGCATGGATGCAACGAGGCTCAAGTCAGCACTAATAACCCAGGTGAGTGGATTCCAAGACTATCGTGCTCCTTCCCGCCCCTCCTTCAGCTCACATCCAGGTGGGTCCCAGGGCAGAGGTGGGGCGGGCTCTGTCAGGAGAAAGAAGAGGGGGAGGCTCATTGCGTGAGCTCCTTCACTCTGCACCAGCCTCCTGATTCATCATGTTTTTTTATTAGCTCTCTTTTCCCTGATAAACCTTTGCCGAAGAGGAACTCTCAGAAACAGCTGGAGCAAATCCCTTCAGCAGGTAGAGTTTGGCAGGCAGGTTCCCAGATCCAGCCGCCAAATCAGTCAAGCTCCCCCTTAAATGAGGGGAAAAGAAAGACACAACGCAAAAGCTGCCTCTGCTCCCCTGCATCCCTGTTTAATTCACAGAAGAATGAACTCAACAAGCAGAGAGGAGGCAGGCAGAGGGAAAAGGGCTCTGTTCTTCAAGGATGTGCTGGAGTCTCAGATACCACTCTTCTACCAAAGAGGTGGTGTTTTTTTTTTTTTGGTAAAAAATTTTCTTTAGCAATCTTGTTTCCTTTGTTGTAGCTTTTATGTTCTTCCTGTTTGATAAAGGAGTTAGAAGATGATTGTCCTTGGAACAGATACCAGGGTGTTCTTTTTCTCCTCAACCTCCTTTCTCTCCCTTGTTTTCAGCAGTCTCTCCAGGCCTCTTTTTTGTGCTGCATTCAATCTGGGGCCAAATGCAAAAGAAAATGGGACAACCAAGGGCTTTAAAAATTTTTTTTTAATTCATTTTGTCGTTGTTGAGAATAAACACAGCAAAACATACACCAAGTCGACAGTTTCTACACGTACAATTGAGTGACACTGATGACATTCTTAGGGTTGTGGGACCATTCTCATTCTCCTTTTCTGAGCTTTTCCTCCCCCATTAACATAAACTCACTGCCCCCTAAGTTTCCTATCTAATCTTTCCAGTGGTTATCAATTTGATCGAAGGGCTTTATTTTTAATTATTGTTGATGGAATGTTTTTAAGCATTTTGTTTTTTCCTAACCTGAAACTCGAGAAGATGTTCCTGCGGCATCAGCCATATTTGGGTTTAAAACCTCATAAGCATGCAGAGGCACTCATTTTGGGGCAAGGCCCCCACATCCAGTAAGGAGACCACCAACCAGCAGGCATTCGGTGGCCCCCGTCCCAGCTTCCCTTCCCTGGAACAGACGAAGTTTGGGGCTTTGTTCTCTTGTTCTTCCCTATTTGGAGATGTGCTTCCACATGGTCATTAGGGGACCCGGCTACCGTCAGTGAGAATGAGGAAGAAGGAGACGCTGTTTCTCAACCCAGCTACTGATCCTGAGGAAGCCGTCCACGTTATACGCAGATCCTTTTAAGGATCTCTAAACTGGAGATGGAAAGGGCTCTCTACACTTAAAATGAGCACGTTGGTCTGGCTCAGGGCAGGAAAAGAGATTTCAATTCTCATGCCGATGGAGACTGATTGGTAATAAGTGCTTGGAACGCTGATTTCAGAAGACTTCCACGGCCACACCTGGGCTCGGTGGGAAAGGCAGCTGTGCTGGGGTAGTGGTGTCAGCAGAGGACCTGTTGGAGGAAGACTTCATCCACATATTTCCATCCTGGGCCTAGGATCTCTAAGCTCATTTCAAATTCCAGGAAAAGTATTTCAGAAGTCAAGAAATGTTCAGTAAATCCCCTTGCGCTTCCTTGTTCATTACGGCACTTTTTACAGCAGCCAAAATTCGGAAGCATTGACGTGTCCCTCACCAGATGAATGGATAAACAGATCTACACACAATGGAATAGTACTCAGCCATAAAGAGAAATGAAGTCTTGATGGATGCCACAACATGGATGAACCTTGAAAACACTATGTTGAGTGAAATAAGCCCATCGCAAAAGCACAAATATTGTATGATCTCCCTTATATGAAATAAACTCGTCGTCGAGTCGATTCCAACTCATAGCGACCCTACGAGATAGAAACAACTGCCCATAAGGTTTCCAAGGAGCAGCTGATGAGCAAGCAATCCATAAAACCAACGACTATTAGTGGTTACCGGAGACGGGAAAGAAGGAGAAAGGGGGCGTTTTGCTTAGGGGGCATTCAGTTTACATTAATGGTGGGGAAATCATTTGGAAGAGGATAGTGATAATGTTTGCACAATATGGAGAATAGAATCAATGTCACTGAATCATACATGCAGAAAATGTTGAATCGTCGAATGCTTTGTTACATATATTTTCACCATGATAAAAAAAAATCCCTATTAAGTAAATTAATCAACTAATTTAGCAATTTTGGCAAATTGAATATGAAAACTGTTTTCGTCCTGGGACTTCACTGCTCCTCCCTCACCCAGTCTGGCTGTTGTTTGTAAAGGCCCCTGAGAGTCTAGAATTGAGGACTCAGGTGTTGAATTATGTGTCCTTCGAGGGGAGATACAACTCCATAAATGGTGATAGCTGCATTTTTTTTGACATTTTTGGAACAGCAATATCCGTTGGAACCGCACTTGTATACACATCAAAAAAAAAAAAAGACAAAAGGAGAAAAAGGTAAAGATTATGAGACGTATTTCCTGTAATAGTTAATAATCACATTGAAACACTGACATATATTGTGCCAAATTTACAAATCTCTGTTTCCTTTGAAAATTACACCCCAGCATTTAATTCACCAAAATAACTCATTTTATACAGCACAACAATGTAGTAAAATAACTCATCTCGAATATGTGGATATGAATAGATTTAACACATCTGCATCGAACAAAATGAATTAATCCAAAAGCTGAGAAACGGCTGTTCTCTTTTGAGAGGTACCGATTATTTTACCATGCCCTTCAGTTTACTTGGTTGTTTTTGTTAAATTGCTTTAGGAATTAGGAAATGAGAAAAGCAGAAACACCGGGTAAGTTTTGCTCTGGTTGGAGTAGGGGAAAAAAGCATAAATAATCATTCATACTATACCTTATTTCATTAAAAAGTATATTTACAATTGTGTGGGGACCAAGGAGAACCCTCCACTCATTGGAGGTTGTTTTGTTTAATCCTTGGAAAATACTATATTCCCATTACTACATTCTCCCAACAGAAGTCTGGATATTAAAATTATTTTTGAAGCTGAGTTTAAAGTGCTAAAAACAAATCACAGTTCAAGCACATTGCAGGGTTCACCCCGGGAGGAGAAATTCGTCTGTGGACTTGGGATCGTTGTTGTTAAGCTGCTGCTGTGTTGGTCCCTGACTCATGGGGACCCCCGACTCATGGCGACCCCATGCACAGCTGAACTCAATACTGCCCAGCCCTGGGCCATCCCCATGATCTTCTGGATCCGACCTTTGTGATCCATAGAGTTTTCACTGGCTGATTTTTAGTAAATTGCCAGGCTTTTCTTCCTAGTCCCTCTTAGTCTGGAAGCTCTGCTAAACCAGTTCAGCATCACAACAATACATAAGCCTCCACTGACAGATGGGTAGTGGGTAGGCTTTGAGGTGCATTGACTGGGAATTGAACCCTGGTCTTTGGCAGGGAAGGTGCAAATTCTACCACTGATGGGAGTTGTGTTTATCACTGAGGAGAGGGAACCTCAGTTCCCAAGTGGGACCAGTGTGCACTGGCCTGGCGTTCACCATGAAGGGGATATTCCACTGACATCTGTTCAGCATCATAGCAACATGCAAGCCTCTACTGACAGACGAATTGTGGCTGGCTATTCATGAGGCGCGTTGGCCAAGGGTCGAGCCCAGGTCTCCCATACAGAAGGCGAAAATTCTACCACTGGACCACCAATGCTCCATAAGGGAGTTTCTACTCTACCACAAACAGGTCAGAGTGGGTATGATCCAGGAGGTGTTCAGAGAATGCTTACACAAGGCTAGAAACATAGGCAGGGGCCAAATGACGGGGCACCCTGCTAAGGGGTTTACAGTTCATTGTGGAGTAATAGGGAGCCACTGACTGTTCAAGAAGAGAAAGGAGCAGTTTTATCCAATTTGCCTTTAGGACGGCTCACTCAGGCATGGTGGGGAAAGGTCAACATGTGAGAGCGTGGATTGTCATTTACCATTCTCTCTTCCTCCCTTTAGTGGGATCACACATCCCCAGTTTTCGTCATGTCATCAATAGAGTATCCAAACCAAACCAAACCCATTGCTGTTGGGTTGATTCTGACTCATAGCGACCCTATAGGACAGAGTAGAACTGCCTCCTAGGGTTTCCAAGGAGCGGCTGGTGGATTTGAACTGCTGACCTTTTAGTTAGCAGCCAAGCTCTTAACCACTTTGCCACCAATAGATTGGCGCCCCATTGCCTTTGGGCTCAGCCATGTGGCTTGCTTTGGCCAAAGGAGCATGAGTTGACATGATGTAACCACAGACATTAGATGTGTTTGTGTGGATTGGCCCTCTCACATTCCTGCAGTATTGCATGAGAGCGGCATGCCCCGGCAACCACTTCCCCTGTGCAGGATCCGAGTGTAGCTCTAGCCAACGGACCCAGAGTGAGAAATGCACATTTGTTGTTGCAAGACACCACGGTCTGACGGCTCTTTGTTACCCAGGACTATTGCAGCAATGCTGAGTGATACAGCCTAGATAGGAGGGAGGGAAATGGGAGGCTCTGCCTCCCCTCGTGGCTACGTAAGCCTGGGCAAGTCCCTGCCATCTCTGGGCCTCATGTGCTGGTCAGTAGGTGAAGAGGTTGTAGCGGAGGATCTCCAGGGGCCATGTCGACTGTCAGAGGAAGTGATGGAGCAGAGAAGGGGACAGAGCATCATCTAGCCCTGGCTCGCTGCTGTCCCGTTGGAGAGATTCCCACCATTTCACCAGGAAATGGTCCTGGCCCTCATGGAGCTTGCGGTCCCCAGGGTAGCTAGTATTGCTTTGCAAGCACACAGAGGCGGCAGGTCTCAGCATCCCTTGAGTCAGGGCAAGCCTGTGGCCCCTACACCAGGTGAGACGCTGGACACGCACCCTGTGAAGGCTTCACCTGACACCTCCCTGGCGCTGAGGCCACAGCCTTCCCAGAGAAGCTCCTGGGGTGTCCGAGGGGTTCCAGAAGAAGCGGAAACTTTCTGCTAGGAATGAGCAGGGCTGAGTTTCCGAGGAAGGGTGATTATCACGGAATCAGTAATAAGGACGGAAAGAGCACGGAGAACAATGGGGGAGCCTCCCGACGCAGGCACCTCAAGGTATGACACCTTCTTCAACGCCAGGGCCTCTGTCAGAGAGGCAACTTCATCTAACTAATTAGCAGGGTCTGCCACTTTACAAATCTGCCCGGGCTTCCTTGGCACGGAACAGCTGCTTAGGCAAAGAGCTGTAGAAACCTATTAAAAATCACAGGCCTGAAAGAAAAGAAGGGAAGAGGGACATTAAAAGAGGGAGGGAGGACAGAAACTTTTCTCTAACAAGTCAGTGACCTGCTTCCCTGGCTGCGTCCACATCCAAGCATGAATTGGTTAATGTGCAAGAGGCGACAGCACCCTCCTCGTGAGCTGTGGCTGCGTCCGTTCGCTGGGTTTTTCCTCTTGAAATGCTCTCTGTTTCTAACACGGCTTTGAAGGAACATTCTCAGGTGGACTGCAACCTGTCACTGCGCCCTGTCATCCGTCCAGTAATTAAAATCTGACTGATTTACTGACTGGCACCAACCATCATAGCTCAGGAGTTAGCTGATGTTCATCTTTCCCAAGGCTAAATTTACTTGGTGAAAAGACTCTGCTTGCTCCCGAGCTGAGCTGTCATTCAGCTGCTGTGGAAACCATAAAGATAGCTAACAGAGCCCTCACCAGCCATCTTTAGTTTATTTTATTCTAATATTTATCACCGCCTCGCAAATGAACAGAATGCAGGCAAGTTAGTGAGAGCAGGGCAGGCTGATTTGTGGGGCCGCTGGGGCTGCAGAAAAGGAGAACAGAGGTGTCTCCCCGAAGGGCTCCTGGGCTGCCCCTGCTTGTGGGAATCTGACGGATGCTATTTGTTATCCGGTTAGAAGCGGTTATGGCTTTGGGAGAAAGCTGAGCCTTAGAAAGTAGCTTGGTTGCTTCTGTTTATCAGCCAAGCAAATTGTTTCTGTAGAGTCGATGCTGACTCATAGCGACCCCGTGTGTGTCAGAGAAAAACTGCGTTCTGTAGGGTTTCCAGTAGCTGATATTTCAGAAAGAGATCACCAGGCCTTTCTTCCGAGGCTCCGACGGGTGGATTCGAACCTTTAACTTTTAGGTTAGCAGTGGAATACATTAGCCATTTGCATCACCCAGGGACTCCAATATATGGGAAAGGTAACTGTGAATGCCACCTGGTAAGGACTGGTTAATTCAATAAATTGTATGTCTTCTTATGGGAAGGTGTCAGCTCATCAGAGTTCCTTTCAGGTGTGTGGACAGCAGGGGGTCTGTCCGAGTGAGGCACCCCATGCCTGTGGGGTAACCCAGCTTCTCTAGCTCCTCCTGAAGGTGACAAGGCAGCCCTAACCTGTTCCCTCCTAGTCTTTGCTTCAGTACCATAAATTCTGGGGCGTGGTCCATCCTGACCTTTCTTAAACCAAACCAAAACCAAACCCATTGCCGTCAAGTCAATGCCGATTCCTAGCGACCCTATAGGACAGAGTAGAACTGCCCCACAGGGTTTCCAAGGAGTGCTGGCAGATTCAAACTGCCGACCTTTTGAATAGCAGCCAAGCCCTTAACCACCGCACCACCAGGTAAAAATGGAGCTCGCCTTGGAAGACTTGGAAGCTGCCTCTCCCCGAGTCTCCAGAGCTCCCCTACCTGGACTGTGGCCCCTGTGAACTGCCCATACTCCTGAAGGCAATGTGCTCCCCGACAGGCCAGAGCGCACCAGCTGCCTCTCCAGCTCCATCACCACTTGTCACTCTTGGATTCACTCTACCAGCTTCTGTGCAGTGGCAGGCTCTGCACCGAGTGCCGGGAGGGTCTGTATAGGGCCTGACCTAATCTTAGGCTTCCTGGGGCTCACAGGCCACTGGGGAACCCCTACGAAGGGGAAAGTCAGGTGCTAGGACGCAGAAGTGACAGAGGGAGCATAGTTCACATTGAGGGTCAGAGACGAGCATAGGACCCCTCTGGAGTGCAGGGCCAGCCCCAGGCTGAATCAGGTGAGGGGCCCAGGGCACGCAATTTAAGGAGGCACTCACTCTCAGAGCTGGCAGCTAAGACGCAGTGCCCCCTTAAATTTTGTACCCTGGCTGCCTTGCTGGCCTCACCCTAGTCCTGGCCCTGCTGCTGAGTTCACCTCTCATTTTCAATGAAGTAAAGAGGAATGGAGGCCTCATTCTGCAGACCGCTACAACAGTCAGAGCCATCAGCTCCATGACCCAGAACTGGGAGCAAACTGAAACTTAGACTCACACCTTAATGAGCTCATACTCCTTCCTGGGCTGGGGGCATTAATCATACATGGAATCTACAGTGCAAAACAAAAATAATTATAACCTTATACATTGTTGTTGTCAACTGCTGTCAAGTTGGCCCCCAGCTCATGGCGACTCCGTGCACAACGGAACAAAACGCAGAGAGTACCTTTGTGCTCCATAGAGTTTTCATTGGCTCATTTTTGGAAGTACATTGCCAGGCCTCTCTTCCTAGTCTGTCTTAGTCTGGAAGCTCCACTGAAACCTGCTCAGCATCACAGCCAGCCTCCACTGACAAGTGAGCAGTGGCTGCACATGAGGTGCATTGGCCAGGAATCGAACCCAGGTCTCCAGCATGGCAGGTGAGAATTCTGCCACTGAAGAAGGGCAGCCCTCATAACCTCATAGGCAGACTTTTAAAAAGACACAGAGGCCGTCATGTGGGAAGGGAAGTAGGGAGATCCTAAAGACAAAAGGAATTTTCTGGGCGTCTTTGTTTCCCTAACACTCTCTCCTTGGGGATCTTCATCCTCCTTTGATTTAGGAAAAGGCGGGAGTTCGGAGGAAAGGACTGGTGTGAGGGGTGCCCTGAGGATGGGTGACAGATCAGGTGAGTGCCTTAGAGAACAGCTGGGGAGGGGACGTGGCTGTGGAGAGCTGAGGCTGACCAGAAGCCGGGTCTCCTGACCTTCCCCTGGGCTCTGTTTGCTTTAGCTTCTGTGGTCCTTAAGTCAGAGCAGTTATTCTAGGTCCTAGTGATGCCCAGGACATTTACCCCACAGGGAAGACATCTAAAAAACTGAGACCAAAGTGCTTCTCCAGCAGCTGAATATCCTACCTGCCACCTCAAACGCTGGTGTGAATCGGGGCGCTCACACAGACCACCGGCGCAGCGCACCTCACCACACGGGAGGAGAAGGGAAGACAAAGACACGGGTACAGTCATTAGCAGAAAGCCCGTGATGTTCCCCAATTCAGCACAGAGCCTCCCAAAAGACGCTGCCCTCTGGGCAGCAAAGCGCCTCCATCGCCTGGTTAGAAAACCCCCAAGGGAAGAAGAAAAGCCCAGACTGGAGATCCACCTGCACTCTGCTCTTGCAGCAGAAGCTGGGGGAGGTCAGGAGGGGACGAGAGGAGTGGAAGCCTGTGTTTTTATTCTGAGTAAATCAGTGGGCTAATCGGGGTGGGATTTTCCACATGGGAGTTGAAAGGGCAAAAGAAGAACAGCTAATTTTTCAAACCATCGCTTTAAAATACAGCCCCCCTGTTTGCAAGCTGTGCTGATACAGGGTCCAGGTGGGACCTCAAGAACCGGTGTCAAGGCCAGGACAGGCATATTTAAATTAACAGCAAGTAAATTAAGCCAATTAAGCACTCTTAATACCCAAGAATCTTTTTTTTTCTTTTTCCTTCATCTTCCTGCTTGCCAGACAGAATTTCTTTCTCTTTTTTACTCTTTCGCCTTCATATCCTTGATTTTTACATTTGTTTCTCCATCACAATGGGCTTCATGGTCCGCCCCTGACAAGACTGAGCACATGGCTACACTGCAGGCCCGAAGCCGGCCGGGTCTACACTGCTTCTGGGTCTAAAATGGGATGGTAAGGGTCTAGGGGAGGGCTTTTTAAAGGAACAAACTCCACATTCCACGCCCCAGGGCAGAGGTCAGTGAGGTCAAGGGAGATAAAGAAGTGAAATCGGTTCTGGAAACTTTCGGGAAGAAAAGTGCTAGATAAATCCAGTCTACATTTATGGCTTTTTTTATGGATTGGCTTCTGGCACTTTGGGTGGTCTCTGGGCATGCACCTCGTCCATCCTGCTCCTATTGATCATGTGGATAAGATTTGCAATCTGTCTTAGGCTCTGGAGTAGTGGAGGGAACAGGGAGATGGCCCCATGAGGCACCTCGCTAATGGGGCAAGGAGATCCCCGTGAAACAGGAAGATAAGCCGTCCAGTAATCAAAGGTGTGTCTCTCAGATGTTTTTAATGGTTGTCTAGTTAGACTCAGCCATACACTCACCCCCAGCCATTCCCATTTTTCTGTGGTAGAAGGCATGGTGATAACAAAGAATTGGAGAGTAACAAAATAAGCAAGTTGCTGGCAACACACATAAATTGTGCATTATTTACTCTCTAAGAGATGAATATGAGCATATAGGTACTTGGTTTTATCTTATAAAACAATGCCTCATAAATTAAATACGCGCCCAGCAATCTTATTACATTTACCTTGATAATACGTTGCAAGCCCTTTACACAGAACAAATTCACCAGCAGATCATCACCCATGAAGTACGGCTATACAAGCACAGCCGTTTTTGGGGAATGCATAGATCGGTTTTAGCATTAGGGGTAGAGTGTCTGGGTTAAGCCTTGCCTACTAGCTGAAAGGTTAGTAGTTTGAACCTATCCAGAGGCACCATGGAGGGAAGGCCTGGAGATCTGCTTCCAAAAGGTCACATCCTTGAAAACCCTATGGAGTAGTCTTTGTCTGCACACACAGGGTCACTCTGAGTCAGAATTGACTTAACAGCAACCAACAACAACAACAGCACTGGCGGGAGGGTGATTTCATAGTCAAACCACAATGCAAACGTGTCTTCAAGTTAAGTTTTTAATTCAGACATCAAAAATTCTGTAAGTGGTACACTGTATCTCTATGCACTGTGTTGCTGTCCTCAGGTGCTGTCAAGTTGGCTCTGACTCATTGCAACCTAATGTGTAACAAAACAAAATGCTGCCCAGTCCTGCACCATTCTCACAATTATTGCTGTGGTTTGAGCCCACTGTTGCAGCTACTATGTAAGTCTATCTCATGGAGGGTCTCGCTCTTTTTGGCTGACCCTCTACTTGACCAAGCATGATGTCCTTCTCCAGTGATTGGTCCCTCCTGAAGACGTATGCCGAATAAGCAAGACAAAGTCTCCCCATCCTTGATTGTAAGGAGCTGTACTTCTTACGGCTGGCTGTATTTCCTGCAAGACAGATGTGTTCATTCTTCTGCAGTCCATGGTATATTCTACCCACTGCAGAGTTGAGCAAGAATCTATAGGAAATATATAAGGAAGCAAAGTTTAATGTAATTTATAAATTAAAGAGCAAGATAAGCAGCCTTTGAATATAGCGATCAACTCAAGCCATGGACGACCAATAGAAAGTGTCTTTCCAGGAAGTTGTGAAATACCATCCTCTATGGGCCAGCAGGGGCAGTGGGGACTTTGCAGTGCTGCCAGCCAGACTTGGTACAAGAGCCCTCCACAAACTCTTAGTGTGCTTCCAGTTTTGATTTATGAATTCTCAATTGTGTTCAACCTCCACAAGCCACCTCCTGGGTGAGCAGTAAGAAGCCCTTTGTAAATCCGAAAGTTGATTTAATCTAAGAGCTAAAGACAGCACTTGCTTTCCCTTCCTTTGCCGTGATGGCTTTCAGAGAAAGGTGGAAATTACTGAAAGACAAGTATAAATTAAGCATTACGAGAGTGCAGAGGAAAGAGGTTACTTTTGGCTGGTTGGAAGGTGGAGAGCAGGGAATGATTGGGGTAATAGCTTTGGGGAGGGCCTTCCAGGCGGAGAACTCCAGGAGTGCATGGTCTCAGAAGTAAGAGATGAGCAGGTGGAGAATGGGGGGCCCCACTTGGCTGGAGAGGGGTGTGTGCAAAAGGGCATGATAGACTATAAAATTTGGTCATTCTCTAATTGAGATGGAAACCTGACTAAATAGCAGGTTTGCAGCACGCTGTCTTCAGAAACTGAGGCCAGGGACAGCCCTCCCATTGAACGGTGTTTGGCTAATGGGTGCAGCACCCCAGGAATAAAGCAACCCCCTACCCAGTACATCTATGAATGGACATGCACAGAGGTGTTGTGCAGATTGAGAGTTTCCTCAACAAAGAAGCAGCAGTTCCTATCCAGAAAACCTGGAACAAGATCCCAATACAAGCACCCATAAGGACTGGTTTAGGAAACCTCTTCCCCAGCCCTCCACCTCAGGCTGCAGTGCTGCGAAGGGCAACTCTTGGGTAGGGTTTTGTCAGACCTATTGCCTTATGGCCTTCAACCACCTGCAGTCACACAGGTGGTCAGGTATGGACGTGGGGTTGGAAACGAGAAAATCAGAGTAATGGGCGGGAACCGGAGCTCTTCTTTAAAGTCTTAGCTCTGATTATTGAAATTCTCCAGGTACCCAAACCACTAAAGATAGAATCAAGTGCTCTGAGTACAGCCCCCACAACGTACGGGCTGTACATGCTTGGGAAAGGCACAACACTGTTGGAAGCTCCATTCCCTTTCCTATGAAATGAGGGGACAGCAACCACCCACCACAGTTCCAGTGAGGATCAAAAGGAGCTAAGGATGGGGAAGTGTTTAGCAAACCCAAAATTATAATGAAAATGAGGGGTCTCTTCATACCTATTTCAAGAATCCTCTAAGGAAAGAGAAAGGAGGGGGTCACACAGTACCTTTTAATTTAATTTTTTTCTTTTTCTTTGTGTTTATTGTTGTAGTTGAAGTGAAAGTTTACATTTCAAGTTAGTCTCTCATACAAAAATTTATACATACATTGTTATGTGACCCTATTTGCTCTCCCCATGCTGTGACAGCACACTCTTCCTTTCCATCCCTGATTTCCCGTGTCCATTCAACCAGCTGCTAACCCTCTCTGCCTTCTCATCTCACCTCCGGACAAAAGCTGCCCATTTAGTCTCTTGTATCTACTTGAGCTAAGAGGCACACTCCTCATGAGTATCATTTTATGTTCCACAGTCCAGTCCAATCTTTGCCTGAAAAGTTGGCCTCGGGAATTGTTTTATTTCTGGTTTGACAGAGAGTCTGGGGGCCATGCTTTCTGGGGTTCCCCCAGTCTCAGTCAGACCCTTAAGTCTAGTCTTTTTACTAGAATTTGAGTTCTACATCTCACCCTTCCCCCACTCCATCAGGGACTCTCTGTTGTGTTCCTTGTCAGGGCGGTCATTGGTGGTAGCTGGGCACCATCTAGTTCTTCTGGTCTCAGGCTGATGAAGTCTCTGGTCTATGGGGCCCTTTCTGTCTCTTGGGCAAATACTTTCCTTGTGTCTTTGGTGTTCTTCATTCTCCTTTATTCTAGGTGGTTGGGACCAACTGATGTACCTTAAATGGCCACTTGCTAGCTTTTAAGACCCCAGAAGGATGCAGAAGTCTTTAGCAAACCCAAAACCATAATGAAAATGACTATTTCAAGAATCCTCTGAGGAAAGAGAAAGGGGGGGAGCACTCAGTACCTTTTCCACACCCCACTGGATCTGTATGTCCACCTGCAGGGCTTGGAGAACGTCCTCTTTCAAGTAGTCTCAGAGCTAAGGTTTAGCTAAACCCCAGCCCCTGCCACATACTCATCTAAGTAAACACTGGTTCTTCCACAAAGCACCCAGACACCACTCAACTTCTGACTCAGGAAACACACACTCAGATTTTTTTCTTTAAGGAGAAAGACTTCATCTCAAACAGTACAGCAGTGTTTTCAACAACACTTTCCCATGTTATTACACTGACATTGTTTCCAAATTGATGATGTTACTTAATGAAACACCACACTCCATTTCTTAAAAGCATTTAGAACAAACAATAAAAAGTTCTTTGGCTTTTATTTCAGTGTCTAATCAAACCCCATGTGTTTTCTACTGTCTGTCAGAATGAGTTCCAGGCAGCCTTCTTGATGTCTCTTCATATCGTCCACCCCAAGAGGGGAGGGAGTGAAGGGAAGGAAGGAGGAAGGAAGAAGGGGAAGGGAGAGAGAGGGTAGAAAGAAGAGGAAGGAGAGAAAGGGGGAGAGGAAAGACAGAGGAAGGGCAAGGGGGAAGAGGGTAAAGGAAAGCAGAAAGGATAAAGTTAGACAGAGGGAAGAGGCTCCCTGGACTGGACGTCCCTGTCTCCCTGATCCATTCAGGGGGAAGCGGGCAAGTTTGCGATGCAGCCCAGGACTCTCAGAAGGCCAGGGGCAGCCATAAATTGTCCCCTCCTCAGCCCTCCTTCCCTGCCACACACACACCTGAGGGTCAGGCCCTTGCATCTAATTGGACCGCTGGGTTGGTGACAGTGGCCTGTCCTGCCAGCCGCCTCACCGGCCACAGTGACAGCTGTATCACTTCCTTGATGTGAGCGGGCACTGAGGAGCGCTGACACATGATCAACTTCCCTCTAATATCCGTCAACCAACTTGACAGTTGTCCGGCACAGGCTAGACAACTGACTGTCGGCCCTTGTGGGACAACTTCCCAAGAAAAACAGTCAGGAGAGGCTTAAAATGAGGCTTCTGTGTTCTCGCAGCTCAGTGACTTGGAATTGACGCCAATGCTGAGGGTGATGGCTATTGTCGGTGCTGGTGTGTAGGGCCTGCTGAATGCAGGCGACGGTAAACAGTAGTGTTTGGGAGAAAGATTCCATCATGCCCTGAGGTTAGTGGGTGGTTTAGTCAACCTGGTTACCAGGAAGATCTCTCAGAGGGGGGTTGCATTCTCTCAATTTCGCTGTTACAGGGCAGCACACTTTTTGGTTTTTTTTCCACTCTCACAAGGAGAATTGACACCTTTGGATTATGGTGTGGGCAAAGAATATTGACTGTACCATGAACTGCCAGAAGAACCAATTAATCTGCCTTGGAAGAAGTACAGCCAGAATGCTCCTTAGAAGCAAGGGCAGAGAGACTTCATCTCACATACTTTGGACATATTATCAGGAGGGACCAGTCCCTGGAGAAGGGCATCATGCTTGGTAGAAGAGAGGGTCAGTGAAAAAGAGGAAGAGCCTTAACGAGATGGGTTGACACAGAGGCTGCAACAATAGGCTCAAGCATAACAATTGTGAGGATGGCACAGGACCAGGCAGTGTTTCATAGTCCTGTTGTACACAGGGTCGCTATGAGTTGGAACTGACTCCACAGCACCTAACAGCAACATTCTCAGGTATCTTTCCATCATAAAATTTCAAGCAGAAGAAACATGGTCCTGCCATACAAAGCCAAGAACAGTCCAAGTTGCAGGTCGAGATGTGTCTGTCAGGGCAGCACAAGTGGCTGCTTGATCATGCTAGGAGACCCCACCCACTCTCTGGCCAAGACTCTTGCTGCAGGAAACCTTCTCTCATCCTGGGCCAGGCAAGAAAGGCAATGCTAAGTTGGCGTCCGAGAAACATGAGCTTCAGTTAAGACCTTCTCGTGAGTTAGCAGTGAGAACAAAAATGTCTTGTGACATCTGGTACCCAGTGACTTTGTCAATCTTCCCTCCAGCTCCAATTCTCCAGACATCAAGCGGGAGATGGGGAGAGAGCAAACCTGAGCTAATGACAAGGTGACTGGGCCATTGGGTTTCTCAGGGATTAGACCTCTTTTGGCTGCAAGTGACAGAATGCCAACTCACATGTAGGTAAACAAAGGGGGGGCATTATTACTACAAGGATATGGGAGTGTCCCAATGAACCCCTTCACCATAATCCAGCTGGTTTTCAAGGATAATTGGAACTAGAGATGTGAACACTACCAGCAGTTTCTGTTCCTCACCTCCGCTCATCTGTGTGTGTCTGCTTCCCATCCCCACTTCCTGCTTTTGCCACTTACCTATTTCTTGTGGTTAAAATTTAAAACAAATAAAAAATAATAAAAACATGAATTATCAGCAGCACCTCCCCTTCAAAACTTATAGCACAACAACTTAAAAAGAAAATACTGGCCTCTTTTTCTCAGTTTCACGTCTAAGAATCTCAAGGAAGCACCTGATTGGCGCACCTTGGTCACATGCCCCTCATTGAACTTCGGCCAGGGTATGTATCATGTGGGTCTGATAGGGCAGCTTCTGTGGGAAGCATATAGATGGTTATTTGAATTTTTGTGTTGCTGTTGTTTGGGTTTTGTTTTTTGTTTTGGAGGGGAATGTTCCAAGTCGAGGAAAGTACTGGTCAGATGAAGCCATGGCTGCCCATTAGTAGATGGCTTCTCTACAAGACAAGGCTCTATAAGAAAGTTCACTGCAGGAAACTTTATGAAATTCCGTGGAGGATTTGATTTGAAATTACCCTGCATTGGAGTTTAAGGTTATGGTTGGTTGTTGTTAAAATACGCTTGTTTTGCTTAGCCTGTGCAAAAGAATCCAGAAATATTGCTCTCTAAAGCAGCCAATGACATCCCTAAAGAATCAGCTGGTATCTCTGAAGAAACAGCAGAAAATACTGTAAGGAGATCAAGCAAACCAGTCTCCTGGCTGACTTAGAGGCCAGTAGCCGAGTCCCTCCTCTCTGGGGCCCTTGCTTGGCCTGAGCTCCATGCTGCCCTCTGTTCTCCTTGGAGACCCGGAGAGGGCAGCCCCACAGATGGAGTGAGCACCCTTCGGCCTCACCAGCCTCCGCGAGCCCCTGCAAACTGGATAGGAGCTGGCCCTGTGGACATCTCCTGCTCTGATGGGGCTTCTAGGGACCTTGATGACAGGGTGGAAAGGCTGGCTCAGGTAGCTAACGTGACCCCGGCAAGTCCCTGCAGGTTCTAGACCTCACTCTAGCCGTGCTGTGCAAAGAAAGAAAGAAGAGCAAAGTGAGCCTGGGGTGGAGGTGAGGGCAGGCAATGTTCAATTCAATGCAGGTGAGCCTCAATCAATGCACACAGAAGAGAGAGCCTTCAGACTCGAGGACTTCCGCCCAGCAAGCATGAAGGGCTGGTTTTGAACCCAGTACACACAGCAGCCTTTCAGGAGTTATTCGGGCTCTGAACTGAAGAAGTCACACTTGAGAAGTGTTTATGATCACTTCAAGATTACAAGCTTCCCACGAAAGTCTGATTTATGAGCAATCTGTTAAATTTGAATAAGACGCCTTATCGGAATTACTAATTAATCTATCTGAAGGGAAAAAGGTGCCTTCTCCTTAAATGTCAAGTTTGTGCCTGTGACCTAGTCCATTCTCTCCATGGAAGGAAGCATTTTTGATTAAAGTCAAAACTCACAGTGAGATGGCCCAGTGAGGAAGGGAGCCCGAGCTTCTTGATGACACCCGTGGACTGGGCTGGACTCTAATTACCAGAAGCAGGTCCCTTCTTTTCTGTCTGAGCTCTGGCCTGGCAGAGGGAAATGAACGTTTCTGCTCAGAGGATCCCTCTAAGGCTCCTGTGATGGGTGGCAGCTGACCAGCCAGCCCTGGGAAGAGCTGCAGGACACATATGGCAGCTCCTACCGTCCTGAGACCACGGTGGGCAAGAGGATTGGGGGATCTGGCTGTTGGCTATGCATGAGGCTGCTCCTACAATTAATGGCTGCTCCAGCGACCCCTCCCAGTTTCCCATCTTACAACCCAGAGCCCATCCCCCCAGCTCGGCTGCATCCATGGTTCTCCTCTCTCCCTCCTCGCATCCCTCCTCCCCCTAGTCCCTGGATGCTGGTCTCCTGTCAGTCACCCTTTGAGGCACCGTCTTCCTTCACAGTCCTGACCCCAGACCCATATACATTTCCTGGTGACAGCTATGTGATTCCTCTGCGCCTCGCCACTGTGGCCAGCTTTCTGAGAACACAGGGCTCCAAAGGGGCCTCCCGGTGGACGGACAGCAGGAACCAGCCCAGGCCACTTGCCATTCAGTCAGACCCCCCTCACACAGGTCATCTCTGGTTTGAAGTTGGAGGGTTACATCTCCTGCGGTCCTTCTTCTCACTTTCCCTCTCCCCCCCCCTTCCCCCACCATCCCACACAGCACTTCTCTCTCCGTTATTCAGCTTGAATGAGGATCATGCGTGGGGCATCCCTTATTGTCATTACACACAATAATACATTTGTTTCCCAAGAGAGAAGGTCCTCTCCTAATCAGCTTACTATCTGCCTGCTAAAACCCCTAGGTTCAGATTCAGCAGATATTTCCTGAGCTCTCAGTAAGGGCCTTGAGTAAGCAGTGTACATGGTGGTTAAAAGCTTGGGTGCCAGGGACAGAGGCCTGGATTCAAATCCCCCCTCTGCCACTTACTGGCTCTGTGACCCGGGACAAGAAAATTTCCCTCTCTGTGCATTTAGTGTAAACTAGTTATCACACTTCTTAGACTTGCTGTAAGAATGAAATGAGAGAATGAACATTAGCCTAGGACCTGACCCATAGCAACTGCTACGTAAGCAGCTCTTGTTATTTCTCATAGGTACAGTCACATACGTTTTCTCCCTTAATTATTACAAGGACTCTGTAAACTAGTTACTACAGTTCCCAGTTGATATATGAAGACACCAAAGGTGGAGAAGTTAAAATATTTTGCCCAAATCTACACAATTATCATCGAGGGTTTGAGTGATAAAACCAGGGTTTGGGTTTCTAAAACTAAAAGCCAAACTCGTTGTCATCGAGTCAATTCAGACTCATGGCGACCCCATGTGTTACAGAGTAGAACTTCTCCGTAGGGTTCTCTTGGCTGTAACCTTCACAGAAGCAGATTGCTAGGACTTTCTTTGGCAGTGACACTGGGTGGGTTCGAGTCACCAACCTTTCGGTTAGCAATTGAGTGTAAACTATCTGTGCCACCAAGACACCCAGGGACCAGGGCTCTAGCCCGTTCTCTTTCCTACTACTCTGCTGTGCTTAAAACACCCGTGGCGCATGGCACTCAATAAGTACTTGTCAAACGTGGTATAATCTTCTATTTTCATTGACATTCAAAACCCCAGAGACACCTAGCGGGCAGCTACTGCAAGAAACGCAAGTAGTGGTGGGATACAGAGAGGAGGGATCATCAGCCTTGGACCCACAGCACCTGGGGATGGCTCAGGACTGGAAAGAAGAGAGAAGGAAAGAAAAGGAAGGAAAAAAGAGAGAAGGAAAGCCCTGCAGCAAGCGGCCTTTGAGCTGGGCCTTCTTTAAGGAGGAATGAGAAATCTTAGGAGGCACAGTTAGAAGCAGTGTGGGATGGAAGGAGGAACCCACGCAGACAGATCCTAAGTCCATCTTCTTCTCTCCATCACAGCCACCACCCTAGCCCAAACCTCCAGCATCTGTCATCTGGTGGTTTCTGTAGCATCCTTACTGGCCTCTGGTATCCACTCTCCTCCATAGCAGCCATGAGCTCTTCAAAAGGCAAATCAGATCATGTCATCTCAACACATCCCTTTTCCCAAGCCCTCCAGTGCCTTCCAAGAGTGTATCCTGCCTCTCTACTCATCAGCCCCTGCCGCACTTTCTGCCCCATCTCCTCTCCCTCTCTTCCCACCTCCCTGGGCTACAGCTGTCTGCTTCCCGCTGGACCTGAAGCCCATGCAGCACCTCTTTTCTAGGCTTCATACCTGCTGTTCTCTCTGGCTGGAACCCTCCTTCCCCAAAACCCTCAACGCCATCCTTTTCTCAGTCTGTAGATCTCAGAGTTAATGTCACTTTCTCTATGTTTTTCTTATTTTTTATTCTGATGTGTACGATTGCTAGTTTCCTTTCCGGTTACCTTAATATTTACCCCTATTTTTCTAAGTTTATACCAGTCTTTTATTTCTTTATATCGTCTTGACTTCCTCTCCATATGACTACATTTTTTTGGTCCCTTTTTTTTTTTGTTTTAATGTTGTCATCTTTTACATATTAGCATCTGTTTCCTTATTTTCAGTGTTTTAGCTTTGATTTACTTTTGCGACTTCCCTATCTGGGTTGATATCTGGTTGCTCTGTCCTGTGTTCTAGTCTTGGGTTGTTATCTGATGTTATTGATTTTCTAACTGGAGGACTCCCTTTAGTATTTCTTGTAATTTTGGTTTGGTTTTTGCACATTCCCTAAACTTCTGTTTATCTGGAAATGCCCTAATTTCACCATCATATTTGAGAGACAGTTTTACTGGATACATAATTCTTGGCTGGTGTTTTTTTTTCCGTTCACGCCTTTATGTATGTCATTCCATTGCCTTCTTGCCTGCGTGGTTTCTGCTGAGTAGTCTGAGCTTATTCTTATTGACTCTCCTTTGTAGATGACTTTTTGTTTATCCCTAGCTGCTCTTAAAATTCTCTCTTTATCTTTGGTTCTGGCAAGTTTGATCATAATATGTCTTGGTGACTTTCTTTTGTGATATACCTCATGTGGCGTTCAATGAGCATCTTGGATAGATATTGTCTCATCTTTCACGATATCAGGGAAGTTTTTTGCCAGCAGTTCTTTCATATTCCTCCCATTCTGGTACCCCCGTCACTCATAGGTTATTCCTCTTGATGGAGTCCCACATAATTCTTAGGTTTTCTTCATTTTTTTAAATTCTTTTATCTGATCAAATAAGTTGGTGTCAAGTGCTTTATCTTCAGTCTCACTAATTCTGCCTTCCATTGCCTCAATTCTGCTCCTATGACTTCCTGTTGAGTTGTCTAATTCTGAAATTTTATTGTTAATCTTCTGGATTTCTGTTTGCTCTCTCTCTGTGGATTTTGCAGCCTGTTACATTTGTCATGCTCTTCTATAATCTTCTTAAGTTCCTCTATTGCTTTGTCTGTGTCTTCCTTGGCTTGGTCTGTGTTTCACCTGATATCCTTCCTGACCTCTTGAAGAATCCCATGTATTAATCTTTGCATTCTACCTCTGATAATTCCAAGAAGTTCTCTTCATCTGGAAAATTTCTTGATTCTTTGTTTTGGGAACTTGCTGAAGCCATCATGATCTGCCTCTTTATATGATTTGATATTGACTGTTGTCTCCAAACCATCAATAAGTTAGTATCTTTATTTATTTTATGTTTGCTTACTGTGTCCTAGCTTCTTGTTCTGTTTTATTTTGATATGCCCAAATTGGCTGCTCACGTGAGCTAGTTTGATTATTGGCACCTTTGAAGCTCTCATGTCCTGTCACCAGGTGGTTAGATCTGTTACTAGGTATGTGAGCCCAGGAGTCTATTTACTTTTATTGTACGGATTCAGCTCAGGTGTCCAGATAGTCACCAAGTGTATGGTGCAGGCTCTCGCCTATAGTCCTAGACTGGCAGAGGTGATTGGAGTAGGCATAGGTATTTGACTGCAGTAGGGCATCATACGCTGAGCAAGGAAGGGGGCTGATGGCTGCCCCTGAGTGTCTGGGAGGAAAACGTGTCCCTGTTCCCTAGAGTGCATAGGTGGGTGGGTTTTGCAGCTGGACTATGGCACCCAGTGCTGTTGACTGTAAGGATTGGGAGGAATCACTTATTCTTGGCCCCTGTCACAGGTGGCTAGGTGGCATGGGTGGAGCCACCAGTCCTCAGGCCCCTGATGTGGGTAGGTGGGGACCCTGCTAAATGGACAGAGTGGTATCAAATGTCATGAACATGCCACTCCACCATATAGCTGATACAGTGAAGTTAGGCTTCAGATATATACCCTGTTGTACTGTGCCAATAAGGGCCTATGCTGTTGAAATGGGCCCACACAGGTCTATGCAGAGGTGAAAGGCATTCAAAGTCCATGGACTCCTTATTTCTGTGCCTAGGCAAAGGAGCTATTCCTGCCCTGAGTTCCCAGCTTAGGGGAGCCGGCAGATTATTTTTTCCTGTTTGTTAATTTGTTCCCTCTACAAGGTCAGGAGAATGGCTCAGGGCATGCAATGGGTTCTACTTCTGGCCCAGGGGACCTGGCAATTGCTAAAGCTGGCCTGGGACCTGGTGCAGAGCAGGGAGGGAGCAGGTTAATGGGAGAGAGGAGGTTCTTCCCTAAAGGGGTATTTTTTGATCCACACGGTAGGTTAAATGCATGTACTTATCTTTTGCCAGTTGAGTGCTGCTTTTCACTGGCTCTGGAGGCCTGAGCCAACTCTCCATCACTCAGTCTCTTCCAACGTGGAAAACGAGTCTTGAACGCCACTGCTTGCCTGAGTGTGCACGCCAGCCGATCCAGCCTGCAGGGCGTCAGCTAGCGCTGGGTTGGGTCTGGCAACTCCTTGCTGCCTATAAACCATCTCTCCCTCCCCCTGCTGCTCAGTCTGATTCCTCAACTTTGTCTTTGATATTCAGGGCTCCTCGATTGTCATATATAATCAATTCACTTGTTTTTCGGGTCTTTGTTGTAAGAAGGACCACTGGAAGCATCTGACTACTCCACCATCTTGGCCCCGCCTCCTCACCTGCTCAAAGATGTCCAAAGATGTCCTCATCTTAAGGGTCTCCAAGACCACCTCCCTGCTTCACTTGCTTCATTGTATTTATATCAACATAGGAAACAATCTTTCTTTTCAATTTGTTTACATAAGCTTCTTGAGGGCAGGAGCTTTGTCTTTCTGTTCTATTTTTGTCAGAATAGAGCTGTGGTGTGGGAATTGAACAAATATTTTTTGATGAATGACTAAAACCGTAATCCAGGCTTCATGTACCCAAAGCTTGACTGTGTTTTAGGGGCTGGGAAGCTTGGGGAAAGAAGTGTAGGGGAGATGGCACGAACTGATTTGCCTTTTTAAAAGATCATGGGTGCTATGGAGGAGGGTGAACACCAGGAGACCCATAAGGATGCTACAGAAATG
Organism: Trichechus manatus latirostris; assembly: GCF_000243295.1. Taxonomy (NCBI): domain Eukaryota; kingdom Metazoa; phylum Chordata; class Mammalia; order Sirenia; family Trichechidae; genus Trichechus; species Trichechus manatus. The sequence continues at coordinate 21,602,433 of NW_004443950.1, read as the reverse complement.
CAATCTGTGGCTCCGATCCTGCCCACAGTGGGTCTTCTATCTGGTTTTGAGCAAGAAAGCATTCACTAGGGAATGGTGGGAAACGTGTAAGACACTAGGACAGAGGGTGAGCCATATGTAGTAGAGGTGCAGGCAGGGGTAGGTGAGGACTGCATTCTGGAAATGTTCTAGGGGCAGCAATCTGACAATGAGGTTAAAGAATGATGGCACTGCTAGACACTCAGAGTAACAAGGAAGGCTTCTTGTCAGGGGAATGGCCCAAACAAGGCCTTGGGTTGGGATCGGGGACATGGGTGTGGGTAGGAATGGGGTGTTGGAGAGATTACCCGGTGGTACAGGAGGCAGCTGTTCTATTGATGCCACATAAATGTTTATATTTTTTCACTGGTTCTCCTGATGTTTCCATGCTGAATAGGTTTCAATGGAGCTTACAAACTAAGATGGAATAGGAAGAAAGTCTTGTCTGTCTACTTCCAAAAATCAACCCATAGAAATCTATGGATCACAACAATCCAATCTGTGACTGATCTTGGGGATGGCAGAGGAGCAGGCAGCCTTTCATGGTGCATGGGGCCAACTCCATGGCAGCTAACAACATCAACAACCTGTCTTGGGATTAACAGTGTCCCTGATTTCTCTTCTTTCCTCTTAGTGCAGAGATTTTCAGAATCATCTGCTGTAGAAACTAAGACAAGAGTTGTTCCTGTGCCAAGGCTGGAGCAGAACCATTGCAGGCCTTGGAGGTTTTCTGGGGTGGGAACCAAGAATTGGCAATCCCCCATGTGGCTTTTGATTTTTATCTCTGGAACTGGGAAGGCTGCAGGTTCTGGAGGCACTGAGTGTCCAGTCCATCCTTTGTCCTTGCTGCCATTCACATTTCGAACCCTCATTTGGAGAGACAATTCTTTCGGGGCAGTGCTGTTCAGAACCTCTCCCCAGGTCAGAATCTGCCTGCTGGCTTCCTTTGCCTGGCTTTATAGATTGCAAATGCTCTTACTAGGTTGTTTGTTTCCAAAAATCCTGGGAATTTTGCTCACAAAGATTTGCTCTCCTTCCCCTGTGCCTTTTGCTCTTTCTTTGACAAATAAAAGTTTCCAGATTAAATTATCTTTTAAATTGTGAAAGATTAAATTCTTTCAAAACTATCTCCCCCCAAATCACCAAAGGGTAATCAAATTCCGGGAAGGAAACCATGACTGTGTCTCACAGTGACAAGTATACCTTCTGCTCCTTCCTGAGTATTGAAATATAAATGATAGCATGATCACTAAATCACAAACACCATGGATTCTCTCAACCCTCTGTATGGCACTTTCCAGAGATGAGATCCCCTGGAGGTTCATCTTTCATGGCTTCTTATCAAAAATACACAGAGAGCAACTCAGCAGATCAGAGGAAATATGTTTCCAATTTTCATTTTGGAAATGGACAAACCCGGTCGGTTTACATATACCTGTCCAGTCCATCCCTGCCAAACTTTAGCCTAATAGTAACTCAGGTACCACTTGGAATAAAGGTAGTAGGATGACCAAGGTCTCTCTTTGGATGCACTGCTGCCTACACACATCTCGTTGGGTGTGGTGATGCCCGCATGCAGCAGGAATAACACTGAACAAGCGCCCAGGAGTCCTGGGTTTTGTTCCAGCTCCATCACTAATTGGATGACTTTGCAAAAGTTCTGTTGCCTTTCTGAACTTCAGTTTCCCTATCTATAAAATGAAGATTAGGCTAGAACAGGGATTGACAAACTACTCCCCATATGCCAAATCTGGCCCACCATCTACTTTTGTAAATAAAGTTTTATTGGAACACAGTCATTGATGGGTTGTCTCTGATTGCTTTCATGCTACTGTGGAAGAGTAGTTGTGACAGAGACTGAACGGTCCACAAAGCCAAGAATATTTACTATTTGGTCTTTTACAGGAAAAGTTTGCACGTCCTGAATTGGCGTAAGGATCTCTAAGGTCCCTGCCAGCTGCACTGTTCTGGGATTCTAACTTTGCACCAGAGCATTCTTTGGAGACTCCCTAGAACCCTGGTGGCACAATGGTTAAGAGCTACGGCTGCTAACCAAAAGGTTGGCAGTTCAAATCCACCAGCCACTCCTTGGAAAACATATGGGGCAGTTCTACCCTGTCCTATAGGTTCCCTTTGAGTTGGAATCGACTCCACGGCAACGGATTTAGTGTCTGATGATGCTGAGGAGGAGGTGGCTATGGAGGAAACCGGAGAACTAAAACAATGCACTGTCAGCCTCATGACGTCAGCGTCATCCCCTCTCCAGCCAACCCCTTTGGCTGACCAAGAGCACTTGTGCACTGTGCCTCTATGCTTTCTGTCTGTGCTTCCAGGGACCGGGGACCAGAGCCAAGGGGATGGCCTCTCGGGTCAGTCTTCAGATGATGCTCCCCTGTCCCCGCTCAGGACCTTGCCCTCTCCAATGGGCAGGGAAGGCAGAGAGCCGGGGGACTTGTGGTTTCCGTAAGACCGTGAGACCTGGGGAGATCCTCTGGGTTTTCTGCCACCTAATAACAACAATCCTCCAGTATGTGGGCTGAGTCATCCCACTTTATTTCTATCAGTGTCCAAATTAGAGCAAATAAACCCTCCAGCCATCAAACTTCTACCTCCTTCATGCTCCCATCTTATTAGTTAAACAAATCCTGATCTGCCTTTTTAGGCCGCTCTTGAATTTTATGGCAACATATAATAAACATCTGACTGCTTTTATTTCTATTTAACTTTTATCTTGAATGCCTTTGCTGTTTCAAACCAAATATTTATAGCATCTCACAGCCGCCTCAGTTTCTTTCCTTACCAATACTGTCACTCCCTCCAGCTTGTGTTCACCAGCCCTTCGAGAGTCTGGGTAATCTTCGGGCAAAGATCCTTTTTGTCTCCAGTCTTGGATTCTGAGTCATTGAGCATCCAGGTGAGCATACAGCCTCCCAGGCAGCCCCGGCCATCAGCTCAGAGTCAGGCCAACCCTAGGTGACCCCAAAAGCCTCTCAGCACTTTGCATCTTCATAGTCACCTCAGTGCTAGGCAGGCTGGGGCCTGGCTGCAGGAGGGACCACAGTTCCTGGTCTACCTTATTTTGCCTTCAGTTTTCACATACACCAAAAAATGTTCCCCACAGCCCTAACAGCCTTCTCTTCACCCAGGGCTCTCTGGTTTCTGCTTGGTGACTAGTCCAGATGGCCTGTGTCCCATCACCAAATGCCCACCTAAATTTGGGGCCCCAAAGCTATTAGCCTTAGATGGTAGAGGAAGACATACTAGACTTGGAAACTGAAGACCTTGTTTTGTTTCTCTGAGCGTCAGTTTCTTCATCATAAAATGGTAATCAAAACACCTGCCTGGACTTGAGGACACTGAGCCGTGAAGAGTGAGCAAGTGCTTTGTGAACTGCAGCTCTGTGTCCACAAGTGAAAAAGGCAGAGAGGCACCCAGGCCTGAGTCCATCAAGGGAGCCAGCCAGGTGCCGTTTATCCTCCTTGGTTTCTTGGGCCTTGGGGATGAAAAGGTCCCCTGAGCTGCCTTTCTGAATCCCATCTGTCTTAACCTGCACAAATCCCACCAGCTCTGCCCATTGTCTGGTGTGATGAACCAGCCTCAAAGCCTGTCCTTGACCTCGTCCTTACTCCTCAGGAGCCTCAGTATTCCAGGTGAGGTTGCTGGTGATGCCTTACACAGCAGAGAGTGCTCACACACACAGACTCTCTCCTCCCTTGCCAGCATGGTTTGCACCTGGACAAGACTGCATATTGTAGCTATCTGGTTACTCAGAGGAAAACCCACAGGGACCTTGGGAAGAATCTCCCATTTGGTTTTGGAAACCTTCTGCTGCTTTAAATGCAGTCTGAGATAAGCTTCGTACAGCTGTCGCATGTCTTGAACCTGAGACACTCAGAGTTTGGGTACCCCCGCAAAGGTTCCCCACCTCCCACCTTCCCACCCACTGGGGAATCTTTTTACAGCTCCATTGGAATGTCATCCTCCCTCTGCAGTAGAACTGGGCAGTCTCCAACAAAGGTTAAGTTACAGAAACCTGATGTAAACTGGGTGACGGGGGAAGAGAGATGTACTGCTCACCTACCTAAAAAGTCTAGAGGTCATTTAGCACAACGTGATCCAGGAGCATACATGACATCATCTGAAAGCCATGTTTACTGGTAGCACCTAGTGTAGGCAAGGATGCAGAGCAAAAGGAATGCTCATATATGGCTGGTGAGAATGTGATTTGGCACAACCACTTTGGAAATACATACGTGAACAAACATACCTTATATAAAGTAATTGTACGTTGCATATACGCCCAAGAGAAATGAATGCTTATGCCCACTAAAAGATAAGTACAAGACTACTCATAGCAGCTTTATTCATTGTAATAGACCAAAAGTAAAGGTAACCTAAATATCCACTAACAGTAGAAAGGGTAGATAAAGTGTGGCATATTCATACAAAGAGATACTGCACAGCATTAAAAAGAAAATATTACTAAAACAACATGGATGAATGTTGGAGCCAAATGTGTAAGTGAAAGTAGCTAGGCACAGATACTACGTGGTTCATATGAGTAAGTTTAATTATGTGATGATGTTCAAAAATAAGAAAATTAACATGGGGTATTCGAAGTTGGAATAGTGGTTACCGTTGGGGATGTTCTGACTGGAAGAAGACTCAAGGAATCCTCTGGAGTACTGAAACGTTCCTCATCTTGGTCTGGGCGGTGGTTTACAGGTGTATCGTTATGGAAAAATCCATTCAGCTCTACAATTAAGGCCCGTGCATTTTCCAGTATGTAAATTATACTATAATAAAAATATCTCAAGAACAATTATAAAAAGAAAACAAGAAAGCCATGTTTCTCTGTATCTCAGGACTTCTCTCTCTATTGGCTTCTCTCTTGGGCAGCTGGTTTCCATGTGGCAGCAAGATGGCTATCAATGGCTCCAGGCTCATACCTCACCAGTCAACGGTGACAGTGAAGAAAGAGCTTCGTTTACAATAGGCTCATGACTTGTCTTTTCATGACCCAACTTTGCTCACTTTCCCACACTTGAGTGTACCCTGTGACTGGGGCTGGGAGGGTGGAGATGGAAGCATTATTCTGACTGGCTAGGCTTGGATCACAGGACCTACTTGCATGTAGTGAGATGGAGGAAGTGTGGATTCCCAAAGGACAAACAAGGTGTGGCTACAAAAAGAAGAGTTAATGAATGCTGGAAAGGCACTTGTCCTAAGTGAAGGGAGAAACACAGGGTAGTGTGTTTGTGTGTGTGTAAACTTAGCGTCATACACAACAATAGTTATGCTGGGATTTGGTTACTATCACAGAAGCTGTGTGGCAGAGCTCCTTCAGGATGGAAGGACGTATTCCCCCAGCTCCTGGGAAGGCTGTCACTTGATATCTCTCTTTAGCAGTTGCCTCAACTCAAGAGAGCTGCCTAGCCCAAGGTCCCTTGCCCAAAGTAGCCTGTATATGAGAGCTGGTTGAAAGACATTTGAACGCTCACCCCCTTCCCTAACTGGGACAACTGAACGACCCCTCCAGCTCCAGAGCTCCCTACAAGGTTGATTGAAACTGCAGTCCAACTTCTCCCTCAACCAGTCCTGCCTCCTCTCCTTCCATACAAGGGTTCATTCCAAGAGCATTACCTCATAAATGTCCTGCTCATGAATCTACATCTCCAAGTCTGCTTCCTGGGGAACCTAACCTGCAATAGTCACCAACTGTCCTTCCTTATAATGGACCATCCTTAATCCTGAGAATATATTATGGCTACTTTTGGGGTGTTAAAATGGTCTTTCTGCTAAGAAATAATGGCACTATCAGATGAGATCTTGTGGTATTTTTCCTGGTCTTTTACTTGGCAATAGAAATCACTGACCACCTGATAGTGGTCCTGCAATTTCCTTTGAAGTTGTGCTGGGGCATGGAATTCATAAGTCCAAGGACCACCGTTACACCATGGCCTTTTAGAGCACCAGTCCTTGGTCTATTCACTGCTCAAGAGCAGCAGCTGGATGAAGTCTGCATGCAGGTGTTCTCCTGCCTGCTTGAATAAACTTTGGGTCATGTCTAATTTCAGTCTCCAGCTGCCAGTGCATCATGTTCCCGCTCAACAAAGCGTTTGCAATGGTTTTCTGCTATTTGATTTTCAACTGTCCAGCATCCATTCCTCTTCCTTTTGGTGAGAATACTTCAATTTTCATTTAGTAGCCACCCCTTCTCTGCTCTCAGTCCTTGTCATTTGGGAGGGATTTTCTTCCCTCCTCTTCCATAGCCTATCATCTCCCAAGCCACAGCGATTGGCTCAGAGATACCCACATCACCTGAGCCAGGTCAATGAGATTGCAGCCTGAGACTTTGGTGGAACCAGTGAGAATAAGAAACCCTCCTTCCACTGTGATAGCCAACTGTAATGATATTGTAAGCTTGGAGCTGGACACAAAGTCAACATGGAGAAGATCAGAGCCAAAGGATGGAAAGAAAGGGAGACTGATCACCTATATTCAGCCATACCTGAACTCATACGAACATCTACCTTTCCCAATTATGTGAGAAGATAAATTCCTTTTCCACTTCTTGAGCCAATTTGCATTAAATTTTTATCACTTGCATATATATGAACGGGTCCCAGTTGTTATAGCATTTCTGAATATAAGTGATGAGAGGAACTTGGATTTGCTACAATAATCAATATGAAATGAAATAATTTGCACCCACTGAAACCTGTAACAAAGCTCAAAACCCAAAGCCACAATTGAGAGCCATCCTCTCTGGGAAAACGGTCTCCAGTCATTACCCTTTATGGCTCCTTGATTCTCTTTGGCCACAGTCTTCATCAGCACTTCTCTGCATTCCTAAGCCCAGTCCTTGATCACTGTGAGACATGGGTCAGCAAACCACAGCCCATGGGCCAAATCTGGCCCATCACTTGTTTCCATACAGCCCATGAGCTAAGAATCTTTTTTGTATTTTTAAATGGTTGGAAAAAAAAATATTTTTGTATTAAATTCACATTCCAGTGCCCATAAAATTTTATTGGAACACAGTCACACTCATTTGTTTATGCATTGTCTTTGGCTGTTTTTGCACTACAATGGTAGAGTTGAGTAGCTGTAACAAAGACGTTGTGGTCCACAAAATCTATTTACTATGTCTTTTTTTACTATTTATATTTACAGTGACTGCAACAATGGGCTCAAGCATAACAATGATTGTAAAGATGGCACAGGACCGGGAAGTGTTTCGTTCTGTTGTACATAGGGTTGCTATGAGTCAGAACCCACTCGACAGCACCTAACAACAACAACAATTTACTATGTGGCCTTTTACAGAAAAAAGTTTGCTGATCCCTGTTGTAAGGGACAAGCTAAAAGTCCCTGGAGGCGCTACTTTCACAGTTCAGTATCTAGCCTTAGGACTTTGTATCACCAAACATGACAAGCATTTCTCCCTAAATATTTTCTATATTTTCCCAACTTTTAGACCAAACATCTCAGAATTAGGGACTTTTTTTTTTATCCATTTATGTTTCCAGGACCTAGCTCAGGACCAAACATATAATATGATTGCAGTAAGTCTTCGCTGAGTGAAAAAATGAAAAAGAAAACGAAAAATTAAATTAAACCACTGACCATTTTTAAATCAAAAGCAAAAATAATCAGAGAAAATGTAAAATTGTCATTTCACTTTTAATGAGATCAGTGCAGAGTTATGCAGTCATCAAGGAATGGGAGAGAGGCTGCCAAGGGAGGCCCACATTCATGTTAGCTCTCCCAGGCACTGCTGCCATTTTGGTCAGAGAAAACTCTGGAAGCAGATGCCTGAATTACAGTCCCAGCCTTGCTGCTGCAATTCCTGTCAGGTCTCTGTGCCTTAGTTCCTGTATCTGTTGATGACATGTTAAGAATTCACTTCCTGGGGTATTATGAAGATTAAACAAGTTAACACTTAAGTTAAAAAAAAATGCCGTTGAGTCAATTCCAACTCATAGTGACCCTACAGGACAGAGTAGAACTGCCCCATAGGGTTTCCAAGGAGTGGTTGGTGGATTCCAACTGCCAACCTTTTGGTTAACAGCCTGAGCTCTTAACCACTGAGCCACCAGGGCTTCATAATGTTAGCTTGACTCAACGACAATAGTTTTTTTTAAGAAAGCAACTCAAATGGCCTCCATGCCATCAAGTCTAATGATCGTTTCTCAGTCTGCATCTTACTCCATCTTCCCATAGCATTTGAAAGAGTTGACGACACCCTCCTTCTTAAAGTACTTTCTTCACGTGGGACAGACCTCACCAGTGTTTCCTCCTACACCACTGGTCAATCCTTACTTTTCTTTGCTGGCCCTTCCTCCTTCTCTTCTCAAGCCCTTAATGCTGTAGTACTGCAGAATGCTCCCTTCTCTTCTTCTACCAGTGCACCCTGAGCCATTCCATACAGCCTACGGTTTTCATGTGCTGGCAACTCCTAGATTTCTGAATCAACCCCAATCTCTCCTCTCAACACCAGTCCCTTATAACTAACTGCCTACTTGGATATTTCATAGGTATTTCAGATTTATCATATGCACATCTAATTCTTATATTTCTCCCCCCAAACCTGATTTTTCCTCAGTTTTTCTCATCTTAGACAATGACCCAGGGTGTGGGCTTGAGAAAAAAGAAGAATCAAGGGTGACTAAAGTTTTTAGCCTGAGCAACGTGGTGAAGGCCCATGGGTTAGGCTCTCTTCCTAGACCCTCTATTACCTCTCATTAGATGAAGGTATAGATATGGATATGGATATAGATAAGCATATACATGTGGACATAGATACAGATGCATATTGGTTTAATATCCTTTTGTCTTCCCCACGAGGATGTGGATTCCATAAGAGCAGGAAGTGTATCTTGAGAAACCACAATGACCATAACAGACTGGTACATATCAAGTACTCTTAAAATATGCCTTAAATGACTGACTGACCGTGTAGAATTAGAATGCTCCCTGGGTTTACCGAACAAGAATGGTCTGTGGGACACAACAGCAGTGGGAGGGAGTGAAACCCAAAACTCAATCCAGAATGTATTTTAAAACCACACAGTGGTGAAAAACGCATCTCTAGGACAAAGTAACGTCTTCACACACATGTCCAGTTATACTGAATTCTGAAACAAGTAAACAAACAAGTCAGTAAATAAGTAAGTTCAAACAAAAGATAGAGAAGTGGAGGTTTGGTCTAAATTGTTCCAAATGACCGAAGCTATTTTTTGAAATTTTCACTTCACAACAGTTTGTTTCGGTGTCAGGTAGATACAATCATGTTATGAGAGCTTGCCTGGGAGGAGAAGGAAGAGGTACTTCTCTCTGTACCAGGAAACCTTGAGACCCACAGTGTGAAAAATCCCAGCTAAGCTCTGGGACAGCATGTGGGGCCAGGTATGGTGCCTGAACTCATGGATCTTGAAGCCTAGTGGGCATCCAGGTTGAAAAGGGAGAAGTAAGACGATCTTTATTCACAGATGTCATGATCACCTATACAGAAAATCTGATGAAATCTACAAAAAAACCTACTGGAACTAGTAAGTGAGATTGTAGAATACAGGGCAATATGAGAAGTATTTCTGTACACGAGCAACAAACAATCAGAAATTGTAATTTAAAAAATACCTTTGACGGTAGCAGCAAATACATGAAACGTTTAGCGATAAAGCTGACAAAGATGTGACTTATGCACTGACCACTATAAATACCACCAAGAGGGAAATTAAAAAAGACCCAAATAAATGGAGAGATATATCTTGTTGGTGGGTCAGAAGACTTATTGTTATCAAGATGTCAATTCTCCCCAAATTGATATAATGAAGTTTCTATCAATCAAAATTTAGCAGGATTTTTTTTTTAGAAACTGATAAGGTGATCCTAAAATTCATATAGAAATAAGAGAACCTAAAGTAGCCAAAACACGTCTGAAAAAGAACAAGGCTGGAAAACGAACACTATCTGATTTTAAGAATTAGAAAGCTAAAGTAATCAAAACAGTGTGGTATTGGTATAAAGATAGACAGGTAGATTGATGGAACAGAACAGAGAGTCCAGAAATTAACCTACACATGTATAGAAGCAGCTAATTTTTACAAAGGTGAAGGGCAATACACTGGAGAAACATAGGCTTTTCAGCAAATGGAGATGGGACACTTGGGTATCTGATAAAAAAAAAAAAAAAAAAAAAATTACACCCATACCTGACACCGTATGCCAAATTAACTCATAGTGTATCATGGGCTTAAATGCACAATATAAAACTACAAAATTTCTAAAAGAAAATATAGGAGAAAATCTTTGTAATCTTGGATTAAGCAAATAACAGTCCATAAAAGAAGTAATAAATTGTACTTCATCAAAATTAACTTTTGCTCTTCCAAAGCCATTGTTAGGAGAATGAAAAGGCAAGCCACAGACTGGAGAAAATCTGCAAAGCATGTATTTGATAAAAGACTTTTATCTATAATATATAAAGAATTCGCAAAACTCAACAATAAGGAAAAAAACAGCCCAATGGTAAAAAAAAAAAAAAAAAAAAAAAGCAAAACATTTGAACAGACACTTCATCAGACAAGAAAAACGAACATGAAAATGTGCTCAACATCATTAGTCATTAGAGAAATGCAAATCAAAACCATAATGAGACACTACTACATGCCTACTAGATGGCAAAAATAAAAACCCTGGTTATACCAGGTGTTGGTGAGGATGTGGGGGAACTGAAATCCTCTTATGCTGCTGGTGAATGTAAAATGGTTTAACCACATTGTAAAACAATTCGACAGTTTCTTAAAAAATTAAACATACACCTACCATGTGATCCAGCCATTCCACTCATAGTTATTAACCAAGAGAAAAGAAAATACATGTCTAAACAATGACTTGTACACAGTTTTATCTATAATAGCCCCAAACTGTTAGCAACCCACATGTTTACCAACAGGTGAGTGGATAAACAAATTGTGTTATAGACATACAATGGAATACTACTCAACAATAAAAAAGAAGGAACAATTGATATATGCAACAACATGGATAAATCTTAAAATAATTGCGCTGAACGGAAAAAGCTAGGCAAAAAAAAGAGAGAGAAATACAATCTGATTGATAGGGACATAAAGAAAATCAGTGATTGCTTAAGAAGGGGTGGGAAGAATTACAAGGGTGCGAAAGGAAACTATTGGAGATGGTGGATATGTGGACATGTTCACTATTTTGATTGTGATGATGGTTTCACAGCTGTATACACATGCCAAAGCTTATCAAATTGTACACTTTAAATATCTACACTTTATTGTGTGTCAGTTATACCTTTTTTATGTTGTTCTCTTCAGGTGCCTTCGAGTTGGTTCTGACTCATAGCGATCCTACGTACAATAGAACTAGACACTGTCTGGGCCTGTGCCATCCTTACAATTGTTGTTATGCTTGAGCCCACTGTTGCAGCCACTGTGTCTATCCATCTCTCTGAGTATATCTGAAAAGTGTTAACTACATGAAAAGCTACGGGCAGCCTCGAAGAGAGGAAGAGTAGAAGACCACTCCAGAAAAAAGGAGGAGCTGGAAGGTTTTGCAGTAGAGTAGGATCCTCCCAGGACTTCAGCACAGTAGGGCAGCTGTAATGGATGTCGCTTTCTCAGCTCCTTTCGGCTCAAGGGAGAAGGTCTTTGGGGATGAATGGGCAGAACCATCCTGCTCTAGATCCATGGCCCTCTCAAGTCCTCTTACTGCACCCTCAGACGGACCACCCTAAACTTAGATTCGGAATCCCTTCCACCACGACTAGGGTAGGCTCAGCGTCCAGTCTGCACAATCCCCGGGGCCCAGTTGTGTCTGCTGAAGGGGCTGCTCTAGTGGGAGGCAGCATAACCCGCCAGATGAGAATAGACACTGCCACTTGCACCTGACCTTCCCTGCTTCTGCTTGGCTGGGTAGCCTCAGAAAGTTGTCCCTGGGCTTCATGGTCCTCACCTGTAAAGTAGAAACTAAGTAGTAGACGGTTATTTTTCTAATTCGTAGGGTTAGGGGAAAAAATCAAACGCAACCATAAAAGCGGGAGTTCTTTGGGAAAAATAAAGTGATATTCAAGCGCAAAGGATGTTCACTGAAACACATCATTGTAGATGCCATTGGGGACTGCCCAGATCCTCTTTGCCAGAGGGGTGCCACCATGCCCCAGCTGCTGTGAGTGTGAGCTGCTGAGGTCTCACACCTGCACCCTTCTCAGAGACTTGGCCTCCTCTGACAGAAACCACCCTACTTAGAAATAGCTGGGAGGCACCCCAATGAGTAATGGATGAGAGGCAACCAAGGCCAGACCCCTTGTCTTAAGGCAGGACAACTGTAGTGTCTTTCAGGTTTAGGACCTCCCTATGGGGTCGGGCTGAGGCCAGACTCCAGTGTCACCCATACTGCTGCCTAGCTCCTTCCCCTGCCCTCTCCTGTCTCACATTCCCTGCACACATTCCCTGAGAGCACCCCATTGACAAGCTAAGAACCCAATGCTCTGAGTCTTTCTAGCAGTGGATTTAATTAGTCTTTACCACAAACCATCCTGCTATAGTCCCACACAGAGGGTCCCTCTGCCTCCTTCCCCAGCTCTTGCCAGGAAAGCTGAGGAGTCCTGGGCCCAGGACCCGACTCACTCCTGGATGTTTTGTTCACACTCTTTTCAAAAAACACATTTTCAATAGCTTTAATTTAATCAAAACGTTCTTGACTGAGATCATTAAAGCCTCTGAGAGAGGCATTTAATTCTAAATTCACCATACCCACGGCGTAGCAGTTGAGTAACTGAAAAATCAACTTTATGTCATAATAGTTTGTTAGAATGTTTATTTACTCTTCATCTGAGACACGCTAATTAAAACAAGAGGCCTTCACAAGCAATCCAGTTAGCAAATGGGATTGGTTAATAGATAAGGAACAGTTGGTAATTACAGTCAAGCCCAAATCCCACCCACATGGGTTGAGTTTCAGGGAGAATCTGAGGAAGTCCCATTGGGCCATTGGCTGATCGTTGGAGTTCTACGAAAAGTGTCTCCTTGTACATTTCCTCCCTCATCCAGGAGATGAGAGGAATATTTATATTTGTTGGGTCTAATCTGTCACCAGATCTTGAATTCATCTTGAAGGGAAGAGATTAAGTTAAGAACCTCATGCATTTCTGTTTCACTAGGACTGAGTAATTTCCACTTTCCCACAAACTTTGCTGGAAGTATGTGGTCCCCACTGTCCCTTGCACTAGCCCCTCATGGAAGACAGACTATGCTGTCCTGGAAGGTCCACCCCTAATGCCTGGCCCTCTGTCAGCAGTGGGAGATGAAGCCAGGGTCCCCCGCCCCCATCTTCCCACAGCCCCCTCGGGCAGATGCACCCTTCACATTCCGGAAGTCAGAGCTGGGGGCCTTGTTGCTTGTTGATAGTCCGGGAACATCTCCAAACACAGACACCTGGGGGCCTGGGATGCATTCATTAAAGTGCAGAATATCAGCGCCCCTATCCTGACAGTGACCACTTCCAACATGGCTTTCCACCCCATCTGGCTGTGTCTGTCTTTTTGCATAATTGCACATACACAAACAATTTTCTCTCACTTCCCTTCCTCACACTTGCAAGGCCAATTACTCAATATCCTGCTGTAGTCCTGCCCAGCAACCTTTCCTCTTGGTGCTTTTTCTTTCCTCCAGGGCCCTGGACATTCATGTTCATCTTGACTCTCAGCAGCTATAGACTTTGTCCTCTCCCTGCTCTCCCCAGCCCTGGCTGAGGACCAGGACTCCTCACCTTTCCATAGAATCCGAACATACCAGAATGAGGAGAAATTTTAGAGACCATGTGGTCTCACCTCTACTCATTTTAAAATAAGGAAACTGAGGCAGAGAGAAAGTGATTGGAACATTGTCGTATTGCTAGTTGGAAGGCTTCCTCCAAGTTCATACTGCTGGGTCATTTCCAAGGTCATGTTGCTATTTTTTAATATCTAATCCACATTACCCCCATGCATCTATCAGTTTGTTGTACTGTGGAAGCTTGCGTGTTGCTATGATGCTGGCAGCTATGCCACCAGTATTCAAATACCAGCAGTATCACCCATGGAGGACAGGATTCAGTTGAGCTTCCCGACTAACAGAGACAAAGAAGGACCCGGCAGTCTACTTCTGAAAACCTTTAGCCAGGGAAAACCCTCATGAATAGCAGCGGAACATTGTCTGATACAGTGCCTAAAGATGAGCCCCTTAGGTTGGAAGACACTCAAGAGACGACTGGGGAAGAGCTGCCTCTTCAAAGCAGATTTGACGTTAATGACCTGGATAGAGTCAAGCTTTCCGGACCTTCATTTGCCGATATGGCAGGACTCAAAATGAGAAGAAACAGCTGCAAACATCCATTAATAATCAGAAAGTGGAATGTACCCAGTATGAATCTAGGAAAACTGAAAACCATCAAAAATGAAATGGAACACATAAACATCAAAATCCTAGGCATTAGTGAGATGAAATGGACTGGCATTGACCATTTTGAATTGGGCAATCATATGGTCTACTATGCAGGGAATGACAACATGAAGAAGAATGGTATTGCATTCATCGTCAAAAAGAACATTTCAAGATCTATCCTGAAGTACAACGTTGTCAGTGATAGGATAACATCCATACTCCTACAAGGAAGACCAGTTAATGTGACTATTATTCAAATTTATGCACCAACCACTAAGGCCAAAGATGAAGAAATTGAAGATTTTTACCAACTTCTGCAGTCTGAAATTGATCGAACATGCAATCAAGATGCATTGATAATTACTGGCGATTGGAATGAGAAAGTTGGAAACAAAGAAGAAGGATCAGTAGTTGGAAAATATGGCCTTGGTGATAGAAACAATGCTGGAGATCACATGATAGAGTTTTGCAAGACCAATGATTTCTTTGTTACAAATAACTTTTTCCATCAACATAAACACGTGGACCTTGCTGGATGGAATACACAGGAATCAAATGGACTATAATCTGTGGAAAGAGATGATGGAAAAGCTCAATATCATCAGTTAGAACAAGGCCAGAGGCTGACTGCAGAACAGATCATCAATTGGTCACACGCAAGCTCAAATTGAAACTGAAGAAAATTAGAACAAGTCCATGAGAGCCAAAGTACAACCTTGAGTATATCCCACCTGAATTTAGAGACCATCTCAAGAATAAATTTGATGCATTGAACACTAAAGATCAAAGACCAGAGGAGTTGGGGAATGACATCAAGGACCTCATACATGAAGAAAGCAAGAGGTCACTAAAAAGACAGGAAAGAAAGAGAAGACCAAAATGGAGATCAAAGAGACTCTGAAACTTGCTCAAAACTTGCCCTTGAACATCGAGTAGCTAAAGCAAAAGAAAGAAATGATGAAGTAAAAGAGCTGAACAGATGATTTCAAAGGCCAGCTCAAGAAGACAAAGTAAAGTATTATAATGACATGTGCAAAGACCTGGAGATAGAAAACCAAAAAGTAAGAACATCCTCAGCATTTCTCAAGCTGAAAGAACTGAAGAAAAAAATTCAAACCTCAAGTTGCAATACTGAAGGATTCTATGGGGAAAGTATTAAACGATGCAAGAAATATCAAAACAAGATGGAAGGAATACACAAAGTCACTGTACCAAAAAGAATTGGTCGACCTTCAACCATTCCATGAGGTAGCATATGATCAGGAACCAATGGTACTGATGGAAGAAGTCCAAGCTGTACTAAAGGCTTTGGTGAAAAACAAGGCTCCATGAATTGATGGAAGACCAATTGAGATGTTTTAACAAATGGATGCAGCACTGGAAGTGTTCACTCGTCTATGCCAAGAAATTTGGAGAATAACTCCCTGGCCAACTGGCTGGAAGAGGTCCATATTTATGCCCATTCCAAAGAAAGGTGATCCAACCAAATGTGGAAATTATCAAACAATATCATTAGTATCACATGTAAGTAAAATTTTGCTGAAGATCATTCAAACGCAGTTGCAGCAGTATATTGACAGGGAACTGCCAGAAATTCAAGCTGGATTCAAAAGAAGACGTGGAACATGGGATATCTTTGCTGATATCAGATGGATCCTGGCTGAAAGCAGAGACTACCGGAAAGATATTTACCTGTGTTTTATTGACTATGCAAAGGCATTAGACTGGGTGGATAACAACAAATTATGGATAACACTGCAAAGAATGGGAATTCCAGAACACTTAATTGTGCTCATGAGGAACCTGTACATAGATCAAGAGGCAGCTGTTCAAACAGAACAAGGGGATACTGTGTGGTTTAAAGATAGGAAAGGTGTGTGTCAGGGTTGTATCCTTTCACCATACCTATTCAATCTGTATGCTGAGTAGATAATCTGAGAAGCTGGACTATATGAAGAAGAATGGGCATCAGGATTGGAGGATGACTCATTAATAACCTGCATTATGCAGATGGCACAAACTTGCTTGCTGAAAGTGAAGAGGATTTGAAGCACTTACTGATGAAGATCAAGACCACAGCATGCAGTATGAATTACACCTCAACATAAAGAAAACAAAAATCCTCACAACTGGACCAGTAAGCAATATCATGATAAACGGAGAAAAGATTGAAGTTGTCAAGGGTTTCATTTTACTTGGATCCATGATCAACACCCATGGAAGTAGCAGTCAAGAAACCAAACGACACATTGCATTGGGAAAATCTGCTGCAAAAGATCTCTTTAAAGTGTTGAAAACCAAAGATGTCACCTTGAAAACTAAGGTGCGCCTGACCCAAACCATGGTGTTTTCAATAGCCTCCTATGCATGTGAAAGCAGGACGATTAATAAGGAAGACAGAAGAAGAATTGATGCCTTTGAATTGTGGTGTTGGAGAATATTGAACATACCATGGACGGCCAAAAGAATGAACAAACCTGTCTTGGAAGAAGTACGACCAGAGTGCTCCTTAGAAGCAAGGATGGCAAGACTACGTCTCACATTCTTTGGACATGTTATCAGGAAGGATCAGTCCCTGGAGAAGGACATCATGCTTGGTAAAGCAGAGGGTCAGCAAAAAAGAGGAAGATCTTTAATGAGATGGATTGACACAGTAGCTGCAACAATGGGCTTAAGCATAACAACGATTGTGAGGATGGCACAGGACAGGGCAGTGTTTCATTCTGTTGTATGTGGGGTCGCTATGAGTTGGAACCAACTCAATAGCACTTAACAACAACAACAACACATCAAGATGTGAATAACTCACAGGCTGATTCGAACCACATTATTTGTCTTTGTAGTCTCTGTGCTTTGTAGTTCTATAATGCAGAATTTCGGCTTGCTAGAAAGACTAATACAAGTAGATGTCATAAAAACAACAGCATGGTGGCATATAATGTAAATCTAAATTATTTATATATTTGCAAAAATTATAAATATAAAATACTGTAATAAACATATTAATAAAGTCTCACTTTGATGCAAAATTTGAAATAATGTAAATACGAAAAAATTTCATCACTAGGAACAAATTAGTCCTGAATGAGGTGTGTTTTGCATGTGATTACATTGGGGAGGTTTTATAGGTGTTATGATCGATGTGGACAAGGATCCTGAGAGTTCCTTAGGGCACAGACAGTATCATGGATTCCTGCTGTCTTCTACAGGTCTGGTACAATGAGTAGGTACTTGAAAGATGCTGGGCAGTGAAAGGATAAAGGAATGGATGTTCTTCACTTGCTTCCCACTCTATAGACCTGCAGCCTTGAGTCCCAGAGCCTGCCCTGGGTGGAACCTGCTATATAATGGTGATATGCAGTACAACAGGCTGTGAGCAGAGGCCTCTTCTGGAGGGTAGGCTTTGAAAGGTGGTCTGCTTCATGGCAGTGCATAGAGGCTGGGCCCTGGAATGTTTGAAGGTCTGCATGCCAAAAGAGAGATGGTGATGGATTATATATAGTCAGCCTGCCAAGGAGTGGGGCCAGGAAAACTAGGATGTGAGGCAGACAGAAGAGTCCAAGGAAGTTTCTCAGTTTCATACCTCCATTAGGGAGACTTTGTGCTGTCCCAGCCTTGCAAGCTGCAATGAAGAGTGTGCTTGCTACTGGTTTCTGCTCTTTGAAGCCAACTGACTGTTCACTCACTGTCACTAGTATTTATTGTGTGCTTGCTGCATCCCAGTCTCTGCACTAAACTCCTCACAAAAGTACTTAATAGTCCCAACAACCATCTGAGGGAGGTATTAGCTTTCCTATTTCCCAGATGAGGAAACTGAAGTGCTGATAGGACCAGTAACCTGCTTAGACCTCACAGATGCGACCTAAGTGGTAGATCTGGGATTGGAATCCATTTGACTCCAGAATCATTACAGCATCTTCCCACACATGCCCCCTGCACAGGTTCCTGGCCACACACTGATATGTTTCCTCTGCGCTGATCTTGGTCCACATGGAAACTGCACCTTTACTGGGGAAATTAGACATCTAGGCCTGGGGACATCCCAGGACACCTCAAAGACCACCTTCCACCTGACCACCACCTCAAGCCTGAGGAACTGAGGCTGAGCCCTTCTGACCATCTGCCAGGTGCCAGACACTCTCTGACTCTTCTATGTGGCTCCCCACAGGTCACACCTATGCTAGTTTCTATGCCTTTGCTTACCCTATTTCTTCTGCCTGAAGCATCCTTTTTCCTCCTCCTCCACCTCAACCCAACCCATTTTTCATGGACCAATTCAATCCTCTCCTCCCGTTCTTACAACCTCTGCCGGCTCTTCCTTTCTGATCTCCCATGTTGGTGTTTGGCAGTTTATATAAATGAGGCAAGCTGACCTGGAATAACTCATCAGTGTAGGGCAGGGACAGTGAGGCACAGAGCACAGGCTTCTGTAATTCATACCAGCTTTTGGCCACTATGTGGAAATGTGAGCCCAGTGTTGCCACTTCTGATTTGTAAAAGGATGGTGGAAATCCAGATTTCATATGAATTATCCCATTTTTTTAGTGTAAATTAATTCCAATTTACAAAACACCGTGCATGCCAAAGAAAAGCTATATTTGGGTTGGAGTTGGGTCATAAACAAGGAGGCCTGGAGGTACAGTGCTTAAGTGCTTGGCTGCTAACTGAAAGGTTGTCGGTTTGAACCCATAAGTCACTCCATGGGAGAAAGATGTGGCGGTCTGTTTCTGTAGGATCACTATGAGTTGGAATCAACTCCACGGCAACAGGTATGGTTTTGGCTTCTGGGTCATAAACAACTGGCTTACAACTTGTTCCCAAAAGCATGTATATTGTGCATCATTCAGTCCAGTGCCTGAGTCTGGAAGGCCCACTGTGAATCCTCCAACTTTCTATACGGGCGTCTTGACTTTCCCCACAAGTAAGCCCCTGTCTCCTTTTCAAGGAATGAGGTGAACTGATGAAGGTATAATTGATCACATTTTCCTTTTTACTCTGGCTATCAGGAGCACAGAGCCCAAACTGAAGCTAAATAACAGCAATTATTTCCACCCTTAAGATTGGCATATTTTTATTCTGTCTTTTATTCTTCTGTTTGTCTTGTATGCCTTCCTTGTAAGTAAACACCACAACAATTTCTTTAAAGGGGTAAGAAATAATAAAATTAAGTGGTGTTGGGGTGGTGACCCCAAACTCCATAAGATCGGGATGATTTCTTTTCCTAACCTTGCCCTGCCCCTTTTCCAGGGCCAGCTGAGCATGCACATCTCTCAGAGTTCTTTGGTTGCAAGCAACAGAAAGCAACTCTGGCACCATGAAAGGGAAAATTTTGGAAGAATGTATATTAACTCACAGAATATAAAGAATTCAACCTGAAAAAAATAAAAAAAGAAGAGAAGAAGAAGCAAAGAACCCATCTGAGAAAGGACCTGGAACCAGAGTTACTGCTGGTTCTGTTGGGGTCTGACACAGGTCATAATCTAGGATGGATGAACTCTAATCAGGGGTTCAAACCAGTTTGTTTTGGTTAGAACCACTGCTGAGACCTTGCATTTCCACCCCAGATATACTGAGTCAGAATCTACATTATAACAAGATCCCCAGGTAATTCTTATGTAAAATAAATTTTGAGAACCACTGCTCTACTAATGGTTCTCAGAATTGGTCCCTAACCAGCAGCATTAGCATTGCCTGGGAATTTGCTAGAAATGCAACTTCTCGGCAGGGGTTTGAACCAAACGAACAGGTTCTAAGCCCTGATTCTAACTCTCTGTGTCCCTGCTCAGGACTCCAATTCAGAGAAGCTAGTATTGCTTGGATAGCATTGCCTATCTTTAGCAGTTTTACCAAGATCCTTACAAAAAAGGGAGACTAAATTTCCCAGACGAGTATCTGGGTGAAAATTAGGGAAAGAATGGATGTGCTAAATGGATCTTGTTGAAGTGTTTTGAACTGAGTCAGACCTGGTAGAGTCTGAGAATCTAGCATGGAAACATTCATTCATTTGTCTATTTCTTTTGGATCCAATGGGACCCATCATGGCTGGAATGAATCATGATCCTGGGAGGGAGCCCTTCCTTAGAATGTCAGACAACCAAGGAAGCAGAGGCCCCTAGAGCCTCCTTCCTGGCTCTGGTTTGGGGCGGGCCTCCCTGGGCCTCGGAAACACCCCCACCAAGGCAACCTAAAATACCACCCCTTCTCCAAACAGCCTTCCTCTTCCCCATCCCTCCTCCATAGGCAGGACTGCCCTGGCCTTGAAATCCCTTGGCATGCTTTGTACTACCCCGTGGTGATTAGCCCACACTATGTTGGAGCATTCTGGTCTCATTCCCCAGGGGCAGGCTCTGAGCCCCTCAACTGCAATGCAGCGTAGGGGTTAAGAGCTGGATCAGGAGTTGTAAAGCCCTGGAATAGAGCCTGGCTTCTCTAAGCTTCTGTGCCCTCACCCGTAAAATGTGAATAACAATACTGACCTTTACAAAGTGTTGAAAGGATAATATGTGGCACTGTACATGAGGATGTTTAGTAAGCATTCACCTGGCTGCAACTATTTACTGAGCAACTACTGCATCCCAGCTTCTCTTCTGCCTCAGAAGATGCAGCGGGAACACCGCCCTTCAAAGCCCCACCCTTCTCGAGAATGACACTAATCAGATAAATAAATCCACAGCCTTATCTCAAGTAGCAGTAGGTACAAGAGACAAAAATAAATAGGATGCAGTAGACTTGGAGACCCACCTTCAAGAAGGACTTGCTGCCCAGCTGCAGGGAGTGTGGTCAGCCAAGTGTCTCCAGCTGTCGGCCCTCCAGGACCTGCCTTGGCTGCAGAGAGCCGCCTGGTCTGAGTTCTCACCCTTTCTGGGGCAGACCCATCCAGGAACTATCCAGCATGGACTGTGAAAGCCAGACCATCTCGGCCCAATGCAGAGCACTCAATGGGCAATACACACTCCAGAGCTCCCCGTATCACAATTCAACTTCTTCCCCCGCCCAACCTTGCTTCCCACCTCATCCCTGCACAGATGTGGATCCCTCATAAACAACTTGCATTCCAAGCTCCATCCCTGTGTCTGCTTCCTTCTGAGCAAGAGGAAAGGGAGCACATGTGACTTTAGGTAGGGGTCAGGGAAGGATTCTCTGCAGAGGTGGTATTTGAGTAGAGAGCAGGATGAAGCCAGAGGACAAGCAAAGAGACTCTCTGGAGGAGTCTGGCCCACAGTGCAGCCTGACGCGCAAAGGCCCTGAGAAAGGGGCAGGCTCTGTACGTTCAGCAGAGCACCGAGGCCAGTGTGGTCAGAGCGGGTGGCTGAGGGGGGAAGTGGGGGGACATGAGGTCAGAAAGAGCACAGAGGTCCCATCATATGGGAACTTAGGTCATAAAAATAACTGGCTTTTACTCTGAGTGAAATGGGAAGGCATTGGGTCATTTCGAGCCGTAAGTCATGACGTCTGTCTTGCGTTTTAAATGGATCAGTCTGGCTGAATGGTTTGTGTGTGGTGAGGCGTAGAAGCAGGGAGGTAGCTAAGGAGACTATTTTGGTGGCCCCAGGTATGAGAAGAC
Source organism: Trichechus manatus latirostris (assembly GCF_000243295.1). Classification (NCBI taxonomy): domain Eukaryota; kingdom Metazoa; phylum Chordata; class Mammalia; order Sirenia; family Trichechidae; genus Trichechus; species Trichechus manatus. Next base: position 21,580,395 of record NW_004443950.1, on the reverse strand, counting down.
AATCTAAACCAAACCAAACCCGTTGCCATCGAGTCGATTCTGGCTCTTAGCAACCTTATAGGACCGAGTAGAACTGCCCTATAGGGTTTCCAAGGAGCGCCTGGTGGATTCAAACTTCCGACCTTTTGGTTAGCAGCCAAGTTCTTAACCACTGTGCCCCTAGGGCTCTGAGATGACAGTAATTATCCTTTATATAGCAGTGGTGGTTTTCATTGGAATGTTGTAGTATTGGGTGGCGTAAACAGTTAGCACTTGACTGCTAACCTGAAGGTTGCAGGTTCAAGTCCACCCAGAGGCATCTCAGAAGAAGGGCCTGGTGATCTACTTACAACAAATCAGCCACTGAAAACCCTGTGGAGCACAGTTCTACTGTGACACACATGGGGTTGCCAGGAGTCGGAATCGACTCAACAGTAACTGACTTGCTGGTTATCAACGTATTGGTTATCGACCTATTGATTATCGACGTAATTGTAGTACATGTAGTAGGTGCAGTAGCTGTAGCGGTTGGGAGGTCAAGCTTAGGGAGCTTTCCTTCATCCTTCATCCCACGGCAGTATTTGTACCCAGCTCATCTGCATACGGCCATCTGCATAGGGCCTCCCACTAAGCAGTGGGTGTGTCTCACCAGACCACTAAGGATCAGAGCCAGCCACATGTAGCCGCTGTCATCCCTCGGCTGGGCAGCGGGCACACTCCATCCAAACACTCCATGTACAGATGCTGGTCTAGCTTTGCCCACGTCTATTTCATTTCCCAGAAAGTTTTCTTACCCACTGCAGCCGCCATGTAGTCTGCTTTATTAGCGGGCTGGGCGGAGTGTGTTTTCTTCCCCACAGCAGCTGTGAACCTCACCCCAGGATGTGGTCAGGGAGGGTGGGGCTGTCTTTCTCTGCGCCTCCCTCTTGGACTCGGTTTCCTTTTCCCCAGCTTTCTCTTTGTCTGGCCACTGGAGCTACTGTGGGTGGCTGGGGCTGTGCCAATAAGCAATCCCACTCTGGAGAGGGGACTCGAGGCCCCAGCTCTGGAGTGAATTCCATAATCAACTAGACTGAGTGATGCGTTTAGGAGGCCAAGGCTGCTGCTAACTATAATTCACATTCCCTGGGCACGCCGCTGTGCAATAAAGCCTGGATGCCCGACAGCTCGGCCAAGAGCTAACATACCTGTTTGCATGAGTCTTGTGCCGGTGGAAGCACATCAGAAAAGGAAAGCATTTAGCCAACTGTCTAATGGAAACAGGTTCCTTTCAGCCAAATGAAGAGTGATCACCTATAGGTGGCCATACGAATATGTTAAATGGTAATACGTAATAAAGCGTTAAGCCACTCTTCTGGCGTTCATGAAGTAATGTCCTTGTAAATAAATACAGTGACAAGCTTTTAGCCCCAGCCTGGCCCACCCAGAGTCGGAACAGAGCTGAACACGGCTCTTCTCCATCACACTGTGGGCATGCAGTAGTCACCCCAGGATGTTACTGTGCCCGGTGTTAGAATATAAAAATGTTTAGCCCTTTCTGCATGGAGTTAAGAGTTATTAATTTCTAAGTGACCCTGTTTAGTCAAAACTTCCATTGAAACACCATTTAGCACAAATGCCATCAGCAAATTTAAAAAATACGGATTTCACTGGTAAAAGAGCCCCGCGTTTCCTGCTCAAATATGTATTTAGCCCCCCGAGAATCCTTTTTACGAAGCCAGCAGCTCCAGCATGCACAATGGTTTAATCGTATATTGTTCTCTGAGTACTAACCCTTTACAAATCATATGACATAAAAAGAAAAATAAGTAACATTGTAAAGACAGTAATGAGAACTGTTGAGCTAAAGTGCCTCTTAAAGAAATCCTAATAAATTCCAGAATTTCTAGTCTTCTGGCAAGCTTTCCATTTAGAACAAAATCAATGATCAATGGCTTCCACGAGCCAGCATTAAGCTTGCATGCCTCCGGAGCAGGGAAAACTCATAGACGAAAGATGACATTTAAGGAAAAAAAGCTGACATTGAGTCCATCACTGTCATCGCTTCTGCCATAAAGCAGCTTCAAATATTAAAACATTTTTCATCTGTGCTACATTATTGGCACCAGAAATTGTTTTCTCTCTGTCTGGTGCGCACTTGAACTGCAGCAGCGCTCCCCGGAGACTCCAGATTGTTACCAAGGCCTCATAACATATTGGCAGTTGATGTGGTGGTGTTCCTGTACTTGCCACTCACGCAGAGCCGCCCCTCCCCCTGCCTGCAGATGCAGATCGCGCTGGACTCCGCTCGACTTCAGTAGCTCAGAGCAGAGAGCTGGGGCAGCTGCTGGGCACTGTGCGGATGCACGCGTGCCCTGTGGCTCCCGGCCACACCCCACCTGGCCCCTGCCTGGAGGCCTGGCTGCCCCTGCTCAGACCTGGCCTCTGCAAGACTGCCCCAGTCCACAGAAGGCTGCACCTCCACCGCCCTTCAGGGGGAGAGGGCTGCAGAGAGACAGTCTTTAACACAAGCCAAGCGTAGCTGGGTTTGCTTTGTCTTCATGGTTTGGCCCCACTGCATGCCAGCTCTGTGTTAAGATTTAGGGAGATACAGTGGACCAGCTTCCTATCCTGTCCTCAAAGTGCTCACAGTTCAGTGATGAAGACAATGGCAAGTCAGCCCCGGGAGATCACACGGTCCTGTTGGAGGAGACCCGCCTGCTTGGGGGAATCCTGCAGGGGGCAGTGTTTACACTGGGTGATTGGTCTCTTACAGAGGCACCAGGGAGGATACTTTGGGTATATGGCTCCTCTGGGGGACCTGCATGGAAGCTGGAGGAGGCCAGTGTGCTCTGAGCTTAAAGAAAGGACCTGATAGGGGGCTGTGATGGTTAGTTCTCCGTGTCAACTTGGTTAGGCTATGGTGCCCAGTTGCTTGGGCAAACACTATTCTGGTTGCTATTATGAAGTAATTGCATGCCATTAAATCAGCCAGCCTTACATAAAGCAGACTACCCTCCATAATGTGGGTGGGCCTTATCCAATCAGTTGAAGGCCTTAAGAGAAAAAAAAGGAGGAGTTATCCCTCGGGTGTATTCTGCCTCCAGGCTGTAAATAGACGTTTTTGCCAGAACTCTTCCACCCGTCCCTCTGCCCATCACCTGACCTATGGACTTTGGGACACAGGACTGCAGAAGTCTCCAGCCAGTCACCTGACCTAGGATTCTGGACTTGCCAACCCATTCAAAAACCTATTGCTGTTGAGTCGATTCTGGCTCATAGTGACTCTATAGGACAGAGCAGAACTGCCCCATACAGTTTCCAAGGCTATAATCTTTATGGATGCAGACTGTCACATCTTTCTCCCATAGAGCTGCTGGTAGGTTCAAACCACCGACCTTTTGGTTAGCAGTCAAGGGCTTGACCACTGCGCCACCAAGGCTCCTTTTGGATTTGCTAGTCTCCCACAATCGTGTGAGCCAATTCCTTAAATCTCTCTCAGTGTGGGTGTGGGTGTGGGTGTGTGTATGTGCATCTTACTGATTCTGTTTCTCTTGAGGAACCTGGTCCTAAAACAGATGTGTACATATAGGCGAGGGGCAGGTGTGGCGGGGCTGATTCGGGGTTCCTGGCATTGCACCCCTCTTTGAGAACTGGGACCCTGGACCTTGGGAGCTTGAATACTCGTGTGGCTGTCAGCCCCTTCAACCGCTCCTAGCCCTTCACCATTGAAACTTTGTCAGAACGTCCTTTTTTCTCTCCAGGAGGGGACCCAGGTCGGCAACAAGCACATTCCTTCCCGGGTGTGATTTGGACAGCCTGATTACTGCGTATGTGAGGACATGGGGCCAGTGAAGGGTGGATGGCAGGTGTGGCGGAACTCCTGGGTCCTCTGACCAATGTCTCACTCATGGGGCCTTTGAGCCACAGAACCTGCACACCCACACCAGGTGAGGCGCCCCTGCCCTGGACAGCTCAGGTGGGCAGACCCGGCAGGCACTGTGGGTGCTCAGACCCCTGACAGGGTCTCACTCCGCACAGCCCCTTCCTGCCCACCTGGCTCCTTGAAGAGTGTGCAGAGGGCTTTCCCCAGGGCTGCCTTACTTTTTACTTCTTGCGGACACTTTCTCTAAGCTCCATACTCTCCGAGAATCCCCACACCTCAGCCAACGCCCTTGCAGGTGCTCAGACCCACTGATCTCAGGGAGTGTGCATATGGGCCTCTCTGGGGGACGGTCAGAGGGGATGGAGGGTGGAGCCCTCACCTGGACTCCCAGGCCTGCAGCACCCCCAGGAGCAGAGCCCCAGGAGCAGAGAGACATGGCAGACAGACAAAGTGGAGTTGGCGGGCCCCTTCCCCATCCCCTTCAGCCAATACACTTAGTTCAGCCTGCCCTGACTCCCTGGCCTCCTCCAGCCAACCTAACAATGAGGCAGGTGGAATTTGCAGGCAATAGGGCCAGGCTGGGCGTGGCCGGACAGGAGGGGCACAGCCAGGTGTGCAGGAGGCTGGCACCTGGCTCCCACCCCCCACCCCACAGCACGTCCTGGTTTCCCTGCCTTTAATAACCAGCCCACAACAGAGGAGGCAGATAAAAACATGCCAGCTTTGGCAGTGCTGACTAGGGTGGATTATCGGGGCATTTAGGAGAAGGGGAAGGGAAGAAAGCGAGCGCGCCAGACAGGGAGACCGCACAGGGAGACGGTGCTGGGAGCCGGCGTGGCCATCTGCCACCACTACACACACACGGCTGGGAAACTGACAGACACCCCTTCCGCAAGGCCCAGGCCCGTCAGATGAGTCAATCAATCAAAAAAATTCTTATGAAACTTAATCATAGAGGGTCGTGTTAGGGAGTGAGGAGCAGATTAAATTACCACGGTATTAGATACGGGAAATGATTTCTGTCAAAACCATCTTTACTGCAATTATAATATGTTAATTATGTATTTCATTAAGTAAGTGGATTAGAGCCTGCACAGATGAAATCATTTGAATCATTTGCGGAGCACGGTGGGAGGACTCCTGTGAATGGAGCCCCGTTAATTTGGAAAACTTTCACAAGCTGAATGTGATTTTTTTGCTTCCTTGGTGACCTCGCCCCCACCCCGGGTGGAGGAAACCCATGGGTCCTGATGCTAAGAGGAGGGTCGGTTGACGGCGCGTCGGGAACTTGTCAGGGTGTCCTGCCTTGCTGCTGCGGCCTGGCAGTGGGCAAGGCAATGCTGTGGGACTGCAGAGTGGACAGCTCCTCCGTGCCGGCCCGTCTCCTAGGATATCTGGCTAAGACCTCACGGGGTTCACAGCCCAGGGGCAAAGGGTGCAATTCAAAGGTAAGATGGCAAGGTCACTACTTGGTGTCCACGAACATATATCCAGCCACATCGCATGCATCTGCATGCAGGTACCCCCTCCATGACCTTTGGGGTGTCCCTGCCCATCAGCTTTAAGGAGCTCACGTGTTATCTCATGAGGCAGAAGACCACCCAACTGCGGACAGGATGGCCCCCAGCCCACAGGAAGACACACCAGGTTTTTGACAGCACGTATTTCAGGCCAACTCATTTAATCTTCTCTCCCTTTTGGGCCCTGCTGTTCTGGTAAGCCATTAGGGGAAGAGGGCTATTTAGCCAACTGGTTTCCAGGCACCATTGTTGCAGGGCGGAAGCAAGGAAACAGGCTGAGCAAACCACGTAAGTGGTCTTGGACCGCCAGCGTGCGGTCTGGCCCTCCACGGGTGGACTTCCTTGTTCCAGCCTAACCTCAGAACCTGGTTGGAGCCAAGGTGGCAGCCCATCTCAGCTCTAGTTCCAGGAGATGGAAGCAAGCAGAAGCAACCTCTCCACAGCTCTGCAGCCCCCCAGCCGCCACTCTTCTCTGGTTTTGAAGCCCTTCTCGGGTTTGAAGGGGCAATTACGTCATAAGGAACAGAAAATAAGAGTTAATAATTACTTTTCCAAAAGACGAGGTACCCAGTGCACAGAAATCTCCTGGGTCCCTGAGTATTTGGTTATCATTAATAACCACGAGGGAGTTTTGACAAAGGGGAGGAAGGCAAAGAGGCAGGCAATGGGCCTGCCTGGAGTGCATGGCTGTGTAAGTGACGGGAAAAGGTTGGCTGATTTGATGAAAACCCCATCAGCCTCTCTGGGGAGATATTACTTTCCTCATTATTCCACTGATTGGCCTTATTTCATCTGAAGAATGCCACACATTCCTTACAGGCCTGGCAAGCCTCTTTAACAATATCCAGAAAAAAAAAAAAAAAAATCTATCACCTCCTTAATCGAAACAACAAGGAAATTAACACGAGTCATCTTCTTCCTCGGGAATCAGTGGAGAGACCCACCCTAACTCCCTTTCTTCTTATCCAGCCACCCACTCGTCAACCAAAAAACGAGCAAATGACTTGCTTACATGTGATACAGAGGATGACTAGGGAAGGAGTTTGTTCTCTGATATGGCAGCAGCCGTTTCGAAAATTCCATAAGGAGAACAAAGGCTCAGGCTGGGACCCCGGGCCCTTTGCACAGAAGTCAAACCCGAAGGTGACTATGTGATTCAGGAAGGACAGTTTCAGGGGGCGATTGTCCTGATGCAGGAGAATGGGTGCATCCCAGATGCCTGGGCCACACAGTGCTTTGCTCCCCAGCACAACGACAAGCAGAAAGTACAAAACAGATTTGTGAAATCCAAGCTGAGACTGGCATTATCAATGGCCTGGAGCTTGCAATCACTGTTAATTAAGCGCATTTTTTTCATTATTCTTTAGCAAAGAGGTAAGATTTAATGATATAAGTTAACAATGGATGATAATTTAAAGTGGTGACAATAGTTTAATTATTCACACGCATACAAAAGTTAACTTCATAACTTACTTCTTTGTAAGAACAAGTTCATTTAAAATATTTTGAACTGTAGAGACAAAGAGACAATTCTCCCTGTAAATTCCTCACTAGACAGATCTGCAGAACGAGAATTCTGCCTCATAAAAAAAAAAAAAGTCCTGTCATTGGGTCTTGCCCAGAATTTTCTGAAGACTCAGGAGTGCGATAGGTGGTTCCATACGACTGTGTCTTGTGTCTTTTCATTAAATTAGGAATCAAACATGCAGAAGAAAAAAAAAAAGTTGCCATCCAGTCTATTTCGACTCATAGAGACTCTATAGGACAAAGTAGAACTTCCCCGAAGGGTTTCCAGGGAGCAACTGGTGGATTTGAACTGCCGACTTTTTGGTTAGCAGGCGTGGCTCTTAACCACTGCACCACCAGGAACTTCTTAAATCACCTAAGCAATGTGTGTGTTGGGTGTTCTGCCCTCTATCAGCCAACCCCAGAAGGCCTGGTTGTCCCCTTCTCCAACCTGACTGTCCAGAGTTAGAGATGAGATTGTGTGTGTGTGTGTGTGTGTGTGTGTGTGTGTGTGTGTGTGTGTGTGTGTGTGGCCTAGGGTAGGGCCTAGATGGTGCAGTTTCAAGGGTGCCTGGAAAAGAAAAGAAGAATAAATAAATAATGGAATTTGGGGAAATTCTCTTGAGTTCGGATGGTTTGAGTTTGGATGATCTTGCTAATCTGACAAGCAATGGAACCTCACTGCTAGCATTCAAGTCCACCAAAGACTCAGTTCTAAGACTCCCAGGAGGAGCCAGTGCCATTTCCAGGAACTGGATTCCTGGTTAGGAATGCAGCAGCATCTCCACAATTATCCCATCCCTCCTGAATTGACTGCTATAGGAAAACGCAGAATTCAACCATGCCCTGGGCCCCGCCACGTCAGGTCCTCCCTAGCTCTTTCCTCCCTTGCTGCTGCAGACCAGGTGTTGTGGACAAAAGCCTCAGGGAACAGGAGACACGAACCCAGCAGAGAAGCACCCGAGGTACTACACCAGACCCATGTCTTCATGCCCTTGCCATGAATAAAAGCATCTCAAGTTCCTGCTGTGATAAAAGAAGAGAAGCTATGGCTAGGTTTGCACAAGGCCAAGTACTCAAATGAAAATCCAATAATATCATCAGACATGCAGATAAAATTTTCAAGCCACAAAATACGTGAATATTATTGAACATTTGGATAATCAAATATAGCAACTCCAGTCAGTCTCTATTTTGAAGACTCATTTCTTAGTGTAATCATCTCACTAGGCAGTTTTACAGGTTGACAACCCTTTGGTTAAAATAATAATCCTGCAATTAGACTTCAACTGTTTAGCACGATCTGATGTCACATAGCTATAGTTGATGATACTGTCTGACATAAAATAGTGATGTCACACAGGCCAGTTGTCTACCAGGATTGCAATTCATGAAAGGATGCTTGAAATAGAATAATAACATGACACTCAAAATTCCCACTAAAAAATGCCTTCTAAAATCTGGGCACCCATTCTTCCAAAGAGAGGGCATGGGTAGTTCAGGAATAGAATTCTTGCCTTCTGTGCAGGAGACCCAGGTAAAATTCCCAGCCAATGTACGTCACGTGCAGCCAACAACCATCCGTCAGTGGAGGCTTGCATACTGCTATGCTGTACAGGTTTCACTGGTGCTTCCACACTAAGACTAGGAAGAAAGGCCTGGGGATCTACTTCCAGAAGTCACCCAATGAAAACTCTATGGATTACAATGGTCCAATCTACAACTGATCATGGTAATGGCACAGCTCCTGGCACTGTGTTGTTCCATTGTGCTTGGGGTCCCCATGATTTGTGGCTGACTCAATGGCAGCTAATAACATTCTTCTAAAGAGAAAGGCTATGCATGGAATTGAATTCTCTCTACCTACTCTCAGTTTGGGGCCCTGGTGGTACAGTGGTTAAGAGCTCTGGCTGCTAACCAAAGTGTCTGCAGTTTGAATCTACCAGCAGCTCCTTGGAAACCCTATGGGGCAGTTCAACTCTGTCCTGTTGGGTTGCTATGAGTCAGAATCCACTTGACAGCAATGGGTTTAGTTTTTTGGTTACTCTCAGTTTGGCGCCATGGTTAAAAGCTCAGCTGTTAACCAAAACGTCAGCAGTTGCTCCACCATCTGCTCTTTAGAAACCCTATGGGGCAATTCTACTCTGTCCTACAGGGTCACTATGAGTCAGAATCAACTCCACGGCAATGGCTTTGGCTTTTTAAAATTTTTTTCGTTACTCCTAGTCCAGTTATAAATAGAAAGGAAGGGGTGGGAAGGACAGTCATTGGAGCTGAAAGCAAAATGCCATTGGGGTCTTTGGGAGAGTGTTGATGACTGTGACCCTCAGGGCAGTGATGTCTGATGGGTGCTCACTGAACATCTTCTGTCATTTGATTGACCAGCTATGTCCTCGCTTTTTAAAGCTGTCCGCACACCCGCTATCACTATCATTACCGTTTGACTCTTCTCTGTTATGTTTTGTAATTATCACCAACAAACCCTTCCTTTGTTGTTGTTGTCTGTCTTCCCTCCTAGCACATGAGCACTGTGAGAGTGAGAGCTTTGTCTTTATTCCCCAGGGTAACACGAGCCCAAGGCCAAGGCTGTGCCATACTGGGTGCTCAAGAAATGAGTGTCAACCGAAGGTCAGGTTGGTCTGTTGCTAGCTAGACATTTTTTCCTCCTTTAATCTAGGAAGTGGGTTGACACAACTGAGCTGGTGAAGCAATTACAAAATCCTAACCTGTGGTCGATCTCACCATTGCCCTAGTTTTTTACCCCACCTTATATTCAGCCCTTTGCCCTGTGAGTTTTCTGTTCCTCCCCTCAAACGGACAGAATGAACTTCCCAACCCATTGACTTTGTGTTTGACCGTGAGACTCTCTTTGGTCAATAGAATAAGGTGGAAGAGACGGTGCACCAACTTGACCCAAGGCCTTAAGAAGCCTTGTATGTTTCTGCTCACCACTTGCACGTCTGCCATCACCATGATAAGAACATGCCAGGCAAGCCTGCTGGCTCCAGGAGGGGAAAGAGATACTTAACACAGCAGAGACACACAGCTGAGCCCAGCCAAGATAGACTGAACCCAGCTGACTCACAGGCATATGAGCTGCATAAATGCTTATGGTTTTATACCCCTGATATTGTGTGCTTATTTGTTATGCAAGCATGGAAAGCTGGTACATGATCTTCTTCTGTCTTAACTAAACCTCGTACACAGAGTTGGCCAAAATGACCACCGGAAGTCATACCCAGGTCCGTCCCCCTCAGTGGACAGCAGGCGAGGAAGAAGGGCGAGCCCTGGCTAAGTGCTAGGCGTAATGCCCTGGACAACTGTGCTCTCTCACTTCACAGGTGAAGATGCTGGGCTTGTTGAGGAGAATCCGCTTGTCTCTGGTCCCACATCGGGTACGAGAAATCCCAAAAGGAGTCTTTCCGCTGCAGTCCTCCGAGGTCTTCCCAAAGAGAAGGACCCAGTCTGTTTGCAATCAGAGTAACGGGTAGAAGAGCAGAACTAACCGATCACTGGAGCCTGTCTCCTGTGCTCTCTGCACCCACTCCCCTCCCCAGTATGGCCCGAAGGAGGCAGGGATTTTGGCCTCACTTGGGCATGGTCCAACGCTCCCCAGCGATGATGCTACTTGGAATATTTGCAACCAAACCCTTTGCCTCCCTGCCCTCTTATTAGACTTAGAGAGCCCCCTCCTATCTAAGTCCCATAACATAAGGGAGGCTGACATTCTACCCTCTAGATGACAGCAGGTTTTAAAACAAAGGAGTGACCATAAGTCCAACGTGTTTCTTTGCCAGACTCTCCAAACACGGTTTTGTTGTATAAAAATTACCATCTTCTTGATGACCCATCTTTCTGTATCCTGGGACTTCTATTTAGTGTTTTCTGTGTGCCAGGCAGCCTGCTTGGGCTGATGGGTCCAGAGCCATCCACTTAAATAAATATCCCCTTTAGTTCGGAAGGAAGTCTTTGGGTGGTGCAAACTGTTAAAGTGCTGAAAAAGATGGAGATTGGAGTCCACCCAGAAGCACCACTGAAGAAAGACCAGGCCGCCTACTTCTGAAAAACCAGCTATTCAAATCCCTATGGAGCACATTTCTACTCTGACACACATGGGATCATCATGAGTCAGAATCGACTTGATGGCAGCTCTTTGGTTTGTTTTCTGTTTTGTTTTTAGTCTGGAAACGTTTCAGGATGGACATCATTTGCCATAACTGATGTTTGGAGGACCTTAGACAGCTTTCAGACACAAGCCCAGCTCCTCACCTTCTTCTGCCCCTCATGACTTAACACATTCCTGCTTTTCCAAGTCTCCACCTATGGCCACATAGCATTCCTCCTCCCCTGCAAGCCCTCCTCCATGTTCCTCTACTTGGAAAAATTTTACTTTTTTTCAAACACCTTGGAGCCCAAAGGCCTTCTCCAATTCACCGGAGGAGAACCCATCACAACCCCCTTAGTGATGTCACTGTGCATAAAACATACTGCGATGCATTTAATGCAAAACAACGATGCATCCTAAATAATTATCTTCTTATGGCATCTACTGCATTGCATGGCATACATTTTACCCATCTGTTTTCCCTGTGAAAGCATGCACCATGTAAGGTCGGGGACCATGTTGTAGAAACCTTAGCTCCTGGCACAGAGAAGACACAGAATAAAAACAAGTGAGAAATGTTATCCACTTACTTATCATGTTTACTGTTTCTTGGTTATCTACCCCACCAGAATGGAAGCTCCATGAAGATAAGAACTCTCTACCAGTTGCATTCAGTGATGTGTTTTTGGTCCCTGGAATAGTTTCTGGCACGTAATAGGTACTTAAAAATATTGCTAACTGAATGAATAGCTGGGAACAGAGAGACATTTTTCAGAACTTGGGTAACAATAATCTCAGGCTCCAAAGGTCTTGTATTCTCCTGAGGGGTCTCCCCCATTGTAATGGTCACTGTTCTCTGTACAACAAAGCGGGATAGTCCCAGTGAGGCAGGACCTCCCACCTGCGCTGGTCGCGGTTGGTGGGAGCTGTGAGCAGATACTAGACAATCCCCAGGTCGTCTGTTGAAAGTGAAAAGGCTTTTACTCCTGGATCATTATCCACCTGCAGAAGTGCAAAGATTTTTATGGAGGAATCATCTCTTCTGTTGGTCACTCCCCCAGAAATGATGTTATAAGGCCAGGAAATTGATTCTCTGCATTGCAAAATCATTCCTGAGGTCGTCAGTGTCAAAGCCAAGTGGTTCATCAATTTTTTTTCCTTCTTTTTTGTAAGATAAACAGTAATGCATATATAC
>NW_004443950.1:21566445-21568125 GCF_000243295.1 Trichechus manatus latirostris | reverse complement strand
ATATATTTAAGTTAAGCCTAAGGCGACGTGAGGAAATTAAAGTTTCTTCATTGATGACTTAATATAAGTAGCCAACCCTGGCCCCTTCCTCACTCATGACCTGCAGAATGGAGTCTTCCTCAACCTCCACCTAAGAGCAGGAAGCCAGGTGGGGCAGGGCTGGCAGGCACCTTCTGCCATCCTGGGTGCCCAGGTGAAGGAGTCCCTCATGTAATAACTTGAAGGGAAAACAGGTACTTTCCTTCAGGGGGCAGGGTGGCAAACTGGTAGGACCATTTTAGAGAGCAACCTGGCTGTAGATATTGAATTGGAAATATGCTGACACGCTCACCCAGCGATTTTCTTGTAGGAATTTAACTTGGAGAAACTCTTTCAGGTACACAGGAAGACCAGCGTGTGGAAATGCATTGCAGCCATGTTTGTCTTACAGGGAAATGACATCAAGCTCTTTACTGTCAATAGGGCAGTGGATTAAAAAAAAAAATCTTGTTACATTCAGAGAGTAGAATACTATATAGCAGCTAGAACGGATGAACTAGACTAAGAATCAGCATACTATGGCTGGCAGGCCAAATCTGGTTTCCTGCCAGTTTGTGTAAATGAAGTTTTATTAGAAGACATCCACACCCATTCATTTATAGATTGTCTATGACTGCTTCACCCTACGACAGTAAAGTTGAGTAGTTGTGACAAAGACTATATGACCAGCAAACCTAAAACATTTACTCTCTGGTCCTTTACAGGAACTCTGGTGGCACAGTGGTTAAGCGTTGGGCTGCTTATCAGAAGGTTGACAATTCAAATCCACCAGCTGCTCCTTGGAAATCCTATGGGGCAGTTCTACTGTGTCCCATAGGGTCACTATGAGTCAGAGTCAACTGAAAGGCAATTGGTTTTTTTTTTTGATCCTTCACAGAAAAAGTTTGCTGACCTCTTTAAAAATAGAGCTGTAGAGTTCACCACGGCTAGAGTGGGAAAACAGCTGCTGAAGAAAAATGTCAGATTGTAGCATGAAATTGAATGACACCATTTATGTGAATTAAATACACAAAGACATGGCGACTCACATAAATATGTGGAAGTGACATTAGTAAACTGGAAGAGAATCAACCTCATTCATAACTCTAATTGCCTATGGGGAGCACAAGAGGGGAACGGACTGGGGGTGGAGAGAATCAAAAGGTTCACAAAGATAATGGTTCATTTCTTCTATCACATAGAAGTGGAATAGACATGACACAATCATGGCCCCACCAGGAGGGCACATGTTTTGGTTAGTGAGGCACGAGCTGCTCTAACGCTGCCTTCATGCTCACTCTGCTAATGCAGTGCCCGATCTTTTCAACTGTACTTGGTAATTCTGACTTGAGAACTAAAATTAAGGCAGAAAAGCATATTGTAGACAAATGAATCATTGTAATTTATAGCAGAAAAGTGTGCAAATACATACTGTGGAGTGCCCTAACCGTGTTTTCCTAGTGCTAACATGACCGTACAGAGTTACCACAAGGCTCGTTTAAGAATATGTTGTCCCACAAGGAAGCTGGTGATAGGGAACCCAAGGTTGAGTAAGGATACTGTTAATGTGTTGTGAGATTGTTAACCATTGTCATAGGGCAACATTTGTAGTAACTGTTAAATGAGAAACTATTTTGTTCTGTAAGCCTTCATCTTAAGTGA
>NW_004443950.1:21537125-21566345 GCF_000243295.1 Trichechus manatus latirostris | reverse complement strand
AATGTCATAAAACAACATGTGTACTACTGTTTCATGAGAAACTATTTGTTCTGTAAGCCTTCACCTGAAGTACAATAAAATATAAATAAAAAATAAGGCAAATGAAAAAAAAAAAAAAAAAAGAGGATGCTGTTCCAAATAGTAGCTCCTAGCCACATGTGGCTATTGAACATTTGCAGTGTGACTAGGCAGAAATGAAATGCGCTCAGGGATCACAAAGAGGTATCCTATACAGAATGGGAGAAAAACACGGAACAAAATTCAAATTCACAAAAAAAAGACCAGACTTAACTGGTCTGACAGGGACTGGAGGTACCCCCAAGACTATGCCCCCCAGACACCGTGGTAACTCAGAACTGAAGCCATTGCCGAAGTACACATTTCAGCAAAAGACTAGACAGGCCTATAAAACAAACAATAACACAACTGAGGAATGTGCTTCTTAATTCAATCAAGTCTATGAGGCCACATGGGCAACACCTGCCCAAAAGCAAAAAGCAGAAAGCAGGAAGGGACAGGAAAACTGGATGAATGGACCCAGAGAACCCAGGGTGGAAAGGGAAAGGGGGCGGGTGCTGATGTATTGCAGGGATTGCAACTAATGTCACAAAACAATCTGGGTATAAATTTTTGAATGAGAAACTAATTTGCACTGTATACTTTCACCTAAAGCACAATAAAATTAAATAAACAAATTTAAAAAAAGAAATAAAATGTGTTCTCAGTGTAAAATACACACCAAATTTCAAAGACTTAGTACCAAAAAAAAAAAAAAGTGAGCTATTACAAATTTGCTAAACGGATTACACGTTGAAATGATAATATTTGGTAAATCAGTGTATGTAACAGTTTTCTATTGTTGCTGTAACAAACTCAGGGACTTAAGACAACACAAATTTATTATTTTATAGTTCTGTAGGTTAAAATCTGACATGGACCTCACTGGTCTAAGATTAGGGTATCAGTAGGTCTGTGTTCCTTTCTGGAGGTTCTCTTTCCAGAAAGAAAATCCCTTTCCTTTCTTTGCCAGCTTCTAGAGGCCACCCACATTCCTTGGCTCATGGCTCCCTTCCTTTATATTCAAAGCCGGGAAGAGCTGGTCAAGTCCTTCTGACATTGTATCTTTCTGACCTCTTCTGTTTCCCTCTTCTACTTTTAAGGACCTGTGACTACCCACATACCCTTCGGCCAACTGTATAATCCAGGACAATCTCCCTATCTTAAAATCAGCTGATTAGCAACCTTAACTCCCCTCCACCATGTAACATAACATACTTAACGGTTTTAAGGATGGACGTGGACTTCTTTGGGCAAGGGTGGGTCAGTATTCTGTCTGCCACGACTGGGCTAACTAAAATATGTTTTTAAAATTAAGTTCCCCTGATTCTTTCTTTTTTATTTGTAATGTGGCTACAGGAAATTTTAATGTTACCCATGCAGTTTGCATTCTATTTCTACTGGACAACGCTGCTGTAAGATCATGCTGATGTGCGTTGCCAGCTGTAAAGTGCTTTTATGGTCAAAATGTTAATGGAAAGAAAACGATTTCCTTGAAGCCTCTCTTGAAGCTAGCAGAAACACACCTCAGTCCACAGGCATAAATATATACGTATAGCTCTCATTTATTGCTTAACCTACTGCCGTCAAGTTGGTTCCGACTCATAGCGACCCCATAAGGACAGAGTAGAACTACACAAGTAAGGCTGCTAAGGCACAGAGAGGTTAAGCAATTTTCCAAAAGTCATGCAGCCAGCAAGTAGCAGAGGCGTCCAGGCAGTGCACCACAGAGGCTGCCCTCCAAAAACGGCGCATGTGTTCAACGTCTCTCCACATGGGTACCTGAAGGTGGCTCACACGTCGGGCTCCACACGTGTCTCATTTCCAGCAGACAGACAGCAGCAGAGGCCCACCTGATGGAGGAAGAGGCCACAATTCTAAGAGCCTCAAATGAAAGGGCTCTTTGATTATACACACACACATGTGTATGCATATATTTCTACTCCGACACCCATGAGTCACCATGGGTCATAATGAGCTTGATGACAACTGGTTTGGTTTTCTGGTTTGTATATGTTTATGCAAATATGTGTATATATGGAGCCCTGGTGGCACAGTCGTTAAGCGCTCAGGCTGCTAACCACCAGCCACTCATTGGAAACCCTCTGGGGCAGCTCCACTCTGTCCTAGAGGGATGCTATGAATCAGAATCGACTCAACGGCAATGGGTTTATATATGTATATGTGTGTGCACTATAATATATATATACATTATACATATATATATATAAAAAAAAAACCCATTGCTGTCCAGTCGATTCCAACTCATAGTGACCCTATAGGACAGAGGAGAACTCCCCCATAGGGTTTCCAAGAAGCAGCTGGTAGATTTGAACAGCCGTCCTTTTGGTTAGCAGCTGAGCTATTAACCACTGAGCTACCAGGCAGGGCTCCATATATATGTATGCAAACTGACATATGTGTATATGTGTATATATGTATATACATACAGACACACACATACACACATGAGCAGCCCCTGATCACACATGCGTGAATGTCTGTGTATATTCCCATACATATAAGCACATTCATACTATCACGGAGAGCATTTTAAAAGTTGTTTTGGTGATTCTGGCTTCTGGATTCCGCATACTGACGTGGTTTTCTACAGTACATTTAACCAACAACCACTCACATATTAAGGAGCACGCCTACGTGGGATTGTATTTTATTTATTCTCCTGTCTTTCTCATTTACCCTCTACCTGACCTGAATTTAGGCAGATGCAACATTTCCACCATAGGTGACCTTTTCTGGAGCCGCGTCTGCAGTTCCCAGTTCTGGACACTGCTCTGGGCTGCCTCTCCTCTTGGAACCTCTTGCGCTCGGCCACCTTCTCAGTCCCTTACGTGCAGGGTCCCATTAGACAGACCTGTAGCTTCAGCTTTCGAATCAGACTGTTTTGTTCTTTAATACCTTAGAATGAGGCTTGACAGACTTCTTTTGTGAAAGGCCAGTAGCAAATATTTTAGAGTTTTCGGGCCATAGTATCTGTTACTACTACCATGGTAGGGCATGAGCTACGGATAACATGTAAATGAAAGGGCGTGGCTGTGTTCCAGGAAAACCAAAAATCAAAAGCAGGCACTGGTCCACATTTGGTACATGGGCCGTACTTCGCTGATCCCTGCCATACACCAGTGTGAGTTTTCATTTCCTGATACCTATAGGGTATTGTCACCATCCATGGTGGCACAGTGGTTAAGAGCCACGGTGTGCCACGGCTTCAAACCAAAAAGGCTGGCAGTTCAAATCCATCAGCCACTCCCTGGAAACCCTACGGAGCAGTTCTACTCTGCCTCCTAGGGTTGCTATAAGCTGGGTTTCGTTTTTTTTTTTTTTTTTTTTTGGTTATAGGGTATTGTTATGTATATCTAGTTGGTAACCTGTTTAGAGTTTTGGAGCCCAGAGGAGAGGGAACACTTTGGTGACTGTGCTCAAATATAATTAGGGAGTGAAGCCAACAAGGTGATCTGCAGTATCATTATTTGCTGACCTGATTTTGGTTTCCTAGGGCCTGGGACCTCCTGAAGGGCAAGAATTGTACCCCATTCATCTATTTTTCCCCAGAACCTAGCACAGTGCCTGGCACACAGTAGATAATCAGTAAAGGTTAATGGAACTAAAGGATACTGTGAAAGATCTAATTATGATTAGGAAGAATTTGAAGATGTTAAGTGTAATACTCAGGCAAGACTTTTTCAGAAAGGGATGAAAACGTTCTTGAACGGACAATTCAGATGCCACTATTACCTGACTGTCAGATGAAATGATAATGTGTATTAGTTTTGCAAACGGAGAGGAAATTATCTCCTGGCCCACCAAGGTTGCATCCAACACTTGAATGGGTGAATGGGTGATGGCTTTTCTCAACCTTTTTCATACTTTCCTGGGTTGCGAAGAGCTAGAGGTCTTGCCTCTTTCCCTCTTCCATCCATGCATCATTTTTTGATCATGGAATTTCTTTACCACTGAAACCAGATAAAGCTTCAGAATCACCATTAGCCCCCTCTCGGAGCTTCTTACAACTGCTCAGAGTTAACCGGTGCTATGAAATCACTTTGTTATCCCTAAAACAAAAGTTTGTTGAGCAGCTACTATGTGCTCAGCATATGTTAGGCCAACGCAGTGATGTAACAAGGAGAGCTGACACAACAAGAGTGACCAGTAAGAGCCACTGGCATTCAGAGAGACCCAAGACCTGGAATGGGTGGGAAGTATGGAAACAATCCCCTTTCCTTGAACACCTCTGTGTGCAGGGCACCGCGCTGAGTCTTTCGTGCGCCCCATTGAACCACACAGCAGCCAGACAGGTAGGTTTCTCACAGTATTTGGATGTGGACACAGAGGTTCTTCACATACCAAGCATCTGAGGCCAACTCCCAAGTCTGACGATGCCTCAGTCAAGGTCTTGAGGGTGCAGAGGGAGGTACGCCAGTGGACATTACAGAAAGGATACGATTTGGTGGAGGCGAATGCATTCTTAGGCCTGCTTGGGGACCAGCCAGAAAGAATATGGGTGCTCGTGTTTGAATGAAGGGGTCTGGGTGGTGCAAACAGTTAAGTGCTTGGCTGCTAACCCAAAGGTTGGCAGTTTGAGTCCACCCCGAGACACCGCAGAAGAAAGACCTGGCAATCTACTTCCAAAAAATTAGCCACTGAAAACCCTATGGAGCACGATTCTGCTCTGACACACATGGGATCACCATGAGTCAGAACTGACGCTGTGGCCGTGGGTGTTTTATGTCTGAATGAATTAATTAGGATCAGATTGGCCAAAGCATCAGGTTGGTAGCATTAAGTCTGGAAAGACAAGGTGGCACCCAGCTATGAAAGGTCTTGAACGTCAATTTTCAGAGCTTGGATTTACTCTGTAGTAGGCCATATGGAGGATCCCTGGTGGCGCAGTGGTTAAATGCTCAGCTGCTAACAGAAAGGTCAGTGGTGCAAACCCACCAGCTGCTCCACGGGGGAAAAGACCTGGCAATTTGCTTCTGTAAAGATTTCAGCCTAGAAAACTCTATGGGGCAGTTCTTCCTTGTCCTATAGGGTCACTGTGAGTCGAGATGGACTCATCGGCAATGGGTTTGGGGTCACATGGAGGTATGACGGGTGGAGCAGGGGAGATAAATTATTGGCATGATGTTTTAAAAGGTGAGCATGGTCCCAGCGAGGAGTATGGATTAAAAGGACTGAGGCTGGGGCGTGCGGCATGGGGAGGAAGCTGCTCAAGTTCTAATAACCTGTGACAAGAAGAGCTGTCAGCTATTGGGTGCTTGCTCTGTACCAGGTACTGCCCTCACTGCTCATTTAATTCTCACATCCACCCTAGGAGGTAAGAATATTTTTATCATCCCCATACTGCGACGAGGAAGCTGGGGCACAGAGGGTTAAGTGGCACACCTGAAGTTGTACATGTGGAGAGTTAGCGGCAGAGCTGGGACTGTAATGTGGTGAGTCTGGCTGCATGATCCGGACCCTTGACCCCTCCACGCTCCTGGTCAGCCAGAGGACAGCGGTGAGTGTAGGTGGGGAGGGCAACCAGTCAGGGGCAGCTTCATAGCTTCTTGGAACCTAACAACATTGCCCACGGGAGCTTGAATTCACCTCTTGTCATCCATTCTGACCCCCAGGGGTCCTGATTGTCTGCAGAGCTCCTCGTGCTACCTCTCCAGGGAGGAGGAGGGGGCGTCTCTGTGGTCAGCGGGTCTTTTCAAGACACTTGCGCAGCAAGCCTTTCCTTCCTTCAGACTCAACTGTCAGGGATGTGGTGCCCTTTGTCATTTCTCCAGTCTTGTCACTTATCACTCACTTGTCACTCACTGGAGGGAGGGGGGCTCCCAGAGAACTAGACATTGCCCCAAATGGAGGCACAGCCTTTAAACCAAAGTGAGATGCATATCAAGGCAGGAGTTCTTTGGAATGGCCCGGTCTCGGCCATCAGCGAGAACCCAAATGGTCTGCAAAGGTGACATCTGTGCCTCTCATGGTGGGCTGTGGGTCTGGGGGCTTTCACAATTAAGACCAGGCAGAGACTTCAGCGGTGAAAGCCCCATCATTGTGCCCATGCCAGCTTGCCCACCCCTGGCACAGACCATCTTCACCACTGGTCCTGAGAGCTGCATCCCCCTTGGGAGACCAGAACTCCAGGGTAGGATGAGGTCTGTAGTAACTGTTCTTCTAAACCCTAATCTCTCTGAGGGCTCCACTGCCTCTCCCCACTGCCCCTAGGGGGCGCTCCACAGAAGCTGCCAAACGGATGAAAACCTTCAGGTAAGCAGGACTGAGAGTCCCTGGGTGGTGTAAAAGGGTAAGCACTTGTCTACTAGCCCAAAGGTTGGGGGTTTGAATCCCCCCAGAGGCGCCTCAGAAGATAGGCCTGGAAATCTGCTTCTGAGAGGTCACAACCTTGCAAACCGTACGGAGCAGTTTCTCTCTGCACACATGGGGTCGCCATGAGTTGGAATCAACTCAATGGCAACTAACAAGAACAACAAGTGGAACCGAATATCTAATCATCGTTACTAACCAAATGAACGAGTACTAACATTTCTTTGTGAAAGTGAAGTGCTAGGCTCTGTTTTAAATGTGTCCTTAGCCACCTAGAACATAGCACAGACTTTGACGTCGACCAGGCACTGTATAAATATTTGTTGAATAAAGAAGTGAATGAACGAAAAGACAGAAGAGGAGATGTGGGAGCCTGTTGGCCCAGTCCAAGCTTTTCCATCCCTTTACAGAGCGACCTGAGGCAAGTCATTTTTACCTCACGGCACCTCAGTTTCCTCAGCATAATGGGTGTGTTAGAAGCTATTTTAGAGATTTTAAGAGCCCAAACCCCACTCACCCCCACCTCTGAATTTAGTCTACTGTCCTTGCAGCTTGCTCACAGGGTCAGGGTCAGTTCCCGGGGTTTCCACTAGAGGGGGCCAGTGTGACCCGGCCCTCCTTCCCTGCCCCATGGAGGCTGCTATGGGGGCTTTCCCTCTTTGCAATAGGGCACCAAATGGTTAATGCACCCCCCATCGCCTTTGATTTATGAAGTAGATGGTTCGACCAGGAAGCACAGCAGAGACAAGCCTTCTCACTCACGGGGAGGCCCCCGAGAGCAGTAATTTCACGCGTACAAAGGCGAGCCGCAGCTTTGGGCCTGGGGTGTGTTGGGAGCAGCCACCCTGCTGAGCCCATCCAGGGGACAACAGCAGGGCCAGTGTTTGTCCCTGCACTGTGCAGGGACAGAAGCAGCCTTGTCACTTTGCCTCTGCCGTGCACCCAGCCCAGGGACCTCAGCTGCCCACCCTTTGCCCTAAGAACTCAAGAGCAGCCCTGCCCGGGTCACCACCTAGAGTTTCCTTTCAGCGGCTGCCAATCTATCAAGATTCAGCTACCGCTGTGAACCCATCAACTCCACGGAGAGGAAAAAAGGAACCCCTCACCACAGCAATTACTTATCCTGGCCTGAACTTCAGATGACCTTTCCCGTTCCACCCAAGTTGCGATTGGGAGTACCTTGGCGTGTAGGATTTTTTTTAACACCCCCCCCCCCCACCTTTCCTCTTAATAAACACATTTCGTTTTTCTGCTACCTAACTCTTTTGCAAAATTTTCCTTTGCAAACAGATCTTTGGGTGGCCCATAAGCCATGGCAGGGGTGCGATGTTGGCCTGGCGAGAGAACAGATTTTCCACGAAAGAGCTCATAAAAATTTTTAAAAAATGTGGTCCCAGGGAGGGGGCTTGAGAAAAGACAGGAGCAGCTCACCCACCGGCCAGCTCACCCCTCCGACATAACCGAGGTCTCGCCTGCACCAGAGGACCTGCCATGACCTGGGGAGATGCCACATTGTCAGCTCCGCCGCGGCGAGTTTGTGTGTGTGCGTCCCGAGTCGCGGCAAAATCCAGGCTATAATAAGGGTTATGCAGGGTGTAACTCCCCGTGTAAATTTAAAGTGACCTAAGGGACATAATTACATAAATCTCATCATGAGACAATATACTTTTTATTTGTTTGAATTTTATTTGTATTGGTAAATCTGACCTGAAACTGACACAAGTTTATTAGAAAAAGGACTCTGGAAAAGCAAGTGGGCTGGCCTTCTTATTTAAGATGGATGTGCCAACTTCTAGTATGATTAGAGAAATGGATAACTCACTAACATCTGTGCAAACTACAATAAAAAGGGATTTAGTGTTACCCCAAGGAAGGCAAGAGAGGCTGTCTGTCCATTAAACGCTTTATTACAGTGCCAGCAGCTTTTTTTCTAATTCAGTTATTCCTGCACAGCATTCAGCACTCTGACTGCCTGTCAACCCACCAGACAGTGCTCAGGGCTGGGAGGGTTTGTGCAAGGTAGGTGACAATCAAATGAGCCTCCGAGAAGAGAGGGGCGCCTGACCCTCCTGAAGGATTAACTACAGAAAGTGAGCGTGATCATGTCACACCATTACTTAGAATTTTCACAGTCAATTTCTGAAAATATGAGATAAGTTCTTAAAGAGGCCGTTTCCTCTGGAGACTGGCAGACCTGGTGGGGTTTTGTTAATACACAGCGTGGCAGGGTGCCTGGAGAGAGAATGGGCCTGCTGGGAGGGCAGCGACCGCATTGTGCCGTCCTTGTAGGGCTTGCTGGAGCCAGGGCCTGGGGCCGTCCATGCGCCTCCAGGAATGAAGCAAAAGGCAAGATGATTCCTGGGACCAGCCTGCCTTTCTCCCTCCTCCCCTGGATTCTGGAGCCCCGCCCCTCCTGGGGGCAGCAAGCCGGTGGACATGAGCATTTGGGACCACCTCAAGCTGGAGGCTGTCTGCAGGAAGCCTCTTCAGATCAGCTGCCTGAGGGGCTTGAGCCCCTTAGTGCCAGGATAAAATGCCTGCCTCCCACCACCCCTTCCCACCTCCTGCAACCACCACTACCAACATCATCACTGTTGCCCCTAAGAAGACTGTGCGTCCCTCGGAGTGCAAGGGTGCACTGGGCCTGGTACTCCGGAGGATCCAGGCCCCACATTTTAAAACACACTCTACATCCAGAATAAATAGTCAAATATATATCATGGGTCTGTGAAGGTAGGAAGCATGGCACAGTTTAGGGCCAGGGAGGCATCTATCGACCCCTTGTTTATAGATAGGAGACCTGAGCCACAGAGGGTGGCAGGCATCACCCAGGGACATGGCATCACAGGGTAGAGCTGGACCCAGAATCCACGCCTCTGGACGTCCAGAGCAGCAGAACGTACTCTTACCAGGGCTCTGCACAGTAGGAGCTTTTGTCAAGCTGGACTAGAAGTGTGATTTATCCCTTTGTATCTGTATATCTAAAGGAGAAAAGTAAACCTCTGAGCTTGGCTCTGCTAAAGTAATTTAACATCTGCTGCCACCCAAATCTAATGGAAACAATTCATTATCAAATTTACTGATCTGCTTAATGATTTTGTATTTCTCTTTCAAAATCACCCTCCGCCTTAGCTAGCCTAGGTAAATTGCTCTTCCCCTCAAATCTGAGAGCTGGAAGGGACCTGGACGTACATCTAATTCGAGACTGTTGTTTTAAAAATGGGGTAACGAAGGGTCCACAGGAGGAGTTGACTCTTATCGAGGTCACAAAGCACGGTAAGTAGGATGTGAATGCAGGCTGCTGGGACCCCAGATCTCATCCTATGAGTGTGTGTGCCTGGTTCTCCAGTCTCTCTGTATCTTAAGAGAAAGAAAAAAGGGAAGGAAAAAGTGGGAGCAACAGAAAGAGGTGGTGAAAAACGAAAAATGAGAGGAAAAGGGAAAGAGAGGAAAAACAGTAAGCTCGCTCTCCAGAACCATGTGTTTTTTTATGTTTGCTAAGTGGCAGTCTGTTAGAGAAATACTTCATCGTCACTGAGCACAGAGTCATTTAAGGCACCTTGGAAATTTGGACCCTTTTACTAGAATCAGGGCTTAAATAGCAACTTAATTTATGACACTTCTCGAGGCTGATGGCATTTTTGCTCTAAGTTAAGGTCATCTCAGTATATATCCCTCCCATCACTTCCCACTGAAAGCATGCCAACCCAAAGGTGTTTACTCTCCGCTTTCAGGTAACGGATGATTCAACTGCTAAAATGGACGTCCCATATGCACGTCGGCACGTTCGATTCCACGGTGTGGCTCTAAGAGAGAGCTCCTTTATATCCGCGTGTAAAAGAAAAGAGAAGAAAAAAAGGAAAAGAAAACCACAAATAAGCACGTGAATAATTAGATCAGAGATAGATGCCACCTTTTCTTAGTGTTGAAACTGTGAGGGGAAAAAGTACTTGCACGTAATTCACATAATTGATCTAGTATTTTTTTTTCCTTTTTGCTGCAGTAATTTTTATGCATGCCATTGTTGCTGTTATTATCCAGGATGTGATCTTGTGTGGTTGATAATACAGACTAGATGTGAATAGTCGTACTCACCAGCCAATCACAAATCTATAGTGTCTATTTCTGCATTACCAGGTGCTATCTCATGGGAAATATCCTCTTTTTTGGCAGGCACGCAGAGCAGTGCATTATCTGTCATTTTCATTAGATTCGAGCTACAGCTGAGCCAAAAAGACTTAGTTCTAGCATATGTGCTCAAAATGGCCAAGCTGCAATTGTCCAAATTCACCCTTTCAGGATTGCATTACAGAACAACTGGAGCTCAAGCTAGAAATTAGAGTGAGCAAAGTGCCTGAATTCCATCTGGGAAACTGCAAACACCATAAGCTCCCAAGATTTGAGCTTGTTATTGTGATCACCTCTAAGGATCAGAAGAGGTACTGGTTTCCATCAGCAGCTCAAGGTATTTCAGCACATCTTAGGTTGGGGTGGAGGGTGGGCTCAGCCTAGATTCTGAGGCCACTGAACAAAGAAAACCCAGTCTCTTCCATTCCTCCCTGTGCCTCTCAACACACACGGCCTTCTGGGATCCTGCAACTCCTGTGCCCAGGCCTTGCCCAGCCTCAAGCTCTGTAGGGCCATGTCTACTGCTTCATATACAACTGGTTAGTGTGGGAGGCATGAAAGCTAAAGAATCTTGAGGGTTGGAATAATACAACTGCAGTGAGGTTGGGTCTGCAGGTGAGTTGAATTGTTTCCCCATCTGTTTTATAAATTCAATCTTAGATCTGAGCATGTAGAGAGGACAAATCTAAGAATGAAACCCCCAAGACAAATAAATACAAAAATTCCAGTTCCAGGCTGCTGGAAATGGGAGGACCATGAGGCTGGGGGAGGACCAGTCACTCTGCCGAGGGGCTAGATGTTATTTTAAGCAGAAATTGAAAAAAATAAAAACAGAACAAATAAGAAGGAATAGACTAGCAGTCCAAGCAGAAGATCAACTCTTTTAAGAACCTGTAGACTTGCCTCTGTTTTCTCAGATCTTCTTCACTGCCCAGCCGACTTGCAGCCCCAAGACGCAAATTGGTATCACCGAGCGCCACCAGAAGGCTTGGACCTGAGCATCCTTTCTTGGTTTGGGACAATGTGTGAGTGGAGAGTAAATATTAGAGATGATGGTTTCCTAAGGGACAGCCATTCAGAGGCTGTGGGGCAGTGGGGAATACAATTGTTTTCTGCAAGGGTTGAATTTGCAAAAGGACTAGTCCCTTTTTATCCAACTAATTCCATCAGTAAATCAATATTCTCAAAACGTCTTTGCTTGAAAATAACTAAGGTTTTCTGACCACTTTGCAGATGTCGCCACCCAGACCACAGCCTCACTGAGTCTGTGCACAGCAACGCCCTGCCATGCTGGGCCCTTCGACATTGCCATTGGTGGTGAGCCCTTGGACACATCTCGTCTGAGATGGGTGCAAAGTTCCAAAGGTAGCAGAAAACACCCAGGATTTGGTTATGAGGGGGCATGCTTCCCCAGAAGTCATCTTGGGTTTTCATGCCAGGACAGTAACTTCACTCCATAACGGCGGTGAATTTCTCCCAGGGAGAAATTTGCTGACGAAAACTTTATCCTGAACATACGGGTTCTGGTGTCTTGTCCATGGCAAGCAGTTCCCAGTTTTTTATCTACACTGGTACTAGCTGGTTGGGTGACAAGCAAGCAAGGTGAAAGGTGGCACAAATATTCTAGAAGCCGCAAAGCACTTTGGACCTGGGAGTGGCAAGACCAGTAAGAAGGCCACCATTGCTAAGTGGGAGCAGACCTGAGAAATTGGATTTTTTATCTTAACCACCAAACCATTCCTTCTGTAGCTGGAGAGAGCACCTTCCCTCCAGCCCATTCTGCCGGCTTGCTCCGCAGCTCTCTCGGTTCCGTATTTCCCTTTGTTGTTGTTAGCTGCCACTGAGCTGTCCTTCAACTCATGGCGGCTCCATGCACAGCAGAACAAAATGCTACCCAGTCCTGCACCATCCCCTGATCAATTGCAGCTCAGATTTTTGTGATTCTTCGGGTTTTCGTTGGCTAATTTTCAGAAGTAGATCACCAGGTCTTTCTTCCTTGTCTGTCTTAGTCTGGAAGCTCCACTGAAACCTGTTCAGCATCATAGCTACACATAAACCTCCACTGACAGATGAGTGGTGGCTGCACACGAGGTGCATGGGCCGGATATCATACCCGGGTCTCCGTCACGAAAGGTGAGAATTCTACCACTGACCCACCACTGCCCCCATCCATCTGAGTCTAGCCAGGCTGCAGAGTTCACTTTGTGCTGATGAAATTAAAAGTGCCCTACAAAAATATCTTATTTTTATTAACAACCTTATTATTTTATTATTATTTTATTAACCACCTATGATATGTAGATGACGTAACCTTGCTTGCTGAAAGTGAAGAGGACTTGAAGCACTCACTGATGAAGATCAAAGACCACAGCCTTCAGTATGGATTACACTTCAACAAAAAGAAAACAAAAATCCTCACAATGGGACCAATAAGCAACATCATGATAATCGGAGAAAGATTGGAGTTGTCAAGGATTTCATTTTACTTGGATCCACAATCAACACCCATGGAAGCAGCAATCAAGAAGTCAAAAGATGCATTGCATTGGGCAAATCTGCTGCAAAAGACCTCCTTAAAGTGTTAAAAAGCAAAGATGTCACCTTGAAGACTAAGATACCTCTGACCCAAGCCAGGATGTTTTCAATCGCCTCATATGCATACGAAAGCTGGACAATGAATAAAGAAGATCGAAGAAGAATTGACACCTTTGAATTGTAGAGTTGGCAAAGAATATTGACTATATCATGGACTGCCAAAAGAAGGAACAAATCTGTCTTGGAAGAACAACCAGAATCCTCCTTGGAAGCAAGGATGGCAAGGCTACATCTCACATACTTTGGACATGTTATCAGCAAGGATCAGTCCCTGGAGAAGGACATCATGCTTGGTAAAGTAGACAGTCAGTGAAAACGAGGAAGACTCAATGAGATGAATTGACACAGTGGCTGCAACAATGGGCTCAAGCATAGCAATGATTGTGAGGGTGTCGCAGGACTGGGCAGTGTTTCGTTCTGTTGTACATAGCGTCGCTATGAGTCGGAACCAACTTGACGGCACCTAACAACAACAACAACAACACAGAACTATCTGATTTTGAAAAGCCGTTCTTTTTGAGAAGCCCTGTTGTCCATTAGTTTTATCATGTTGTAAAACAAACTAAATATATTTTTTATTAAAAGAAAATTTCTCTTGCATTTTCCTTCAATTATCACCATGTTAATGGAAACAAGGTAAGACAATCTAAAAACATTTGAGTGAGAGAATATACAAAAAAACTTTCCAACTGTCTTCCAGCAAGTGAGGCTAAAGTTATTGAATATGCAAATTGCCTTATTAAAAGAAGAATGACATCTTTTTCAGCAATTGCTTTAATTACAGTGGAACCCTTCAATAGAGAAATCAACTTGTTTCTCAGAGTTGAAATTCTTTAGAAAAGGAATTTAGGTATAACAGATTAAAATTAGAAAATTTACACTTGGTAGGGAAAAAAAGGCCTGTGAGCTCCAGAGAGGGAGAGGCTGGAGGCAGCTGGAGGAGGCATGGGAGAGACGGGCGTTCAGTAGCTTGCCTGTGTCTGGCCGGGCCCTAGTCTCTCCCCTCATCCATTCTCCTGTTCTAAATCTCACAGATGGCCTATGAAAGATATTTATCCAAAGTGTGCTGAGGTTCTATACCTTAGGCCACATTCTCCCTACCGGATAGGTGTGAATTTGCAGGGTGGGAGCCTTCAGCACCAGGGCCAAACTAAATGATGTTAACTACTTAGCAGACCTTCTTTCAACCTCTGTCCGTCCTGCTCCAGGCCTTTCCTTCTCTCCCCAGAAACCAAACTTTGCCTGTCCTGTGAGCCTTACCCCCAGAGCCATCTCTCTGGGATCAGAGATCCAAGGGACCATCCAAATCACTGTTGAGTGAAGACCCATCTGCTCATCCCAGATAGCACCGATCCATTTGAATGGAGCATCCCATTGGGGGCCTACTGTGCTTGCCCATTCATCAGGCACAGAAGCTACAGTGGCTACAAATGAAGACAATTGGGTCCCGTTCTGGTTAGAGAACTGGGGAGACTGCCCCAGAGATGCACCCAGTCCACATTCCACATGCTTAGGTAATCCAGTAGGACGGTACCCCGACTCTCTGGGAGGCTGACAGACCAGGAATTAGGGCAGAGGTTTGGAGTCAGACTTTATGGGTTGAATCTTAGCTGCACGGAACATTAACTTAGTGACCACAGACAAGTTATTCATCCTCACTAAGCCTCAGTTTCCTCATCTATAAAATGGGGAAATAACAGTGTGTAGTTCATAGGATGATTGTGAGGTTGGTGCAGGACCAGGCAGTGTTTCATTCTGTTGTACACAGGGTGGCTATGAGTCAGAACCGACTCGGCGGCGCCTAACAGCAACAGCGTCACGGGATGATTTTGAAATTTCTATAAACACACCAAAACAGGCAATGATTTAGCTGAGTACCTGGTTTATTACCTATAGTAAGCCTTCAACTAATACTAGCTGGTAGTTGTGGCAGCAGCAGAGCCTTGGTGGCGTCATAGTTAAGAGCCTGGCTGCTAACCAAACGGTCAGCAGTTCGAATCAACCAGCCACTCCTTGGAAACCCCATGGGGCAACTCTACTGTGTCCTATAGGGTCGCTATGAGTCAGAATCCACTCAAGGGCAACGGGAATGGCTGCAGCAGCAGCAAGAGTACAAATGGTTCAATCTCCTGGGCGTAGCATGATGCATGGTTCCCTGACCTTTCACACAAATCTGAAATGCAAAACGTGAAATTCACACATACTGAACAAACGCAAGTGCAAATGTTCTTTGGGTGGCCTACTAATTCCTGAGCACCTACCATATGCCATCAGTGAATAAAGCTAGAAAAACTGAGAAAAAAAAACCTGTCCTTTCACATTCTAGTAGAAAGACAAACAATAGCTAAGAGTCATACTAAAGGCATAACCTACATAGGATTCCTGAAGTATCTCCATTGAACAAAACAACAGATCAGGAGGCCTGGAGTGGGTGAGCCTTTGCAGTTTAAGGTAGGTCTCACTGAGAAGGTGCAATTTGAGCAGGTTGCAAGCAGGTGAGGGAGAGGGGCCTGTGGACGTCTAGGAGAACAGTATTCCATGCAGAAGTTACAGCCCGTGCAAAGGCCCTGAGGCAGATGTGAATCTGGCATGTTCCAGGAGCAGCAGTGTGTCAATGGGGTGAGTAGTGAGTGATGGGAGAGAACTAGAACTAGAGGCAGGAGGTGATGGGGACCAGATCACATAGGATGTGGGGTCACCGTAAGGAGCTCAGCTTTTACTTGAAGTGAAATGGGGAGCCTTAGAGGGTTGTGAGCAGAGGAATACAATGATCTGACTCATGACAGGGAGAACTGGAGACTGAACTGTGAATAGACTGGCATGGGGGGACCCTCGAGGAGGCTGTTGCACTTATCCAAGCTGGACGTGATTGACTAGGGTGGTAGCCGTGGATGCGGGCATGAGAAGTTGTCAGAATTTTGGAATATTTTAAAGGGCAATCCAACAGGTTTGCTTGAGAATGAAGGGTCTGAGAGACAAAGAGTAGACAAGATGACTCTAAGGCTTTGTTTAAATTGTGAAAACTAATTTGTGAACAAGGAATCCATGACTATCTTTGTTGTGAAAAACAATCAATTGGCATTTGGTCTAAATTGCTAAGGTCTTATCTATAATGTTTAACTCATAGCACAACTAAATAAATGCACATAAAATATGAAATCAAGTTAAGGATATATCATCTATACCCCATATTCTCACGTGAAGGAGATTTGAACATCAAGCGGCACATGGAAGGCACTCATATATTCTACCTCTCTGTTTCTTGAACACACATAATTTGCTTCTACCTCAGGTCCTTTATACATGCTATCCCTTTTTCCTAGAACATCCTTACCCCAGACATTCACACCTCTTGCCCCTTCTCAGCATCCCACGTCTGCTCAAATAACCTCTCTGTCCTGGTCACTCTCTGCCACAGTATCCTGTTTGGTCCTCATTGCTTTGTCATTTTATGAGTTCATCTTATTTATTTATTAATCTATTTATCTATCTATCTACCTATCTATCCACCATCTATCATCTCTCTATAATCTGTCTATCCATCATGTATCTATCATCTCTCTGTAATCTGTCTATCCATCCATCTATCCATCCATCCATCCATCCATCCATCCATCCATCCATCCATCCACCCATCCATCCGTCTATCATCTATTGATGTGTTTGTCTCCCCTATGAGAATGTAATCTGCACTAGTTGCTTTCTGAGTGAGTAAACTGGCGAATAAATGAAGGGAGAATGATTCTGCATGTGATTTGAGACTTAGCAGAGAGAGCAGGGGCTTTTCCTGAGGTGAGGTGAGAGTGGTGAGATAGGAGATGGTTCTTGATGAGAACCAGAAGGGGGCTAGTGGGAGACAAAAAGAGGTGAACAGAAATGGGACTGGGGCGGGGGCAGGAGCAGGGAGGAGTCAATGGGATGAGAACAGACTTTATAGGGAGAAAGAGAAATCCGTCTCTGACAGCCAAATCCCCCTCCATGCATTCTAGCTTTTATTTGTAATCTGGAGCTGAACATCCCCTGACCTGGCCTTGCTGACTGTGAGCCAAAGCAGTGAATCAAAGCCCCAAGCAGAGCAGGGCCAGGCTTGCTTGTTCCTGGGAACATGAGGGGGCAGCAGGAGGGAAATGGGCCTGGAGGCCTCTCCCAGCCCTGGATGGACACTTGTCCATAGGACTAAGGGGCCATAGACGGGGCACAGCTCACTGCAATGGGCATGGCTGCCCTGGTGGCGCAGAGCCAGGCAGACACAGCGCAGCCTCCTGCAGAGACGTGCAGCTGGCAGCCGGAGTCCTTCTATCAGACTTTCCCGTTGGCCCACTGGGTTTGGTGTTTTGTTGATCGATTTCAAAAAAAGAAAAAGAAAAGAGAAGCTGTCTTCAGTGTTAAATGTTATGTGCATAAATGTTATCAAAGCTGTGAAGAAAAATGCCCATGGATGACTTACACTCAAATCATTTCTCCCGAGTTGTCATGGGATTATTGTTTTTAACATTTGTTCTTTAGCTAGAACAATTGGCTTTAGTATTTGGATTATCTTCCGCACGGACTCTCTGGGAGAGGTTCTGGAGAGGCTGAGCTGTGTGGTCAGTCAGGCCACACAGACGCCTGCAGGGCACCTAACATAAAGGGCCAGGTCCTCCTGGTCACGGCCATCGGGAGAGGAGGCACAGCCCAGGAGGAGGAGAAGGCTCTCACTCAAGCCCTGGGGAGGGTGGCTGGGCAGGGGTGCTCCAGAGACAGACTCCGAGTCTCAGAGGGCTGACCAAGAGGGAGCAGCTGGTGTCTACGCCTGTGCCTTCTGGCTGGAGGTGGCCGAGTCAGACACCTGTTGGAGCTCAGGCTAGGACAGGTGCATGGTGGACAGTGCCCGCCCTCCTGTCCCCGAGCACTGCAGGCCTGGTGCCTGTCTTTCTTGGGCTCTGACTCTGTGCCCAGATCTCTGAGAGCTTCTGATGTGGGAATCCAGAAGGTAGAGACACAGTCTGCCCGCAGGACCTGCGATCGTGGGAGGAACCTCTACAAGATTCAAGGAGGTCCACTCAGGAGCAAGGAGGAGGAAAACTAGAGAGAGGGTACAGCGTGCATCTGCAGAAACTCAAGGCAGAGGGATTCTGTGTGGACCGAAGGACAAGCAAGCCTTCTGGGGCTGGGGGCACCGCCACCTAGTTCACACAGGTGGTGAGAGGAGAGGGAATGGCAGGCAGGTGCCACAGACAGAGCAAGGCCTGGGGTGAGGCTACCCTAGCTGGGACAGGAGAGAGGTCTGACTGGACCCATGCCCAGGCATTCTCTAGACCTCAACAGACCTTAGGAGCCGGGTGGAAGGTGGGGAGGAGGGGTGGACTCATCTGTCAGGGTTGGCAATCAAGTATGTAACTTCTAAAAATGACTTTGGAACATATAGCCGAAAAAGGTGTCAGACAAGTCAGTAAGAAGGAACCAAAAAGAAAAATAGGACAAGAAGCTTAAAGATACCCTTTACAGGCGTGAGTGTTCAAATAGCCAATGGACATAGGAAAAGGTGCTCACTCTCATTAGTCATCAGGGAGATGCA
This sequence comes from Trichechus manatus latirostris, assembly GCF_000243295.1. Taxonomy (NCBI): domain Eukaryota; kingdom Metazoa; phylum Chordata; class Mammalia; order Sirenia; family Trichechidae; genus Trichechus; species Trichechus manatus. The sequence continues at coordinate 21,547,675 of NW_004443950.1, read as the reverse complement.
AATTAAAACTACTGTGAGATACCACCACACAAAATGGCAAAAATAGAAAAGACGAGAAGCACCCAGGGTTGACAAGATGTAGAGCAAACAAGGCTTCCCCACCCTGCTGGTGGAAGTGGGCATGGGTACAAGCACTTGGGAAAACAAAGACAATATAGCATCTAGTCTGCATACCCTGTGCCCTGCAATGCCACTCTTTGGTATATCTCCAGCAGAAATGCGTCCATATATTCACCCAAAGACACGTACGAGCAGCACTATGCGTAATTACCCCAATCTGGGAGCAGCCCCAACGTCCAGCATCAGTAGGATGGATCCATAAACCACAGTGCTTTCATACCATGGGCTAGTGCAGGTATGTTGAAAACACTTCAGTTTAAAAATGTCTAAAATGACTTTGGGTTTGGAAAGGGCCAGAGGAGCTAAGGCCTCCCAGGCCCCAGGAGCTGGAGGAGAGGTGTGGGGACAACGTGGGTCAGTGGTGAGGTGTGGCTTGTAAAGCATAAATCAGACCCTGACACCCCTGCCTGCTACGGCTCTGCAATGGAGTCTCTCTGCGCTTACAATAAAGCCCAGACCTCTTCCCACCGCCTATAAGACACATGTGCAGCCTGGCCTGCACGTCTGATCACATCCCTTCTCTCTCCCCTCACTCACTTTGCCTAGCCAGCTTGTCCTTGCCAAGGTCACTCCCACCTCAGGATGGTTCTCTGCCCCCAGACCTTTGTTCAGGTCTCAGCTCAAATGGCATCTCTTGAGAGAGGTTCCTGACCACCTCAGGGATGCTGCACATAGCTGTGCAAAACTCTAGGGGGCGCCGCAGACACCATGGCTCGTGTGAATGGCGCCCCCGGGTGGTGACGCCCCCAGCTGCAAGGCCTCATGCAGAGACGGTGCTTAGCTAGCGGCTCCTTCTTTCACACATTACTTTGTCCCGTTTTCTGCAAAGGCGTTGTCCCCGTCTGCAATGATCTCACTGGTTATTGGCCTGTTGCTCACGGTCTCTTTCTCCCACTAGAATATAAGGTCACTGAGAGTAGGCAGGAACCCTGGTGATGCAGTGGTTAAGAGTTTGCCTGCTCACCAAAAGGTTGGTGGTTCTAATCCACCAGCAGCTCCTTGGAAACACTATGGGGCAGTTCTATTCTGTCCTATAGGGTCACTATTAGTTGGAATCGACTCGATGGCAACAGGTTTGGTTTGGTTTGGTTTGAGGGTAGGCACCTGGCCTTCCTTGTTCATAGCATAGCCCCAGTGCCAGACCCGAGGTCAGTGCTCACTAGTTATTTGTTGACTGAACAGATAAATGAAAACCCTGTAAGTGAGGGTGGCCGTGGCAGCCCCAGAGCAGGCCAGGCCCCAGTCCAGGGCCTGTGTGGATCACCTCTACCAGCACTCACCTCTTTGGGCTGCTGGGAGGATTAGCATTATTCCCATTTTCCAGATTGGAACACTGAGGCTTGGAGTGGAGAGAGGCCAGCCTCACAGTAAGGACTACAGCTGAGATTTAAGCCCAAGACTGCCCACCACCCCAGTCCCTACTCAGAACCACACAGCCCTCAAAGTGCCCACCACTGGGCAGTTTCCTGGGCTCTCCCAGGTATTTTAGCCTCTGGAGCAAAACAAAGAGGCAGCCAGGGATGTCCCCGGGCGTAGGTACAGTGCAGGTGTGTGGTGAGCCCAGTGGGCACCTGCCAAGAACCTGCCTCCTTCCCCTCTCCCTGTCTGAGAGCGGTGCTGCGGCTGTCACAGCCCACTAACCTCAGAGACTGTTTGTTTCATTGATGGAGACAGTTCCCAAGGCAGTGGAAAGCCAGCTTCAAACCACCTTGGCAGCGCCTGGCCACACTGACCAGATCGAATTTGAAGTTTCAGTGCCTGACAGGAGCCAGCTGACTCAATTAGGGGAGCTGGTAGGTTGGATTTGCCAGACCTTCGCCAACATGGAAGGTGGAGGCCACCTCATTACCCCACAGCCCAATGCTACCTCCAGCCAGGTTGCAATCCCCTTCCTCGGGGACATGGCACCTCCTGAGCCTTCTGGGGTCCTGGGCATGGTGCCTCAGCCCCTGCAGTGGGTCTGCCAGGTTTTCACCACTGCGATGCCCCCTCATCTACCATCCTCTGCAACCCCCTAACCTAGAGAAGCCTCAGGCAGGGCAAAACCCTATTTTCTTCCCTAATACGTTGTAAAGGGGACCTGGTGGTACAGTGGTTAATGTTCACCTGCTAACCTAAAGGTCGGCAGTTCAAACCCACCAGTGACTCTGTGGGAGAAAGTTGTGGCAGTCTGCTCCCATAAAGATGACAGCCTTGGAAATCCTTGGGGCAGTTCTACTCTGTCTTATAGGGTCGCTATAAGGCGGAATCGACTTGACGGCAACAGGGACAGTACATTGCAAGAGTCCCTAGATGGTACAAATGGTTAAAGCATTTGACTGGAGGCTGGAAGTTCAAGTCTACTCAAAGGTGTCTTGAAACAAAAGCCTGGCAATCTACTTCTGAAAGATCATAGCCATTGAAAACCCTGTGGTGCACAGTTCTATTCTAACACACACGGAGTCACCGTGAGACAGAGCCAACTTGAAAGCACCTGGTTACCAGTAAGTACATTGCATACTTTCCCCGCTAGCCTGAAACCAAACCTCTCTTCCCCAATGGCCTCTCTCACACACCCGCCAACACCCACACACAGGGCCTGGGCATCCAGCACACCTCTGTGCCCACGCAGTGTCCTAGTTGGCCATTCCTGCTGGCAGCAGCACCACGGCGGGCGCTGGGACACCAGACACAAATGGAGACCTTGCCTCTTATCCCAGGCCCAGTTCCAAAGTTTGGAAATGATTTGTATTTTCTATAAAAATCAGGGAAGATTAAAGGCCTTTGCCATTATAACTTCCTTCAAACCTTTTTTGCATCCTAGTGGGCTTTCACGAAGTGGAGCTGAAGGGCTGGAACCTCAGCGCACGTCCACGGGCTTCTCCTGGACACAGGCCTGACACCCATCTTCTCCCACCGATGTCCACAGGAAGGACGGCAGCAGGGCCTCCACCACTGCAGCCTCTCGCCTCCCAGAACCACGGCCTGTCTTCCAGGAAGGTCCCCCCAAGGAGGTGAGGAGCCTTCTCTCCCCACATGGGTCTAGAAGCCAGGGCTATTGGCCCACTAGGATTTTGGGGCCAGTGAGATTGCTCTGCCAAAGCTTTGCATCAGTAGGAGTGATGTGGCAGGTGAAGACATTCATTACCTAATGCCAGTGTCTTATGAGCAGATGGGAGGATGGCAGGGAAAACCCTACAGCACAGGCCCTCGGCCCTAACAGGAGCTCACGGGTGTGAGGACCAGCCTCCACACCCCTCCGAGCAGCCACTTTGTGTCCTTAGTTCCCCAAGTGTGGAGTTGGTGTCCAGTTCTTTATGTTCTCCCAACTACAGACCCAGCACCCAGTCGGACCCCAGTAGGCAGCTGTGCTGATGAGATTAGTAGACAATTGATTGTACTACTTTCCTGAGGCTGCTGGGACAAATGACCACTCACTTGGTGACTTAGAACAACAGAAATGTGTTCTCTCACGATTCTGGAGGCCAGAAGTCTGAAATCAAGTTGTTGGCCCAGCTATGCTCTCTGAGGGGCTCCAGAGGAAAACCCATTCCTTGTCTCTTCCAGCTCCTGGTGGCTGCTGGCAGCACTTGGCCGGCAGCCTCATCCGTCCCTCGCTCTGTCTTCTCATAGCTTTTCCTGTGTGTCTCTGGGTCTAATCTCCCTGTGTATAAGGACACACGTGGTTGCATTTAGGAGTCATCCAGGATAAACTCCTCCTATCAAGATCCTTAACTCAATCGAATGCTTGGCCATATTAGGTAATAGTCACAGGTTCTGGGGATTGTTGTTGTTAGGTACTGTTGAGTCAGTTCCGACTCACAGCAACCCTGTGTACAATAGAATGAAACACTGCCCAGTCCTGGGGATTAGGAAGCAAATGTATCTTTGGGGAGAGGGCGTTTTTTTCTGCCTAGCACAGCTATTACATGATAGCTTGGACTCTCAGGGCAGGGATTTTTTCATTTGATGCTCAGAGCAATGGAAGCATCAGCTGCTATCTTCTCGTTTTATATTGCTGGGGGTGGAGGGCAGGTAGAGGGTAACGGGGACAAGGAAGAGATGTGACAGAAACCCGATGTCCATGACAGTAATAAAAATAGCCATTGAAAACCCTGGAAGTTTGGGGGCTCCGGTAGGCTATTCGTTTGTCTTCTTGCGTTCCTCTCCTATGCAGGCCAAATACTGTGGACTGGGCCTTGGGGGCCGGGAGTGGAGATCCTGGAGTCTAATGGGCCTGGGGTTAGAGCCTGCTTCTGCCTCAGTTTCCCCATAATGCCAGCTGCCCAGCAGGGTTATTCTGAGTATTAAAGGAAATAACATATGAAAATACTTAGCTCAGGGCCTAGCAAATACTAAGCATACAGTCAATAATAGATATGGTATTTATTTTTGTTTGGATCCCTGGTGGCACAGTGGTTAAAGAGCGTGGCTGCTAACTAGAAGGTCAGCAAACTGGACAAATGTTTCCTAACACCTCTCGTTGCTAAATACTGGGTGGTGGTAAGAGTTTGCGGTGAGAGTCGTCACATCACCTGGTTACTAGTACCAACAACAAGATTAGTAGTGCTGTTGCTGCTGTGTGTTATTGAGTCGATTCTGACTCACAGTGACCCTCTATGACAGAGTAGAACTGCCCCATGGGGTTTCCTAGGCTGCAATCTTTATGGGAGCAGATCACCAGGTCTTTTCTCTCGTGGAGCGGCTGGTGGGTTCAAACCACCAACCTTTCAGTTAGCAGCCAAGTGCTTAACCATTGCACCACCAAGGTACCTTAGAGATAGTAGAGCTCAGGAACACATGCCAGCTGTTCCTCACCCATCCCTTCCTTTGTGCCTGCATGCTACAAGGACACATCAAGAACATTTTATGTTAAATGCTGGGGAGAAGAAGATAATGCAGTACCTGCCCTTCTCACCTGAACTTACAGGTCTGTGGGTGGAGAAGGCAATTGTGTCCTTCTGGAATTGTCATTGGACCTCAGTGGAGCTCAGAGGAAGGAGAAGGGGTGATGCCTCCCAGAAGCGGCAATGCTTGAGCTGAGTCCCGGAGGATGCAAACATCTGGTACTTGAGATTTAGGGACCAATAGCTAGCAGCTGGCTAGAGAAAAGTGCACCTTGTGTCTCTGGGGAAGATGGGAAGATCAGAAAACACAGCAGTTGATGACCCAGTGAGAGGCCCTGCCTGGGGAGACCCTGATAACACCATTGATGATGATAGTTGGATGGTCACAGTCCTGGCTGGAGATCCAGGGCACACCTCAGGGTGAGTGGAGAGTGTTTAATGACAAGACTGCTCACAAGGTGTGGGAAGTGACCAAGGGAAAACAAGGGATTATGAAGCATCCCAGGGCGGGTAGCAAAGGGAAGCCATTACTGCCCCTAGGTCTTGAAGGGCCAGGGAAGGAGGAATTATATGAACTCAGAGATAGCAGTAGGAGAGGGCCACCTGGCAGGAGCTGTGGACTTCAGCAGAAGAATGCAGCCATTGTCAACCACTGGCCAGAAACAAGGAAGCCAAGGGCTCCCCACTGGTTATTCCCAACTTGGAGTCAGGGGCAACAGAGTCTGGAGTCCATATGGGTCAGCTTCCTGGGGTACAGAGCAGGGTGGAGAGGAGGGAGAGTCCATCTGGAGGGGCCAACAGAGAAGTCAGCCTGATGATGGTGGTGGTGGTGGTGATAATGACGGTGAAAATGGCTAACCTTCATTGAGCTCCTGTGTGGCCACTTCCTGTTCTAAGGGCTTACACTCTTCACAACAGTCCGATAAGATAGGCCAATAGAGACTCCTGGAGACTTGGGAGATCTACACCTGGATTAGTTGACAGAATTGGCCTCTGCCCCACTTGGAACTTCCCCAAAACACATTATTTGGCAAAGTTCCTGGTCCTGCTGACTTGTGGTGTAATGATGAGGGGGTTGGCTGTCTTCTTGTCTCTTTTTTGAACTTCTCTAGGTCAGTGTAATGTCTGATTGTCTTTAGAACCCAGGGCTTTGCACAGTACCCGCCACTAAGGAATTGCTAAATCAGTGACGAGAAAGGAAGGAAGAAGGGAAGAAGAAAAGACGGGAAAGAGGAAGAGAGAAAAAGAGATTTCAAAACCTCAGGCTGAGGGCAAGGCCCAGGCCTCCCACCTGCTGTCTACGGAGCTGGGCCATCATGAACACTTAGCAAATATTGGCGAAGAGCCGACCCAGTGGCTCAGTGACGTCTTTGTTCTCTCTGATGCACATTTCCTCATGTCTAAACATGGACTGAGAAACGTTCAAGCGTTCCAGAGCTGTATGGTTCCCTGAAATCTCCCCAAGGCCAAGCTCCAAGCTCTAAGGGAGGGTGTTTGTTCTATGTCTCCATGTTGCACGTGGAAACCCACAGCCCAACATAGCTCAGAATTGCTAATCACCTTGGGATTGTTGTGTTAATAAGTGAAAATACAGAGAAGCACAAACCTGTCTTCCTGCTAACGTTAATTTTGGTCCTGAAAACTGTTGCTAAAACATATTGTCGGGCCTGCCACAGATGTTCCTCCTCGCATACGTGCAAGCTATTGCAAGTGAGAGCTGGACGCTTTGACAGAATCCCTGTTGCTTTGATGATAACTGTGGTCAGGTTATTTTCCTACCACTTGAGCCTGTCCTTTATCTGACCAGAGCCCTTGTGCAAAGGTTCAAGTTGGGGCTGGTCTGTCATTCTATACACACTACAGTAACCTGCTCAACAGGCTGATAAAGGTAAGCGATTTAAAGAATAAGGTGAGCTGCATCACCTTCTCAGCTTCCCGCTAATTTCACTACGTACAGAATGTATAGAACAGCCAGCCTGGTGTAGTACTGAGTAGAAGCTCCAGTTGTTCATTCCCAGAGCTGATTAGGGTGAGAAATGATACGCGAGATGTGTGACTTTCCAGCTTGAGACTGAGGTTTTAACCAACCTGGATAGAAGAAGCTCAGAGCCACTTACCAGTATTTAAAGCCCTTGAGTCCAACAGCACTGCGTTCTCTCATCTTGTCTTGGTTTATCTGCCATGTGTGTGACCATTTTTAAGAAGAAGAGGGTATTATAATTTCAAGTGATTATAAAAGAGAAAACTCACCCAACATTCTATGGTTTCTCCATACTATGCAGCGAGAAGATTGGAGTGGACATTAGCAAGTGGAGGTGGTGGGTAGAGGGTGATACTTCGTTTTAGGATCTGGTGATTTTCTCTGGGAGGGCAGTGGCGGTTCAGTGGAAGCTTCCCACCTTCCATGCAGGATACTCGGGTTTGATTCCTGGCCAATGTACCTAATGTGCAGCCATCATTCGTCTGTCACTGGAAATTTGTGTGTGACTATGATGCTGAATAGATTTCAGTGGAGCCTCCAGACTAAGACGGACTAGGAAGAAAAGTCCAGCGATCTACCAAAAATTAGCCAATGAAAACCCTATGGATTACAACAGTCCTATCTGCAACCCATCATGGGGACGGCACAGGACCAGGCAGCATTTCGTTCCATCGTGCATGGGGTCACCATGAGTCAGGGACCTACTCCACAGCAGCTAACAACAGTATTATTTGGGATTCCCTGGGCAGTACAAATGGTTAATGCGTTCACCTGTTAACCAAAAGGTTGGAAGTCCGAGTCCACCCAGTGGCACCTTGGAAGAAATGCCTCGAGATCTACTTCTGAAAAATCAGCCATTGGAAACCTTATGGAGCACAGTCTGCTCTGACACACATGGGGTCACCGTGAGTCAGAATCGACTACATGGTAAATGGTTTTTAATATGACCTGTGCCATGTTATTTGTGTGGGAAGCTGCACCCTCTGGGGCTGGGAGGGATGTTTCCTCCCCGTCTGAGAGACTTCAGCTACCAGGAGGAAATGTCATAGGAAGAGGGGGTCAAGACTGGGACCCACACTGGCAGAACTGACAGGAGAAACTCAATGAGGAGGAGAACATGGGAAGATGGAGGCCCAGGCCCAGGCCTGAAACTCTTGAAGTGGCCTTAGCCTCTTTCTGTTATTATTTCTTTTTAGTCATATTTTCAGCCAATTCCATCAAGTGAAAAATAGCCACCTGGTTGTGGATGTTCCATAACTACTAAGTAGCTTTGATGAGGAGCATTCTGTCCCGTACCAGATCGAAGGGCAGCTACGTGCTGGACTCCAAAGAGAACTCAGAAGGAATGGGAGCCCTGGATGGAGCCACCAGAGTCCCTGCCCCTGCTGATATCTCCACTGCAGGCAAACTCAGCCTATCATTACCACTCCAGACTGTTGGCTTTTGTATGCATTAGGGGAGTCTTGATAGCTGCATGCTCAAAACAAAGATAAATTCATTCTTACTATGCATTGAGTGTGGGATATGGACTTGGCAATGCCCCTAGTGTGAGCACGATCACAGTCTCTGTCCAGAGTCAGAGCAAGAACCTCAGACAGAACCACCTTCTGTAGAGGCCTTGGGAGCAGGCTGGGGTTCAAGTTGGGTAAGCACCTTCCCAAATAATCACTCCCGCACCAACGCTGTATACCCACCCAAGTGGAGAGTGCATGTGATTGTCTGCCAAATTCAAGCCCAAGGTCTCTTATTTCAGGGAGAATTGAATCACCCAGGCAATAATCTTCCAGCTTCCCTTGGTGGTGTCCAGCTGTAACCTGCCTGGGACATACAGGCAAGCACTTCTCCACTGCTTTCTTTTGTAGATACTCATGTGACATTGCTGATCACAGATCACACAGGAATGTACAGTCCACGGAGATAAATCCAAATCCTAGGAAGGCTCTGAGGACAGACTCCAACCCCTCACCTGGATCCAAGACCCCCATTCCAGGTGTTTCCAAGGGAAGCAGAAAGTCAAGCAGACGTCCTCAAAGAGAAAGGGGAAGCTGGACTTTGCTGATAGTGCCAGGCCCCCATCAATTTTCCCTTCCTTTGCAGTCAAAAGTTTCTTCATTGCTTTAACCCCAAAACCCCAAACTATGGCAGGACCACCATGTATGAGATGTGGTCATGGAAATTCAGTTTCTCTCTGAGGCAAATCGCTCATGTGTAAGAATCTACTTCATGAAGGATAAGTGAGGAGAAACACACCAGCTCTAAAACCATAGGACCTGGGAAGAAGGAGGAGTCCTACCAGTGCTGTGGTTAAGTGTTCGGCTGCTCAGCAAAAGGTCGGCAGTTCGAATCCACCAGGCGCTCCTTGGAAACTCTATGGGGCAGTTCTACTCTGTCCCATAGGGTAGCCATGATTCAGAATCAACTCGATGGCAATGGATTTGGGTTTTTTGGGGGGTTTGGGGAGAAGGAAGCATTGTCTACAGAGGCCAATAGGTTAGGGAAGACTCTAGCTGCTACCAGGGTGCAGTTGTTGTCACGATGACAACCTATTCAACACAACCTTTCTTCTTGCCCGGCCTGAAGGAAGGGTGCCATGCCATGGGGCCCAGGCCTGCTCATTTCCCCTGTGAAAAATGGGTAGCATGAGAAATAAAATTGGAAGTCTTGTACTCCTCCGAGTAGGGATTGCCCTGAAATGGGAGAACGAAATACCAGCCCGACAGAGCAAGAAAACGTCATTTCTAGAAATGACATTAAAACCTGCCTTCCACAGAATTGCCTGGGTCTAAAACTGGAAGGCCACAGAAAGATAGCAGGTAGGAAACCAGGTGTGTTTGGGGGTTTTCCTATGTGGATAAATGGGAAAGTGACAAAGAGCCAGGAAACCCCTGGCTTCCGGAAGGCTTAGGGAGGGTCAATGCAAGCTCGCATCCTATTGTTTTAAAGGCCGATTGGTCCATCTTAATGTGGCTCAACCTTTATTAAAGGAAATCTAAGAGCTCAGCTCCCCTCCACAGTAGGGAGCCCGTGTTTCCATCTCTCACATTTCCATGAGCAAGACATTTTGCTTTCCCCCCCTGTTCCATCCCCGGAAAGGAAGAGGTGGGCAGGCCGCTGAAGTGTTCTGACTGAAGTGTCTTTGGTGTTCCCTTTCTAATAAAGGGCTATATATTAGTGCCGAACAGTCATTTTTTTTGAGCACTAAAGTAATACCAGTATTCTCATTGCTCAAGAAACTGCTGAGCAAAATCTTCCAGCAATGTGTCTCTCCGGCATTCCTTAACCCTATTGATAATGATAAAGTCTCATAAATCTAGGTAAATCTTTAATTACGCCGTCAGAACATGACGATATTATGACTGTGACATAGTCGTAAAGGGCACGTGCAAAATTAGCTCCGTATACATTTTATGAATAAGTAAAAGGTAGAGGTGGCTGGAGTTACAAAGGAAAGACAAAAAGAAAAAATCGCATTTTTGCTTCCTTGTTGCAATTAGCTGTTAAAATGAGATTTTAAAAATAATTGTTGGGATATCCGGCAAGATGGCGGTCTAGGCAGAAGCACCACGCCGTCCCTCCACAACAAAGATCCGAAAAACTAAGCCAAACAGAGAATCAACAATCCT
>NW_004443950.1:21518263-21527705 GCF_000243295.1 Trichechus manatus latirostris | reverse complement strand
AATTTTCATTAAAATCCACAACACAGACTTTGCTGAACCCTACTGCACAAAAACTCCAGGCTGGAATATAGGGAGTATATTCCTCTCTGTTAAAGTACCTTTTGGCCTAAACGCTGTTTTCCCTTATATATTAAGCCTGAGTGAAAAACGTATGGAGACAGGAGCTCCTGTGCAGTGTTTTTATAAGGCCCTAACAACACCCAGAGTTTGTTTCATTCCCGACAATCAGGGTGATTGCAGCCGCGTCCTTCCCTCACCCTCCCTTTCCTTACTAGCCCTATGCAATTTATTTTTATCTCCAGCCAACGCATGTATTTTTACTTGTGTGAATAATATGGAGAAAGATTAAGTTCTTTTATTTTGCTAATTAAACTGCATTTTTCAAAATCTGGGGAGGTAGTAAGTGACGGAATTAACAAGGGCACTTTGCAGAGTTTTGCTGTTTTCCTGATTAGATTAGAGGTATTTGATATGGAAGCAGGAGCTGATGAAGTGGTTTCCCTGATGTGAATGAATGCATGACCCTAGTTTATCACTGTGGATTCATAAAGAAGTCTTCCTGACTGTCGACAAAGCCCAACCAAGAGTGAAAACGACATTAGCAAACAGCTAAGCAAAAGGTCAGGAGAGCAGAATGAGAAGGGGGAAGGAAAAAATGCATTCCTTTACCTTTTTTTTTTTTTTTTTTTTCCCAAAGGGTTAAGGAAGACTGCTCAGTTACAGCCTCCTTGATGAGCAGAGTGAGCAGTGAGCTGAGCCTTGGAATTATATTCTCCTAAAACAAGGACACCTTTCTGAGCCTTGGAAGTTTAAAGGTAAAAATCTTGCATTAAAAAAAAAAAAGTGGGCAGATTGACAAAGTTAGGAAAGCCCCAACCCCCGCCCCCACTTCTACCCCCAGTGCACAGATTTATTTTCATGAGCCTCTGCAGACCCATGTGAGCCCATCCTGGGCCACCTCTCAGCCGGGTTTGAAACTCATCCCCAGTGCAGCCAGGGGACCAAAGCAAAGGACCAGGCTACGGCCACTTCTACTCTTCTTCCATGCACTCTCCACCTCTAACCAGCTTTCTAGCCCCTTGGGACACGCAACTAATATGGAAAGAGCAATGGTAAACAAATAAGCAGAGGAGTCAGAACGGAGGTGTCGTTTGTAAAAGTGATTGATGACATTGTGGCAGGAGTGAAAACAAGTGCCATGAGAAGCAGCTGGACCATGCTCTGGTCAGGACACTTTGTAATAGTCTGTCCAGGCAAGGCCACTGTGCTATTTATTGTATTAATATCCCCCTCTCCTCCTAATTCCCTAATCCCATCTTCCCCCAGAGGCCCATAAGATTTTCTTCTTTAACCAAGGTATAGCTTGCATACAACAAAAGACATATATCGTAAGTGTAAGATAAGTGAGTTTATACACATGTATAATGTCCACCTCTATTAGGATGCGGAAGAAAGGTCTGGCATTCTATTTCTGAAAATCAGCCAACAAAAGCACTATGAATCACAATGATCCCATCCTCAACCAATCATAAGAATGACACAGAACCAGGCAGCATTTTATTCCATTGTGCATGAGTTCACCATGAGTTGGGGACCAACAGGACAGCAGCTAACAACAACATTGGGATGTAGAACATTTCCATCACCCAAGAAAGTTCCCTCATGCTTCTTCCTTCCCATCAGTTTCTGCCAAAATCATTCTTGTACAAGTCTTTTGCAAACATGTATTTTCATTTCTCTTCAGTAAATACCTGGAAGTAGAATTTCTGGATTGTAGAGTAAGGCGTATGTTTAACTCTATGAAAAGTTACCAAATAATTTTCCAAAGTGGTTGCTCCATTTTGCATTTAACCAACAATGTATGAGAGCTCTGCAATCTGCCTATTTTATATCTTCATCAACATTTAGTGTTTCCAATCTTTCAAATTTTAACCAATCCATTGGGTTACAGCTCTCCAAACATGATTGTAATTTGCATTTCCCTGATAACTACTGACATTGATTACTTATTCATGTGCTTATTGGACATTCGAACATATTCATTTTTGAAATATTTGTTCTCATTTTTGCCCATTTTTTTGAGTTGTTTGTCTTCTTATTTAGTTGTATGAGTTCTTTATATGTTCTGAATACTAGTCCTTTTCCAGATACATATATTGTAAAATATTTTCTTCCAATTTATAGCGGTCAATTCATTGGTTTTCTTTCATTTTTAAATTAACATACAGTAAAATTGACTTTTTTTTTGCTGTGCATTCTATGAATATTAACATGTGTGTAAATTCATGTAACCACCACCACAATCAGGACATAGAACAGTTCCATCATCCCCCAAAACTCCCTCATTGCTCTTTGTTTGTAGACACACATCCCATAGCCCTAACCCCTGGAAACCACTGATCTGTTTTCTGTGACTATCTTTTTTCCATCGAACTACGTCATATAAATGAAATCATAAAGTTAGTAACCTTTTGAAACTGACTTCTTTCACTCAGTGTGTTTTTACGATTTATCCAAGTTGTTGTGTTTATCAATACTTCATTCATTTTTATTGCTGAGTAGTATTTCATAGCACCCATTTATTTTTAATGGTGTCTTTTGATAAGCAGAAGCTTTTAATTTGGGCGAAATCCAATGTATTAATTTTCTCTGTTATGGTTTTTGTTTTATATGTCTTATCTAAGACTTCTTTGCTACCCAAAGGCCAATAAGATATTTTCTTATGTTTATCTCTAAGAGATTTATAGCTTTAGCCTTCATATTTAGATCTATAATATACCAAAAATTATTTTTATGTGCAGTGCCAGAGTTTGAGCTTGATTTTTTTTTAAATATGGATACCCATTCATTTTAGCATTATTTGTTGTAAAGATTATCATTTCTCCCATTGAACTGCTTTGTAGATTTTGTTAAAAATCAAACTGTGTGAATCTGTTTCTGGACTCTATATTCCGTTCTATTAATCTATATGTCTATTCTTGCACCAGCACAAACTGTATTGATTCCTGTAGGTTTATAGGAAGTCTTGAAATCAAGTAGTATAATTCCTCCAACTTTGTTCTCCTTTAAAATTATTTTGGTTAGTCTAGGTCCATTATATTGTCATATAAACTTTAGATTCAGTGAGTTAATTTAAAAAAAAATAAAATCTGCTGGCATCTTCATTGGGAAGACACTGAATCAATTTTGGGATATAGGATATCTTAACAATATTGAGTTTTCCAATCCATATGGTAAATCTCTTCATTTATTTAGGGCTTCTGTAATTTTTATTTATTTTGGTACTTTTCAATGTTGCATGTTGCCATAAGTATTTTTATTTTATTATATATATTATTTTAAAACTTCATTTTCCAATTATTTGTTTTTAATATATAAAAATACAACTTTTTTTAAATATTAGCCTTGTGTCTAGCAATCTTAATAAATTCACTTATTTCTTATTATTTATTTATAGATTCTTTTGAATATACTACTTTGACAATTCTTCATCTGTGAATAATTATACTTTTATTTCTTCCTTTACAAATTCAGTGCCTTGTATTTCTTTTTCTGCCTTATTTCATTGGCTTAATCCCTCAGTACAATTTTGAATAGACTTGATGAGAGTGAATATTATTTTTTTGTTCTTGATATTAGGGGAAATTTTTTATCACATTGAGAAATATTCCTTCATTCTTAATTGTAGAAAGATTTTTCATTAATAGATGTTGAAAATTGGCAAATGCTTTTTCTGCATCTATTGAGATCATTATATGATCTTTTCTCCTTTATTCTGATAATTCTGACAAATTAATTTTTGATAACTATCAAGCCAACTATGCACTCTTAGGATAAATCCACTAGTCATGATGTATTAAGCTCTTTAATTTGCTAATATTTTCTTTAGAATTTTAACATCAACGTTCATAACAAGTATTGGTCCATAATTTTCATTTATTTTAATGCCCTTGTTATATTTTGTTATCAGAATTAAGTTAGCTTGATCAAACAAGTTGTGAAGTGTTTCTCTTTTTTTTTTTCTGTTATCTGAAAGAGTTTGTGTAATATTGATATTATTTCCTCATTAAAAGTTTGATAGAATTCACCAGTAAATCCATCTAGTACTTGGGTGCTTTTGGTAGGAAGGTTTTGATAACAAATTAAATTTATTTAACAAAACTTATAGCTATTCAGATTTTGTATTCTGTTGTGTTAATTTTAGTAATTTGTGTCCTTTAAGAATTTTTTTAAATTTCATCTAAGTTTTTGTTAAAATTTTAGAATAAAATTTTTCATAGTGTTCCCTTATTATCATTTCAATGTCTGTACGATTTGTAGTGATGTCTCCTATTTAATTCCTGATACTTGGAGCTGATGTTTTCTCTCTTTTACTTTTGATTTGCTTAGTTAGGAGCTTACTACTTGTTATGGATTCAATTGTGTCCTCAAAAAATACATGTTGAAATCCTAACCCTTATACCTGTGAATGTAATCCCATTTTGGAATAAGGTTTCCTTTATTATGTTAATGAGGCCATATCAGTGTAGAATGTGCCTTAAGCCAATCACTTTTGAGATATAAAAAGAGCAGATAAGGCACAGAGAAGCAAGCACAAATAGGGGAAAGACAGATGCTACTTGGAGATCTCTAAGGAACACCAAGAAGAATGACAGAGAAACTGAGACAAAGATTTTACCCCGGAGAGAACAGAGAGAGCCTTCATCTAGAGCTGCATTCTGAATTTTGACTTCTAGCCTTCCGAACTGTGAGAAAATAAATTTCTGATAATTAAAACCACCCACTGTGGAATTTCTGTTAATAGCAGCACTAGGAAACTAAGACATCACTTTTATTAATCTTTTAAATAAATGAACTTTTCATTTTATTTATTGTCTCTAATATTGTTCAATTTCTAGTCACTGATGTTAACTCATTATTATTTCCTTTCTTCTATTTACATGGGTTTAATTTGTTTTGCTTTTTTTAGTTTCTTAAGTAGAAAATGTAGATGATCAAATTTTGAAACTTTCTTTTTCTAATATAATTACATAAGGTCATATATTTTCATCTAGACCCTGCTTTAGCTGCATCTCATAAAATATGATATGCTGCATTTTATTATCATTTATTTAAAAATATTTGTCATTTAGCCAGGTGATTTTTTTTCTTTACCCTATAGGTTATTTATAAGTGTATGGTTTATTTCTAGATATGTAGAGATTTTCCAGGGTTTTGTTGTTATTGCTGATTTTTATTTTCTACTTTAACTTCATTGTGGTCAGAAAAAATGATTATATAAATTTAATTTTTTGAAATTTTCAAATGTATTATGTCCCAGTTCTTGGTGAATGTTCCATGTTCATGAGAAAAGAATGTGAATTCTAAAGTTGTTGTATATAAATGCCAAGTACATCAAGTTTGTTCTTAAAAAAAAAAAAAAAAACCAAACCCATTAACTTTGACTCAATTCCAACTCATAGCTACCCTATAGGGCAGAACAGAACTGTCCCATAGGGTTTCCAAGGATCAGCTGGTGGATTCCAACTGCTGACCTTTGGTTAGCAGCTGAGCTCTTGACCACTTCGCCACCAGCATTCCTGTTTCTTGACAGTGTTGCTCAAATCTTCGTCTGTTTTTTTTTTTTTTTTCCCTGCTTGCTCTAGAAATTACTTAGAGAGAAGTGTTGAAGTCTCCAGCTATAATTATGGATCTGTCTATCTATCTCTTCAGTTTTGTAAGTTTTTCCTTTGTGTGGAACCTCTGTTATTAGGTCCATACGCTTTAATATTGTTGTATCTTCTTGGTAAATTGACCCATTTATCATCATGAAATGTCCTCCTTATCTCTGGTAATATCATTTGTCTTAAAATTTGCATGTCTCAAATTAATAGTCATGTTAGCTTTCTTATGCTTAATGTTAGCATGGTACATCTTCCCATCGTTTTACTCTTAATTTATCTATGTCTTTTTCCCATGAAAAAAATACTGACAAAAATTTTCCAAATTTGGTGAACAATATTAACGTAAAAATCCAAGAAACTCCACAAACTGCAAACAGGATGTTGTGGTTGTTGTTAGCTACTGTCCAGTCAGTTCCAACTAATATCGATCCTGTGTACAATAGAATGAAACACTTCCGGTCCTGAGCCATCCTCACAATGGTTGTTATGCCTGAGCCCATTGTTGCAGCCACTGTGTCAATTCATCTCATTAAGGGTTTTCCTCTTTTTCACTGATCCTCTACTACCAAGCATGATAGCCTTCTCCAGGGACTGGTCTCTCCTGATAACATGTTCAAAGTATGTAAGATGAAGTCTTGCCATCCTCACTTCTAATGAACATTCTGACTTTACTTTACTTCTGCCAAGACAAATTTGTTTGTTCTTCTGGCAATCCATAATATATTCAGTATTCTTTGCCAACACCATAATTCAAATGCATCAATTCTTCAACCTTCCTTATTCGTTGTCCAGCTTTTGCATGCGTGTGAGGTGATTGAAAACATCATGGCTTGGATCAGGTTCACCTTAGTCCTCAGGGTGACATCTTTAGAATAAGAGATATCATTGCTAATGTCAGATGGATCTTGGCTGAAAGCAGAGAATACCAGAAAGATGTATACCTGTGTTTTATTGACTATGTAAAGGCATTCAACTGTGTGGATCACGACAAATTATGGATAACATTGCAAAGAATGGGAATTCCAAAACACTTATGCTCAAGAAGAACTTGTACATAGACCAAGAGGCAGTCATTGGAACAGAACAAGAGGATACTGCATAGTTTAAAGTCAGGAAAGGTGTGTGTCAGGGTTGTATCTTTTCACCGTACTTATTCAATCTATATGCTGAGCAAATAATCCAAGACGAACTATATGAAGAAGAATGCACCATCAGGATTGGAGGAAGACTCATTAACAACCTTCAATATGCAGATGACACAACCTTGCTTGCTGAAAGTGAAGATGACTTGAAGCACTTACTGATGAAGATCAAAGACTATAGCCTTCAGTATTTATTACACCTCAACATAACGAAAACAAAAATCCTCACAACTGGACCAATAAGCAACATCATGATAAACAGAGAAAAGATTGAATTTGTCCAGGATTTCATTTTACTTGAATCCACAATCAACACCCTTGGAAGCAACAGTCAAGAAATCAAGTGACCAGACTTCCAGGCAACCTGGCACTATAGACAGAAGCACCACACCATCCCTCCACAGCAAAGATCCAAAAAACTAAGTCAAACAGAGTCACACGTCAATCCTGAAACCCTAAGCATCAAATGAAGAGATAAAGAACTCAGCCAAACACCGAATGGAATAAGAAACTGACCAAGAACAGGGAGCTAGGAGAGATACATGCAGAGGTCCCCTATCAGCTACCACAGCAAGGATCCGCCATCTTGGACTTCTATCAGAGAACAGCAAACAGGGAGGTATGAGAAGGCAGCTTCACGGAGCTTCCAGCAAGAGACAGAACAACTGGTAACCAGTGATAAAAGCTTTCCCACCCCTCACTCTTCTTACCCCCAGTCAGCCTCCTCTGCTTCCTGCTGCCATGGTCTCTTGCCTGGGAAGCACCGGCCTCACCCTGGTGTCACTTGGATTCCACCAGTCTGCACTAGTGTCATTTGTTGGCTTCTAGTGTTGCTTTTTTCTGCTTCTTTAGATTTCTTCCTTACCTCTCACCACCTCCCCTTCCTTTCTCTCAAATCCCTGGCTCTGTGGGCCATCTTTACTTCTTCCCGAAAGGCTGTGAAACACTGCTAGACTGTGAAACAGCTTCCCTGGCCATGCCGCCACCCTAGTGGCACCCCCATGGCTTTTTTTGCTTGTTTGTTTGTTTGTTCTGATTTGTTCTGTTTTGATTGGTTTCTTTGTTTTCTTTTTCTTTTCTCAGCTTGGGAGCCCTTTCTAGCCAGGCAGTATCATGCAGCTTGGGAGCTACTCCCTTACTCTGAGCAGAGCACAGTGATATCCCTGAGGGAATTTCTTTTTTCTGTTTTTTTTCCTCTTTGTTTTTTTTTTGGGTTTTTTTGTTTCTTTGTTTTGTTTTCTTCTCTTTCTTTTTGTCTTTCTTCATCTCCAGTTTCTCATCTCTGTATACTTACCTTCGCTTCCTGTCTTCTGAATACCTTACACTGTGTGACACCTCTACCCCTTCTAGCCAGGCTGTACTTCACGGACTGGGAGCAACTTCCCCAGTCCTAACAGCCTCAACAGCGGGATCACTGGGGGCTTTTCTTTCTTTTTTTTTCCCTCTAATTTTTATTTATTCATTTTTTTTACCCTTTTTCTTCTTTTTTTCCTTTTTGTTTTTCTCCATTTCTCAGTCTCTCATCTTTCCACTCCAATAGCAAGCTCCTTTAGCACTCTTTGTTTTTTTGTTTGTTTGTGTGTATGTTTTTGGCTCCTATTCCTCTCTCCTCTCTCTCCTCTTTCCCATACCCATCTTAGCTCCACACATAACAATCTCCCCCTCCTTCCTGCCTACCTGCACAGTGACTGAACATCACACTCCCAAGTAGCACAGGGACAGCCTACTAGAACCAACCCTGCACTGATTCACAGTCTGCACTGTTAGCCCTAGTATGTGCCACAAACAACCCATTGCAGCAACTCCCATTCAGCTGGACCTGCCCTGCTGTACCATACCTGAGTGACTGACCCTGCCCATTGGAGAAGGAGGTGAAAAGTATTGTGTCCACAGACGAGCAAACAACAAAGATGGCACAGCCCGCCTGCTCGGCCATAACTAAATAAAACAAAAAAGCAGGACAAAACAAACAAATCTGTAATAGTAAATGAGAAAAATAACTACCAAATTCCCCAAAGACAGTAGACAATATCAAAACATATACAAAAACAGGACAGGATGGTTCCAGTAGATGTCCAAAATAAAACACCAGATGACCTTCCAGTATAAGAAAAGGTGCAAGACCTAACTGATAGGGAATTCAAATCTCTAATATTCAGAATTATCCAAGAGTTTAAGCAAAAAGCGACAAAAATGAATAAAAATAGTCAAATTCATGGAAAATACAGACCAAAAAAACTGGAAGAATTCAAGAAAATAATACAGGAACAAAATGCTAAAATGAATTCACAACTAGAAATCTTACAAAAACAACAATTAGAAATCGAAAAGATAAATAAGACGATTTCAGATTGGACAGTGTCATAGAAGGTCTGAGAAGCAGGTTTGAAATGATGGGAGATAGCATCAGCGAAACTGAAGGCAAACACTTGGAAACAACTCTGAGGAAAAATCAGAAAAAAGAATGAAGAAATCATGAAAATTATGTGGGATACAATCAAAAGCAAAAATCTGCGAGTGGTTGCAGTTCCAGAACGGGGAAGAAAACAGAAAACACAGAGAGGATCATTGAAGAATTGCTGACATAAAACTTCCCCAATATCATGAAAGATGAAAAGCTGACCATCCAAGAAGCTC
>NW_004443950.1:21516029-21518013 GCF_000243295.1 Trichechus manatus latirostris | reverse complement strand
AGATATGACAGTGAAATTCGGTCATTTCCAGATAAACAGAAATTAAGGGACTATGTAAAAACCAAACCAAACTTACAAGAATTATTAAAGGGAGTCTTTTGATTTGAGAACAAACAACATCAGACCATAGGCTGAATCTAGGACACAGGATTGTACCAACCAGATATCAACCTAGGAAATGAACTCTTAAGGACTGTCCAAAACCAAAGAATTACAGCAGGGAACCAGAGAGGTTAATCTGTAAATGACAACAGCATCATAACAATAAAACAGGGAAAAAACAGTGTAGGTATAGAACCTTCTAATGGAGAGGAAGGCAAGACAATACCAACTAATAATAGACTGGTTCAAACCTAGGAAGATAGGGGTAAATTTCAAGGTAACCACAAAGAAAGTTAACAAATCTACTCATCAAAATAAAGAAGAAAAACATAAAGTCTCAGTAAAAACAAAACCTACATAAACAAAGGAATTTTTTAAAAATCCACATACAAAAGGAATTCAGCAGAGGAGAGTAAGAGGAATAAAGAAAACGCCAGCACCACAAAAAAAAGCACTACAAAATGACTGTGATAAACTCACACATATCAATAATGACACTGAATGTAAATGGCCTAAGTGCACCCATAAAGAGATGGAGAGTGACAGAATGGATAAAAAAACAGGATTCATCAATATGCTGTCTAAAAGAGGCACACCGTAGAAACAAAGACATAAACTTATTAAAAATCAAAGGATGGAAAAAAATATATCAAGCAAACAGCTACCAAAGAAGAGCAGGAGTGGCAACACTAATCTCAGATAAAATAGACTTTAAAACAAAATCCTCTATAAAAGACAAAGAAGGACACTATATAATGATTAAGGGGACAATCCATCATGAAGACATAACCATAATAAACATCTACACACCCAATGACAGGGCTCCAAAATACATAAAACAAACTCTAACAGCACTGAAAAGATAAATTGATAGTTCCACAATAATAGTAGAAGACTTCAACACACCACTCTAGGTAAAGGACGGAACATCTAGAAAGAAACTCAGCAAAGATACAGAAGACCTAAAGGGCACAATCAGCCAGCTTGACCACATAGACATATATGGAACACTACACCCAACAGCTGCAAAGTACATATTCTTTTGCAATGCACATGGAACGTTCTCCAGAACAGACCACATCTTAGGCCACAGAGCAATCCTCAACAAGATCCAAAACGTTGAGATGTGGTGGTTAAGATTGTGTGTCAGCCTGGCTGGGCCATGATTCTCAGTTTTAATGTAATCACTCCCATGATTGAATATACTGTGAGTAGCCAATCAGATGAAAGGGAGTCTTCTTGGGGGTGTGGCCCGCATCTTAATATGAGCAGACGTTCTGGCTTTTTGCTCTCTCTGGGTCCTGTGGCTGCTTCCTGTTGTCTCATCTCCCTTTCTTCAGACTTGAGCTGTCAGCTTATCTGCCGAACCTGGGATTTGTCAATCTACACAGCCTGTGAGCAGGTGCCCTGCTCACCGACCTGCCAATCTTGGGCTTGCCAGCTTATGCGGCTGTGTGACTTCGGAAAGACCTCTATCCTGATCCACGGACTTGGGACGTTCTAGCCTCTACAATCGCATGAGCTGTTTCCTTGAAATAATCTCTCTCTATATATATATTTAAACACTTTACTGGTTTTGCCTCTCTAGAGAACCCAGCCTAAGACAGATAATACAAAGTATTGTCTCTGACCACAACACCATCAAGGTAGAGATTAACAACAGGAAGAGCAAGGAAAAAAAATCAACTACATGGAAACTGAATAACACTCTGCTTACACATCATTGGGTAATAGAAGAAATCAGAGATGGAATCAAAAAATTCATAGAATCAAATGAGAATGAAAATACATCATACCAAAACCTTTGGGACACAGCAAAGGCAGTCCTCAGAGGACAATTTATAGCAATAGGTGCACATATCAAAAAAGAAGAAAGGGACAA
>NW_004443950.1:21499732-21515929 GCF_000243295.1 Trichechus manatus latirostris | reverse complement strand
ATCATTAACTTTATATGGAAAGGGAAGAAGCCCCAGATAAGTAAAGCTCTATTGAAGAAGAAGAATAAAGTAGGAGGACTCGCACTACCTGACCTCTGAACCTACTATACAGCTATTGCAGTCAAAACAACCTGGTCACTGGTACAACGACAGATACACTGACCAATGGAACAGAATTGAGAACCCAGATGTAAACCCATCCACCTACGGTCACCTGATCTTCGACAAGGGCCCAAAGTCCATAAAATGGAGAAAAGACAGTCTTTTTAACAAATGGTGCTGGCAAAACTGGATGTCCATCTGCAAAAAAATGAAACAGGACCCATACCTCACACCATATACAAAAACTAATTCAAAATGGATCAAAGACCTGAATATAAAGCCTAAAACTCTAATGTTACATTTAAAGTAATTATTAATATGTTAAGATTTAAGTGTAACTGGAGGACATTATGCTGAGTAAAATGATTCAATCACAAAAGGGCAAATATTGTATGAGACCTGTACTGTAAAAACTCATGAAAAAGTTTACACACAAAAAGAAACAATCTTTGTTGTTTACGAGGGAAGTGGGGGAACTAAATAGACAATAGATAAGTGGTAACTTTGGTGAAGGGTAAGACAGTACACAATACTGGGGAAGCCAGCACAACTTGACAAAGTAAAGGTCATGGAAGCTTCTTAGGCACACCCAAACTCCCTGAGGGAGTGAATTGCTGGGCAGAGTGCTGTGGGGACCATGGTCTCAGGGATCATCTAGCTCAATTAGCATACCACAGTTTATAAAGACAAAGTTCTACATTCTACCTTGGTGAGTAGTGTCTGGGGTCTTAAAAGCCTGTGAGCAGCCACCTAAGGTACTCCACTGGTCTCACACCTTTGGGAGCAAGGGAGAATGAAGAGAACAGTATACAAGGAAAAGATTGGTCCAAAGGAGTAATGGACCACAACCACCATGGCCTCCACCAGACTGAGTCCAGTACAGCTAGATGGTGTCCGGCTACCACCACTGACTGCTCTGATGGGGATCACAACAGAGGGTCCTGGACAGAGTTGGGGAAGGACGTAGAACAAAATTCTAACTTACAAAAATAAAGACCAGATTTACTGGCCTGACAGACTGGAGAAACCCCAAGAGTATGGCCCCCGGACACTCTTCTAGCTCAGTGGTGAAGTCACTCCCGAGGTTCGCCGTTCAGCCGGGGATTGGACAGCCCCATAAAACAAAACGGAACTAATGAGGCACATCTGTCCAGGGACAAGGACTAGAAGGCAGGAGGGGACAGGAAAGCTGGTCATAGGGAACCCAAAGTTGAGAAGGGACAGTGCTGACATGTGGTAGGGTTGTTAACCATTGTCATAGGGCAATATTTGTACTAACTGCTTAATGAGAAACTATTTGTTCATCTAAGTTACAAAAAGAATTATCTATGTGAGATCAAATTGACAACAGAAACTCAAAAGCTTTGATGGGAAGCCTGGGGGCAGTGAGTTGAAGATAATGGTGATAGAATAATTTGGAAAAGGATAGTGAGAATAGCAGCACAACTGGAAGAAGGTAATCGATGTCACTGAATTGTACATGTATAAATTTTTGAAATGGTGCAACTTTGGCTATGTATATTTTCACCAAAAAAAAAGAAAAAGGTCCTCCAAGGTCAAGAAGGGAGAGTGTTGACATGTCGTGGAGTTGTTAACCAATGTCATAAAGCAATATGTGTACTGACTGTTTAATGAGAAACTATTTGTTCTGTAAACTTTCATCTAAAGTACAATAAAAAAAAAATCAAGTGACCTATTGCATTGGACAAATTTGCTGCAAAAGACCTTCTAGAAACACACACACACATATATATATAATACATGTATATCCCATGTATAATACATGTATGTGTATATCTATATATATTTCCTTTTAAAATGAGATTGTACTCTATTTATATTTTATAAATTATTGAAATTAATACATCATAAATATTTTATTTTAAAAATAAGTCTATTTCTCTGCAATTTAGTAGTTGAATTGTATTCCATTGTTTGTGCATACCATTTGTTTATCAATACAACTGTTATTAGAGTGTTAGATAAATTCAAATTTTTCTACTTGATACGACACTGAGATTCCTGTTATTATACTAAACATTGTTAACAATATGTGATAATTTTCATATAATAAATTCTCATATTTGGAATTGCTGCATCAAAACTTATTCATTTTTATGTTCTTTAATATATCTTTCCAAATTGTCCTCAGAAAACTTTTATGATGGAATTTCATCCTATGTAAGAGGGATATTTCTAAAGTCAGTGTATATGATAAAAAACATACCTATCATCAAATTGTCCCTTCCAAATCTCTTAAAAACCAGGGCTTTGAACCGGTCCAAACCAGTTCATTCATGGCCAACAAAGAAAGACCAAAACAGACCGAAATTTTTTAGATTTGGTGTTCCAGAACCTTAATTGAAATGGGAAAAATTACAGGCAAAAGCCGTAGAATGGGATATACAGAAGAGGCTTAGTGAGCCCTTTCAGCAGTCTGATGCATGAGATTGGGCTATTGCCAGGACTGAGGAGAGCAACGCACATGCAAAGTGTTGTGGTCGGCTGCCATCTTTGAGCAGGGCACCGCTGTTGCTGACTTTTTGAAAAATCTAATGGGCAAGAGATTCGGTTGCTATGCAACATGTACACTGCCCTTGTTTTCTAAGAGGGAGATTAAGTTTCTAGCAGGGCTTTGACCTGTAATTTTTCCCATTTCAGTTATGGTTCTGGTTCACCCAAAATTTAAAAATTTGTGTCTGTTCTGGTGTTGCTTCCTTAGCCATGACTGAACTGCGAAGAACTGGTTTGAAGCCTTGTTAAAAACATACCACCTTGGAGATTGACAGTCACTAATTAATTTATTTATTCAATTATTCAAACAATATGTATTGTGCAACATATTTGTGCCTGGTACCATGCTAGGCAACAGAGATATGGCAGGGACCAAACTGGATGAAAATCCCCATTCATGAGGAGTTGTTCTAGTGAGGAAAGACAATAAAAAATAAACATATCAAGAAAAGTATAAAACATAAGGTGATACATGTTATAGGGAAAAAGA
The DNA here is from genome assembly GCF_000243295.1 of Trichechus manatus latirostris. Lineage (NCBI taxonomy): Eukaryota > Metazoa > Chordata > Mammalia > Sirenia > Trichechidae > Trichechus > Trichechus manatus. Next base: position 21,512,823 of record NW_004443950.1, on the reverse strand, counting down.
AAACAGAGTAGGGAGGGCTAAGGTATGGCTGGTGGTGGGTGGGTAGCTGCAATTTAAGTTTGGATGGTCAGGGAAGGCTCTGTGGAGAAAGTGACTTGAAAGAGGTGAGAAGTGAGCCATGCAGGCAGCTGGCAAAAGGGCATTCCAGGAAGAAGGAACATCCTATAAGACTGCCCTGAGGAGGGGCATGATTGACATGTTCAAAGAACAGCAAGGAGGCCAGTGTGGCAAAAGAGAAGGAAATGACTGACAGAGTGAAGTAGGAAATGAGGCCAGAGAGGTGACAGGGGTCAGATCCTGCAGAACCATGTAAAACATTGGGTAGATTTGCATTTTACCTGGGGAGTAATGGAAGCCATGGAGAATTTGAATGGAGGCAAGACATGAGTGACTCTTGTTTCTGGCTACTCTATGGAAAACAGACTATAGGTGCTAGTGTAGAAGTGGGGAAACTCGCAGGGAAAGCCATCTTGTATCTCTGCCTCCATCACTGGAGGAAGTAACAGGTTAGGATTTAGGGGCCATCTTGTATGTAAACACACATCTTCAAACACGAGAACCATAGTCGACCTCTCAGAATGATCATAGGACACAGGAAAATAGATTCAGCAAAGAAAAAGCTGGACATTTCTTTGTGCTCACTCCGGAACCAGGAGGTGCTCATTGAGTGGAATGACAAGTAGGATGGTAGCCTATATTAAATTATCCTCTCTCCCTCCCTCCCTTCCTTCCTTCCTTCCCTCCTTCCCTTCCCTTCCTTCCCTCCTTCCCTCCTTCCTTCCTTCCTTCTTTTCCTTCTCTTCTTTCCTCCCTTCCTTCCCTCCTTCCTTCCTTCTTTTCCTTCTCTTCCTTCCTCCCTTCCTTCCCTCCCTTTCCTTTCTTCCTTCCTTCCTTCATTCCTCCCTTCCTTCCCTTTCTTTCCGTCCTTCCTTTCTTCCCTCCTCACTTCCTTTCCTTCCTTCCTTCCCTTTTTCCTTCCTTCCCCCTTCCTTCCCTCCTTTGTTTCCTCACTTCCTTCCCTCCTTCCTTCCCTCCTCCCTTCCTTTCTTCCTTTCCTTCCTCCCTTCCTTTCTTCCTTCCTTCCCTCTTTCCTTTCTTCCTCCCTTTCTTTCTTCTTCCCTTTCTTCCTTTCCTTACTTCCCCCATCCTTCCCTCCCTCCCTTCCTTCCTTCCTTCTTTCCCTCCTTCCCTCCCTCCCTCCCTTCTCTTCCTTTCTTCCTTCCTTCCCTCACTCTTTTCCTTCCTTCCTTCCATCCTTCCCTTCCTTCCTTCCTTTTGTCAAAAGAAAAATCTAGACTTAAATGGGAAGAAGCTTTATTCAAAGGGGAAAGGGAAGGGGACTATGGTAATAGTGGAGGAGGGGGATGGTTACAGCAGGGAGTACACTCCAAACATAAGATCAGCAAGCATCTCAAGAGTGAGGGAAAAGAGTTTTTCTCTTATAGAGACAAAAGTAAATACGGTTAGAAAAAAGCAGGTGCTGGGAACTGGGATGACCTACCCTGAGGACGGCCTATTCTCTTGGGGGGCCCTTAAGGAGAGGCTGTGTGCTGGCTCAAACTGAGGCTGGGCCAAAGTTCAGGGACTTGGAGAAAGAGAGAAACTTAAGCAAAGTTTGGTTAATAAACATATATTTCTGGTTGGTCAGTGGGGACAAGCCATGTGATTACTCATTTACAAGGCAAGGAATGGGAATCTGGAGCGTCTGTATCCGGCCTTGTCATGGGTAAACTAGGGAGCATCCTGAGTCTGATCTAAGTCATACAGTGGAGGAGAGGGTGTTATCTGCAGCCAGCCCTTTTCCTGAACACAAAGCGTGGGAGATTTCTTTAACCATCACAGTTTTCCAGAATCACATGGTTTAGATAAAATTCAACATTGTCACTTCCTTCTTCGCCTTCCCTTCCCTTTCTTCCCTCTCTCTCTTCCTTTCTTTTTTTCTTGTGTGTGAGATGTGCAAATACACAGTTAAAATTGTGTAAATTAAAAGTGCCAGATACAAGCCTTTACTCTAACAAATGTCATTCTTGCCAGCATTTCGCCATGCTTAACCTAACCATGAGTACAGTTTTGTCTTTTCATTTGTTTAATCTTTGGAATTTTTTTAGACAAAAAGTTAACTTATTGATATTTTAATATGCATTACTTTGCTAGCAAAATGGAGCATTTTACCTAGCTTACTATCTGTTCCCTGCATGATCTGCCTTTCCTGCCCTTTGCAGGCATCGGAGCCTTGCTCCACTCACTGCCTGATGTTGTGCCCAGGGCAAAGAATGCACCACGTATCCTCTCCCCAGCAAGCCACAAGCTCCTCCAGAGTAAGTCAAGAGCCCTCCCTTCCCTCGCCCTTCCCCAGGACACCCACGCACAGGGACTCAGTAAGCACTCCCCTCATGAGGGAGTTAGCAAATGTGTTTGAAGAGCTGGGTGCTGTGGATTTTGTCATGATGAGGCAGCCATGTTGCTTTGATGATAGAGGGCTGCACTGGTTCCTGGGCTGCGTGGTTGTGTCCCTCGGGGTTCTAGGAGGTGAGCCAGTGAAGCTGCATTCAGTGTCTTCCTGGTCTCCTCCCTGTGGGTTGTTCAAAACACAATCGCCCTTTCACAGCTCTTACTACTGAGCAGCCACAATTCACTCGGCTTTGTGCTTAGAGCTTTACAGTTGTTACCTCGTGCAACTCTCACAATAAGCCTGTGATACAGGAATGGTTATGATTTATCATTTACTTGTGTAAAATCCTAGGCACTTCCCCTAATTCTTGATCCTTTTCCCTTCTCCCAAAGGGCACTACAATCCTGGTCATTTATCGCCCCTGGAACTCAGGAGTGGACTCAGTGTCCTTCCCCCAGCAGGCAAGTACCTTTCACTCCTTCTGACCCCAGGGCAAGCTCTGGGCCGGGACCACCACCCAAGGAGCAGCCTGGCACCTGGATGTGTCTGTGTGTGCCAACCCAGAGTCTGCCATTTGTTTCCAATCCATCACTGCCCAGCCAGAAAGAGAAATGACTTCCAGACCCTCAGTCTGGAGCAGACTCCACCCAAAACAGAGGCTTCCAGGGCCTCAGCCTGGATCCCTCTCCCCACCTCACCGCCAGCCTCTCCCAGACTTCTTTGCACTTTGAATCCAATGGCACTGACAGAAAAAGGGCTGATTTCTCCAAAAACGTTTCTGGAGAAGCAAACTGAAAACTCTCCAGTTTGGAAATAGTGGTCAGATGGCCAAAGGATCCATCTAGGACTAGGTTCTGTTCCTGGGGAAACTCTAGGGGGATGGAGGGAGGAAGGCGTTTTTCTCCCTGAACAAGCACATGAGCAAGGCTAGAGGCAACAACAGCATGTTGTTTCATTGATTAGAGGAGGAAAGGAGGTCTTCGCTGGGGCAAGGCTGAGCCCCATGATCTTTGGGGCTCTACCATCACCATTTGAGGACAGCAACAAGTCTCTACATTTTCTTCTATTCCCTTCTCTAGGTAGGATGTAAAAACATGATAAAGATTTTAACTGCAGCAAGAGAATTTTCAGTTACTCTCTAAAAATAACTTTCTGAAATAGTCACTAGGCAATGGCAGACATCAACTCAGTAATAGGAAGGAGTGATTCTTTGGCATTTATACATGCAAAATCTTCAATTGTCTATAAGCATTTATCAAACACAGACAAAATGGCTATGGAGTGAGAGAACCCCATCTCTCTCTAAAGAAGAGTTTTAACTGAAGAGACACATTCATCTCTTTTGAATTTCAAGGGCCTGGAGGCAGGTGGGAGCGCTGGCCGTGCTGTGGTTTGGCGTTTGGCTGCTAATCAAAAGGTCAGCAGTTTGAATCCACCAGGTGCTCCTTGGAAACCCTATGTGCAGTTCTACTCTGTCCTATAGGGTCGCTATGAGTTGGAATTGACTCAACGGCCATGGATTTGGTTTGGGTTTTGGGAAGCAGGTGAGTATTCCTGATAACCCCTGAGATATGTCCCAACTTTCTGATGCTATAGAAGAACTAGTATTGGAGAAATGTCTTAGATTCTCATTTGTAGTTTTTTATCCTTGAAACATTTGCCAACCCCAATTTCCTCCCGAAATTGCATGAATTTTCATTTAAGACTTGTAGGCAAGAGCAGAGGAAAAAGTCAAATCCAAAAGCTCCAAACGCAAACCTGGAGCAGGCACGAGAACATTATTGCTGGTGTCTGTCGTCAGCCATAGAATCATTAACGTGAAATACCTTTTGATGAATGCATTGAAAAAAAGTGATTATATATTAAAGTATAAAAGTCTCTCCCTGCATCATTTAAATTACTTTACAATGCTGATTAAAATAACAGAACATTATAGCTTGCTTAGCTAAACATTATATTTCCAAATCCATTTCCAATTGTTTCCCTTCAGTCTGAACAATTTTTGAGCAATTGTATTGCTGTTCATACCTCCTTGATTTTTTTATTAGAAATTAAAGTACACACGTTTTTATCAATGTTGCAAAGTGCTGCAGAGCTTAACTCTTTTTCTGCCATTCAGAACATTCAAATCACAGGGAGAAATAGCTTTCTTCTCTCTTGCCCCAGGGGCTTAACCTTGACAGAAGCTGTTTAGAAAATGTCAAAGCAGAAGGGTCTTACAGATTATTTGAACAACTTCCCGATTTACGTAAAGTGAAACTGAGACTCAGAGAGGGGAACTGACTTGTCTAATATCACAATGGACTTTTGTGATAGAATAACAAGTTAAACCAAATCTGATTACCACTGGGTCCTCTTTTGGCTTTAACAAACTGCTCCTCACCAAGTACCCCAGAAAAAATGGGTTGGCCTACTGGATGGCGGAATTTCTGAGGACTTTCTTCTCATGCCCCCAAATTTCTAGCACTTGGTCATTGTACAGTTTAGTGCAGTGAGAAAAGAATCAGGTTGGCTAATACCCGAGTAAGATGTGGATAAAGCATCCAAGTCTGTGCAATAGTGCAGAATATAGGGCAATCTAGCTTGGAGTCCCTGGGTGGTGCAAACACTTAACACGTTCAGCTGTTGAACAGGAATGTTGGAAGTTCAAGTCCACCCAGAGTCACCTTGGAAAAAAGACCTGATGTTCTACTTTTGAAAAATAAGCCATTGAAAACCCTACGGAGCACAATTCAACTCTGACGTAAACAGGGCTACCATGAGTTGAAGTTGACTCGATGGCAATGGTTTTTGTTTTTTTATTGTAAAGCTAAGCGAAGTCATAGAATAGCACTGTACATGACCTTGGACAAGTTCTGTGGTCTAAAACACAATCGCAAGTGTAATGAATGACTGTCATTGCTGATTACAGAAACCTTCTCTGTCCTTTCCACAGTTGAAGCCCTAGCCCAAGCGCAGACCCTACACAGAGATGTTCAGGAACTCCCTGCTGGATGAATGACTGGATGGGAACCCCCTCTATCACTTAGGATTCTTGGGTTTTGAGCAACAGAAATAGACTTTGATTAACTTAAGAAAAAAAATGTGTATAGGAGGATATGAGTTAATTTAGAGAATTGATGCAAAGGCTGAACTTGCAAAGGACAAGAACTGGGCAACTCCAAGGCTCTAGGCTTTAGCAACTAATGCAGTCTCCTCTGGCATCCTGTTGGAGTGAATCGGTGCCAACCATTGTCCATCATCCCTTTCCTTCTCTCAATATGCAGGTTCCTGGGATAGCAAGCCCAATTGGCTTAGTTTGTATCACATGTCCATCAAGGGGAGGGCTGGGAACCTCAAAGTCCACTAGGACTGTATATATGGAAAGGATGGAAAGAGGTGCATGCCAAGGTAAATCAAGGTGCTACTACCAGAAGAAATGGATTCTGAGCAGACAAAAACAACAGGTGTCCACTGTACATGTGAGCCTCCTCTTCTTCTCTAGGGTGAGGGTAATAATATCTAACTTTCAGGATTGGTATGGGTACTAGAGGTAGCCTAACACAGTACCTGGCACACAGCAGGCCGTCCTCACATGCTGGCTGCCATGCTGGTTTTATGCAGAGGCAGTGAGGGCACAGTCTGCAGCAACACTGGCTCTCCCCATGCTGAATACCTACCTGTGATCATAGCAGTCCCTCTCCCAATGCTAACTGCACACGTCTCCGTGTATAGACCTCACTCATTGCCATGAGCTTCGTCAAACCATTTATACAGTACCAGTAACAACTTGAGCTGTTGAAGGCCCAAGGCATGCCAAGATTCTAAGATGGCTGCAGGTTAGAAGAAGGTAGAGCTGAGTCTGGGGAAACCAAAGTGGAAAAAAGGATACACATGAAGGTAGCAGGGCAGTTGAAGTCCTGTTGCTCAACTCTGATGGGCAGAATGCCTTCGTTGGGGCCTCAAGACCAATTCCCAGCTTGCCAGATGCCAGGTCCAAGGCCACTGATAGATTTCCTGACAGAGTTTAAATGGATCCAAGAACCGGGAGGACTGGGGTGGAGACCTGAGTAACTCCACATGGAAAGCCAGGAGTTGAGCCTGTCAATGTGTGCCAAGTCTGGTGCAGAAGAAATTAACTGACATCCTGAACTGAAGGTTGAATCAGGAGACCCAGATTGCAAAAGCAGCAGGTGCAAAGGAAAAGAGGAGTATTCATTGGGATTCAATGCAGCAGCTAATAACTATTGGACTTACTAGTTTCCAGGTCCCAGGCTAGGGAGGCAGAAAGAGTGGGGGTCAGGGACACATGCCCTAAAGACAGATTATCTGGTCTCAATTTCTGATTCTGCCACTTTGTGGTTGTGTGACCTCAGGCCAGACTCATATCTCAGCCTAAGTGGGGCTACTGGAGTAACTACACTTATGCTTGTTTCAAGATTAAATTAGATCATTAATTAATGTGCTAAGAAGAGAGCCAGGTACTGAGGAAGTGTTCAATCAGCATTAATTATTGTTGTTGTTATTGTGTTGGTTGCTAAGCCCTTCCACATGCTTTATCTCATTTAATCTTGAGGGTATCAGGCAGCATCAGGAAGGTGTCATGCGATAGAGGCACAATGGCAGCTAAACCTTAGAATATATGGGGCTAATTCAAGGGCAGGGGGAGTAGGCATGTAGGCATGGTGTCTGCCAGCCAGATGCGATAAACAGGGATGTTACTCAGGAACATCACCAGCATTCAACTCCACGGTGATGAATTCTTCAAGACGAGGAGCCCACTGCCCCCAGAAACTCCTCCCTGTTTTGTGGCAGAGTCTCAGGCAAGATGTTTCGAATGGGGCTGCCTTGGTGAAGGGATCATGTGTGGGAACAGAAGAGGGAAAGGTCATACTGATGACATGGAATGTATGGAGGTGGGATTCTGGCTGTTTGGCCAGTAGAAAAAGTGAGGACTTGATTTTGGAGGCAGTAAGCAATAGGACATGAACATTTTTGAACAGAAATATCTAAGATCCAGTACTCAGTAGATGGGGAACCAGAGGTGGGAGAAGAGCATAGTAACATCTAGGAAGCTGTACCTGTGTTGATGCTGTAAACCAGGGAAATGAGTGAAGTAGAAACGGAGACAAGGTATCAGGGGACCAGCAGCAAAGCTTGGCTTGTAGATGCATAGGCCTGGGTTAGAAGGAACCTCAAGAACAGCAGGGATGGGAAGCACTATGTATAACATCCCTGTGAAGTCCCGGGGGGTACATATGGTTAGTGTGCTCAGCTGCTAACCAAAAGGTTGGCAATTCAAGTCCACCCAGAGACACCTTAGAAGAAAGGCCTGGTGATCTACTTCCAAAAAAGCACCCAATGAAAACCGTATAGAGCATAGATCTACTCTGACACACACGGGGTCACCATGAGTTGGAATCAGCTCAGTGGTACCTGGTTGATATGCTCAAAAGAGCCTTTGGCCATGTTGTTTCTTTTCCTTGGAATCTTCTAGCTCCCTGTCTTCACCTGGTTAACCCCTACTAATCCCTCAGACCAAAACCCAAACCTGTTACCATCGGGTTCATTCCAACTCATAGTGACCCTATAGGACAGAGTAGAACTGCCCCATAGGGTCTCTAAGGACAGCTGGTGGATTCGAACTGCAGGCCTTTTGGTTAGCCACCAAGCTCTTAACCACTGTGCCACCAAGGCTCCTTAATCCCTCAGAATTCAGCTCAAATGCCTTAGGAAACCTTTCACTAATACCAGATAAATGGGCCCCTCAGCACCAAACTGGTCAGGTGAAAAAGGAAGTTTATGGAAAAGGGAGTGCTGGAGAAGCACTGCTGCCCCTAGTGACCCCTGGCTGGCACTGGCTCATCTCCAGCCCCTCAGAGATCAGACTTGGTGCCACAAACCTGTGGCCCGAGGCAGTTTACCTGAGAAGTGCAGGCTGCCTTTCCCCAAAGCAGCAGGTATCCTTGGAACACTGGCAGCCTAAGTCCCTCTCCTCTCCTCTGTGGCTCAGGCCTCGGGTTGTTTCATAAGCCCCCACCATGCATGGAACACATGCCAAGAACCTCTAGAGATTAACTCTTCAAGGCAGAAAGTGGGGGCTTTCCTGGTAGACAGTATGTTGTGAGAATGGATTTAACCAATAACTGACAGCCTTTGACAGAGAACTGGAAAACCTGTTCTAAAGTCAAGGATCCACGTGTACAATCATCTTCTTGGGGGAAGAAGCATCAACAAGTTGCAGATACATAATTTGAAAGAAAACAACCTAAGTAATGTGCCATTCTGGTCAGGCTTAAATTCACCTTTAAAAATATTATTCAACCAATTAAAATGGAATTAAATGAATATAATGTTAACTGTGTCTACTGTTTAGCATAAAAAGTTCTTAAGTATATTATACTGTGAGTTCCGAACTGGAGGCAGATTTTAGCAATGTTTAATTGTAAGAAATATCCATGTACTACTTAATTGCATAGCTAGGTGGAACATAAAAATCACAATTACATGAATTATATTAAGTAAAATACGTTAAAATAGTTTGTTTTTTGATGGTGGAATTTTATGGACACCATAATGAAACTGAAGTACATTTTTAATTACCTAATTATTGCTATTTTCAAAGTCCATTTACACCATAATTGTTCCTGTTTTCATAGTCCAAAGAGTCCTTGATGGAAAGACTCACTAGGTTCTAACATGAGGATTCATTCTTCAGGCAACTCCTGCTTCTAGTTCCCTCTAATCTTTACAGTCTACCTCAGAAGAAGTCATAATTTATTCAACAGTTAATTATGTATATGGAACTTCTGAGTTTAATAGAGGGATTCAGAGATGGCTTGGCATTTTCAGCCCTCAGGAGGCTTGTACGCTAAGGATAGAGATGAGTCCTGCCACATGAGAAGTGCAATAAAAACATGATTACGAGTCAGAGGGTCCACAGTTCTCCATGAGCTCAGCGGATGGAGGAACGATGAGGCTGCTGTGGCCGGGAGCAGGCAGGACTCGCCCAGGACGTTGCAGGTGGAGACGTTTGCAAGAGCATCCCAGGATACCGTCTGCAGCAGCCTGGGCGAGGACTCAGAAGAAGGAAAATCAGGTGGCATGAAGCAGACAAGCCTGGTGGCAGCAGACAACCATAAAAAAATGGAGAAGAGATTGGCTCAGAAAGCATTGAGGGCCAGTCTCCAGGAACTGGGTGAGACTTTCCGGCAGCGCCACAGTGCGGACCGGAAGTGGGAGATTTTACTCTGCGCTCATCTTTGGGGGCCGAGCAGGAGCCGGGGAGGAGTATGGGTGAGGTAACAATAACTGCAGGACCCTGAGCACTGAGGAGATAAAGTGACCATTTATAGAAACAGAATCGAGGAAGACGTGGCTGAAATGAAAATCAGTCAGTTTGCTTCTGGGCGGAGGAGCTTTGAAGTCGTAGACCAACATGGTGGGTGCGGGATGCGACTTTTCTCAGTAGATCAAGGCTTTTAAAACTTTTTTTCTTTTTAATGTCTAGAGATCTTTTAAGCTTTCCTTTCTAATTTAGTGTGTGCGTGGCACATAGCCACAAATCCAAAACCCAAATCAAACCCGTTGCTGTCGAGTCGATTCCAACTCATAGCGACCCTGTAGGACAGAGTAGATCTGCCCCATAAGGTTTACAACACTGTAGTCTTTACAGAGGCAGACTGCCACATCTTTCTCTCGCAAAGCACTGGTAGGTTCAAACCACCGACCTTTTGGTTAGCGGCTGAGCGCTTTAACCACTGTGCCACTAGGACTTCTTCAACTACAGATTGATAGGGACATTTTGAGATGAAACCATAAACTGTTAGGGCAGTTCCTTACCATGTATGTTGAGTATTTGTGCTTTTTAACAGTCGTCTAGGACATGACCTAATTACATGAAAAGGATAGGGATAAGAGCACATGGCTGCCAAGACCAGTCGTTACTTTCCATAAGTCTTCGTCTTCCACGCCCTGCACTGTCCTTAGAATTCAGCAAATGATCTTCTCTTCCGTGTTTGAGAAAAGTCTAAGTTGCATTTGGATTTGATTTTATCCAGTTTTGTATTTGTGGTTCCGCATGCCTTCCTTCTCCTTCTTGTGTCTGGAAGTGTGAACACATGCTGAGCACTGCTGCTCAGCCATCAGTACAGGGCCCTGGAGGAGGAATTCTTGGCAATGGTCTGAGAACACCCCATCCTGACAAGCCCTCCTAATTTTCAGGCGCACTGGGGTAAGTTTGGAATTTCTGGTTGGTTGTTCCACATATTTCAGAGCCCTCTGAGGTCTGTCTGTCATTCATGTAATCATTTAAATGTATCATCCTGTTCGGGAAATGTGTCCCAGCCAGAGCACCGGAGACTACATGAGTCACTGTGGTTATGACAGATCATTGAATTCTCAGCTGAGTCAACTTCAGTATTGGGGGCCTTGGGGCTCTGGACAGCAGCAAGAGAAGCCAGCCCTGGTGGTGGCATTGCTGCAGGAAGTGCCTCTCCTGGACACCTGGGCCTTTTCCATAGGAGGTAAGTAAGCTGAGTGCCGACAGCAGAGCTGATCAAGAAAGCAGGAACACTGAGCTCCAAACTTTAATTATTCTGGAAACTTATTGCAGCTCAAGAAAAGGAAAGCAATTTTGTACTCACAGCTGGATAAGCCGTTTCTCCTGAGTTGACTGATAATTTTTACCCCAACACACAAAGGATAGGTGTGTGTGTCCCTGAAGTCGTGTCTTTATTTCCTACTCAAGACTCAGGAATTACATGGTCATCCATAAACCATTCCCTCTTTGCCAGAGTTGAACAAAGCATAAGAGGATTTAAAAAAAAAAAAAAAAAAAAACTGCCAGCAGGTACCAAACATCAGTACAGAAATTAAGAAGTTCTATCACTTGGCTGAGTATTTCTAGTATCTGGATGTACAAAGCGGTCTCCTTGAACATTGCTTCTTTGCATACCACGTTCAAGATTTGTGTTATATCCATGTGATGTCAGTACTGCTATTTTGTCATTTTTAAGACATTTTTACTTAAATTTACTTTAAAAAGAAAGCTCTCTATCACTGTTCTAAACAGGAAGTCAAAATCATTTGCTACCAATTGTGAATCATAAAAAGAAGGCAATGAAAACAGAGTTAATACATTAGAAAGGTTTGCCACATATCCCCTAAAATAAGCATCAGTGGTATAGGTGCACAGAAGAAATTTCAGAAATAGGATACTGTTGTAAGCTATGAACAACAAAAACTCTGAAGATAGCTTTGTGCAGTTGTGTTGTTTTAATCACAAAATGAAAGATTTTCTTTTTACATGAGTAGAAATCTTTATGAAAAAAGTTTTCAGTATTTTTCTCTCCCCTCCATACATTCTAAAGTAAAGCATGCCACTGTTTTGTCTAAACCAACCTTGTATAGGCAAAATATTTGTTCTAGGCTCAGCTCAGTGGATACTCCTGGAGGCAGTTTAGAATAAAACATGCAGCATGTTTTATACATTTACCATCTCCATGTCTGAGACAGTGTTACCTGGAGTTAGTGATTGAAATTTAACTCAAATACCAGCATATGGAAACCTAGCATCATCTAAACAACCTTATTAGTAGGGTAATTATGCAATTAAGTTGTATTAATACTTTTATGATGAAGTCATTAATTACCTTTGAAAGTTGAAGTACACAATGTGACACTCACAAGGTACCGCTCTCTAGGACCGAAGTCCACAAATCAGTAGCTTTCAGATTGTCTCATATAAACTGACATTCATATACTTATATATCCCCTCCACAAGGGACATCGAGCCATTGCTATGAATTTTTTTTCTAGCAGAATCTACAGTAGAGCTTGCTAATATGGATAAAAATTTCCAATAATTTCAAAGGAAAATGTTGAAATTCTCAAAGGAAAGTCAGAACATGTAATTAATTATAATTTACATAATTAATTCTGTTATTACACCTATCTGTCAATTTGTCGTACTGTGAGGGCTTGCATGTTGTTGTGATGCTGGAAGCTGTGCCATCAGTATTCAAATACCAGCAGGTTGCCCATGGTGGACAGGTTTCAGCTGAGCTTCCAGACTAAGACAGACTAGGAAGAATGACCTGGCAGTCTATTTTTGAAAACATTTAGCCAATGAAAACCTTATGAATAGCAGTGGAACATTGTCTGATATAGTGCCAGGAGATGAGCCCCTCAGGTTGGAAGGCACTCAAAAGACAACTGGGGAAGAGCTGCCTCCTCAAAGTAGAGCTGACCTTAATAACCTGGATGGAGTTAAGCTTTCGGGACCTTCATTTGCTGATGTGGCATGACTCAAAATGAGAGGAAACAGCTGCAAACATCCATTAATAATCGGGAAGTAGAATGTACGAAGTATGAATCAAGGAAAATTGGAAGTCATCAAAAATGAAATGGAATGCATAAACATTGGTATCCTAGGCATTAGTGAGCTGAAATGGACTGGTATTGGCCATTTTGAATCGGACAATCGTATGGTCTACTATGCCGGGAAGAACAACTTGAGGAGGAAAGGCGTTGCATTCATCGTTAAAAAGAACATTTCAAGATCTATCCTGAAGTACAACACTGTCAGTGATAGGATAATATCCATACCTACAAGGAAGACCAGTTAATATGACTATTATTCAAATTTACGCACCAACCACTAAGGCCAAAGATGAAGAAATTGAAGATTTTTACCAACTTCTGCAGTCTGAAATTGATC
>NW_004443950.1:21472209-21499632 GCF_000243295.1 Trichechus manatus latirostris | reverse complement strand
GATTGGAATGTGAAAGTTGGAAACAAAGAAGGATCAGTAGTTGGAAAATATGGCCTTGGTGATAGAAACAATGCCGGAGATCACATGATAGAAGTTTGCAGGACTGAAGACTTCTTCATTGCAAATACCTTTTTTCAGCGACATAAATAGCAGCTATACATGTGGACCTCACCAGAAGGAATACACAGAAATCAAATCCATCAGAGATAATGGAAAAGCTCAATATCAGTCAGAACACGGCCAGGAGCTGACTGCAGAACAGACAATTGCTCATATGCAAGTTCAAGTTGAAACTGAAGAAAATTAGAACAAGTCAATGAGAGCCAAAGTAGGACCTTGAGTATATCCTACCTGAATTTAGAGACCTTCTCAAGAATAGATTTGACATGTTGAACTCTAATGACTGAAGACCAGGCAAGTTATGGAATGACATCAAGGACATCATACATGAAGAAAGCTAGAGGTCATTAAAAAGAAAGGAAAGAAAGAGAAGACCAAAAAATGGATGTCAGAAGAGACTCTGAAACTTGCTCTTGAGCATTGAGTAGCTAAAGCAAAATGAAGAAATGATGAGGTAAAAGAGCTGAACAGACGATTTCAAAGGGGGACTTGAGAAGACAAAGTAAAGTATTATAATGACATGTGCAAAGACCCAGACAGAGATGGAAAACCAAAAGGGAAGAACATGCTCTGCATTTCTGAAGCTGAAAAAACTGAAGAAAAAATGCAAGCCTTGAGTTGCAATATTGAAAGATTCAATGGCGAAGATATTAAACAACTCAGGAAGCATCAAAAGAAGATGGAAGGAATACACAGAGTTGCTATACCAAAAATAATTGGTCAACGTTCAGCCATTTCAGGAAGTGCCATATGAGCAGGAACCAATGGTACTGAAGTCCAAGCTGCACTGAAGTCACTGGCAAAAAACAAGGCTTCAGGAATTGATGGAATACCAATTGAGATGTTTCAACAAACATATGTAGGACTGGAGTACTCACTTGTCTATGCCAAGAAACTTGGAAGACAGCAGAACAAATCTGTCTTGGAGAGAGTACAACCAGAATACTCCTTAGAAGCAAGGATGGTAAGACTACGTCTCACATACTTTGGACATGTTGTCAGGAGAGATCAGTCCCCGGAGAAGGACATCATGCTTGGTAAAGTAGAGGGTTAGCGAAAAAGAGGAAGACCTTCAATGAGATGGATTGACACAGTGGCTGCAACAATGGGCCTAAGCATAACAATGATTGTGAGGATGGAGCAGGATCAGGTGTGTTTCATTCTGTTGTACATAGGATCACTGTGAGCTGGAACTGACTTAATGGCACCTAACAACAACATTATATAGGAACATACATATTTAGTCATCGGATCGTTCTTAAAAATTTAAATTTTCTACTCTGACAGAATATTCAAGAAATTCATTCAAAACTTTTTTTTTTTTTTTGAGAACCTCCTGCCCCTCACTGATTCTGGAGCTAAGTACACAGCTATGAACCAGAGAAGGAAGGCTCTCCTCCTCATGAAAGCAACATTTCTCCTGTGAGAGAAGACCTTAATGACCATGCAAGGAGACAATGACACGGAGACACAACAATAGAGGTCATTGGGTGCTCAGAGCTTTCTGAGAAGGTGGCATTTGAGTGGAAAACTGAATGACTACGAAGGATCTAGAATGTGAAAATCTGTGTGTGTGTGCGCATGTGTGGGTGGGTGGGTAGGTGGGCAGCGGGGATGGAAGGAGCAGGGGCCTAGGTAGACAGAGCTCCCTGGAACAGCAAGGGCAAAGGCCCAAAGGTGGGAAATAGCATGGTACCTTCAAGGAACAGACAGAAATCCAGAGGGACATGGTGACCACATTGAGAGGGAGACTGATAAGAGATGAGGTCAGAGGGGTGGGCATGGCCAGATGATGAAGTGCCTGAATGGTCATTCCAGGGAACATGAATTTATGCCAAGTGCCATGCAAAGCTATGGAAGGTTAAGAATTGGAGCGTGATGATCTAACCTGCCTTTTAATGTTGTCATGATATTGCTTTGTAATGTTTCATGGCCCATTGGGAATTTCAGTCTCCATTGTCTGAGATGTTAGGACTGTGCTCTACAGAACTGCGGATTTTTCTATTCATTTTCATGTCATTTATGCACTGCAGAGGTCAGGGATTCCTTATAAGTAGACAAGGGACATGTAGAAGCGTGTTTATACCGGTGTACGAGTAAGGCTGCATCAAAGAGCAAGATATGCAAATCTTTAAGCATGAAAGGCTTAAGTCAGGTTTTTCAAAGCTGATAGGGAGGCCTTTATAACATTCTTCACACTTACAGAATTGGTGTTCACGGACTTGGCCGCAACCATCTATTACCTCTCTGCTCTTGTACAAGACACTTCTCCAAGGTGAACTTGTTCTCCACTGGCTGTTAAGTGAGAAGTGAACTAAAGGAGCAGCGTCTTCACGTAGCCTGCTAGATCAAATAAGAGAACAACGCTGTTCTTGTTGTTAGGGGCCATCTAGTCAATTTCCACTCATAGCAGTCCCGTGTGACAGAGTAGATCTGCCCCCATAAGGTTTCCTAGGCTGTAATCTTTACAGAAGCAGATTGCCAGATCTTTCTCCCACAGAGCCACTGGGTACGTTTGAACTGCCAGCCTTTCAGTTAGCAGCCAAGTGCTTAACTGTTGTACCACCAGGACTCCTAAGGGATCGATAGCTACTGTGAGTGATAAACCCCCAAATCTAAAGAGCACAACAGTAGTTAACTTCTTTTTCTTACCAAGTTCAATCAGTGTAGTGATGGGGGTGAGGAGTCAGCTTCATGTATTTTCCAGGCACCCAGCCTCTCTCTCTCGTGACTTTACCTTCCTCCAGAGAAGCATTGTCCAGTAGAACTTTCAATGATGTCAGAAATGTTCTGTGTGGCCCTATTCAATATGGTAGCCACTAATAACATGTGGCTAATAAGCACATGAAATATGGGTAGTGCAACTAAGACATTGCATTTTAAAATTTTATCTAATGGTAATTAATTGAAGTTTAAATAGCCACATATAATTAGTGGCTGCAGCACAACTCTAAAGCCTTGTGTCCTCTCCATTTACCTGACAGATGAGGAAAATGAGAAAGATCACTGGCTGGGAGGTTTTTATGGGCCAGTCCTAAAAGTGGTTCACTTGATTTCCTCTTTCCTTCCATTGGTTACATCTGAGTCATGTGGCAAGGGAGGCTAGGAAATGTAGTTTAGCCATGTGCCCAGAAATATAAGGAAATAGAATTTATTATTATTATTATTACTATTATTATTATTATTGTAGTGAAACTATACATAACAAAACATGTCATCTCAACAATTTATACATGTACAATTCAGTGACATTGATTACATTCAAGTTGTGCAATCATTCTCGCTGTCTTTTTCCAAATCAGGGAATGGATTTTCGCGAGCATATAGTTTTATCTGTGATTCCAGAAAACAGCAAGGAAACTCACCAAAAAAGTGACACAAGAGCAGTATAGAAGCTAAACTAGTTAGGATGCCAAATGATAAAAGTTTATTGTGTCAAGCAGTAACAAAATGCATAACTATATAGAAGATGTACATACTCAACTATGTATATTTATTCAACATTCATCACATGCATACTCATTACCAGGTACTGGTATTGATGGAAAGATGGATGGAAAGAAAGATGATTTTATTTAATTGGGCAGATGTATCCTTCAAAGTAAGGATAAGGAGAAATGAAAACTCAGAAAAGAACGCTGAATTCTTCTAGGGACAAATGGAGGGAGGATTTAGGCAAAGTTTTCCAACAGAAATATGTGTGTGTGACAGCAGTTACACACATACCCTCCACAGCAATTGTTTGAGAATTGATGAGAATTAAGGAGTGGTGAAGTATCTTCAAACCAAAACTGACAAGGAACACGTGTCGTAACTCCAACACAGATGTGAGTTACCCTTGTTAACTTAGTTGCTGACCTGAATCCCATCATGGGCTCAGCCACGTTATTGTTAGTTGTCATGGAGTCAGGTCTGACTCATGGCAACCTTATGTATAACAGAAGGAAATGTTGCCCAGTCCTTCGCCATCTTCATGATCTTTGATATGTTTGAGCCCATCGGTGTGGCTATTGTGTCAGTCCATCTCTTTGAGGATTTCCTTCATTGTCATTAACCCTCTGCTTTACCAAACATGATGTCCTTTCCTAGGGATTGGTTTCCCTGATGATGTGTCCAAAGTAAGCAAGAGAAAGTCTTGCCATCCTCACATTTAAGGAGCATTCTGGTTTTACTTGTTCTAAGACTAATTTGTTCATTCTTCTACCAGTCCGTGGTATAATCATTATTCTTTACCGGTATCACAATTCAGATGCATCAGTTCTTCTTCTGCTTTCTTTTTTTCATTGCCCAGCTTTTGCATGCATATAAGGAGCTTGAAAAGACCATGACTTGGGTAGGGTGCACCTTTGTCATCAAAGTACAGTCATGCACCACATAAGGTCCATTTGGGCAATGTCAAACCACGTACACATCCATGGATTCTGGGTTACGAATGTCCAACTTACGTACAAGCTGTAATTACAAACCAACTCCCATAAAACCTATTATATTAAAAATTCAAAGTATATACAATGATTCATAACAACAGATGGACATCACTTTTTGACATGCATCAAAACATTATTATTATTATTATTGTATTATTACGTTAAATATGTTTTAGTGTATCTGGAAGTGTTTCCTTAATGTTTTTATGCATAGAAAGGTACACTACATACTACATACTAAGACAAACATTTGACTAACTGGAGTTAAATACAAACTATAACTGTTCGAACTTACGTATAAATTTAAAGACACACTTAAGAAC
Organism: Trichechus manatus latirostris; assembly: GCF_000243295.1. Classification (NCBI taxonomy): domain Eukaryota; kingdom Metazoa; phylum Chordata; class Mammalia; order Sirenia; family Trichechidae; genus Trichechus; species Trichechus manatus. The sequence continues at coordinate 21,494,762 of NW_004443950.1, read as the reverse complement.
GGAACTTGTTCATAATCCAGGGCCTGCCTGTATACACATAATGTCCTATTTCACAGAACATAATATTGTTGACTTTAAGCGACACATGACTGTAACATCTTTCTTTTTTAGAACTTTAAAGAGGTCTTTTGCAGGAGATTTCCTAATGTATTTCCCCTAGGCCATCAGCATTATTATCTTCCGAGCTTAGTGGAGCACTTTGGGGAGAAACAAGAATCCCTTCTCTGATTTCATGTGAAGTTACTTCTTTAACTCATCTCTTTTGTAGCATTTTTTCTTCTTCCTTATTTTGTGGTGAATTATTTGCATGTCTTCTCCGCAAAATTAAGTTGTACACCCTTGGCTTCAGTGTCTCAGGCTTAGTTTTCTTGGCAGTAACCATTATTTAGCACACTAAGAATGGTGGGCTTCTTTTCATCTGGGCCACCTGGTGTCCCTTCATTTTACCTCCAATAACAGCATAGTGATTTATTTTGGGGGGTTTACCACTCCTACAGCCTCGGGTCTTGATGAGACTCTAACCAAGGTGCCAAGAGTTGGGCCCTGGACACAAGCCAGGGCAATCATCAGCTTTATGTCTCCTGAAAGACTTTGAATCTGGAGTACAGTGATGTGAGGTCAGGAACACGGCCAGTGCTCAGCTCACCAGAGAGGAGAGAGTATCCTGTCAATATATGTGGTCAGTTCTTCCTGGATCCCAGATATATCTTGGTGCCTGCCTGTTTTTAGCCAGAGTCTTCACCCTTACCATCAATTTATTCAACCCCTGGGAGATCTCTCACAAATTTCCTTCATCTATAGCTAAGACAGATGACAGCTTGTTGTACTATTGTGGCCTATGTGTTGCTGTGATACTGGAAGCTATGCCCCTGGTATTGCAAATACCAGCAGGGTCACCCATGTTGGACAGATTTCAGTGGAGCTTCCAGGCTAAGACAGACTAGGAAGAAGGACCTGGTGGTCTACTTCTGAAAAAAATGGCCAGTAAAACCTTACGAATAGCAGCAGAACATTGTCTGATACAGTGCTGGAAAATGAGACCCTCAGGATGGAAGACACTCAAAATACAACTGGGGAAGAGCCGCCTGCTCGAAGTAGAGAAGATGACCTTAATGATATGAATGGAGTCAGGCTTTTGGGCCTTCATTTGCTGATGTGGCATGACTCAAAATGAGAGCAAACTACTACAGATATCCATAATAACTGGAATGTGGAATATACAAAGTATGAATCTAGGAAAATTGGAAGTCATCAAAAATGAAACAGAACCCAAAAAGATCAATATCTTTGGTATTAGCAGGCTGCAGTGGACTGGTATTGGCCATTTTGATTCAGACAATCATATAGTCTCCTATGCCGGGAATGACAACTTGAAGAGGAATGGCATTGCATTCATCCTCAAAAAGAACATTTCAAGATCTATCTTGAAGTACAACACTGTCAGGATAGAATAATATCCATATGACTACAAGGAAGACAGGTTAATACAACTATTGTTCAAAGTCATGCACCAACCACTAATGCCAAAGATGAGGAAACTGAAGCTTTTTACCAATTTCTGCAGTCTGAAATTGATTAAACATGCAATCAAGATGCATTGATAATTACTGGTGATTGGAATGTGACAATTGGAAAAAAGGAGGATCCCTAGTTGGAAAACATGGCCTTAGTGATAGAAACGACGCTGAAGATCACATGATAGAATTTTGTAAGAACAACGACTTCTTCATTGAAAATACCTTTTTTTAACAATATAAACAGCGACTATACACATGGACCTCACCAGATGGAAAACACAGGAATCAAATCTACTACATCTGTGGAAAAAGAAGTAGGGAAAGCTCAATATCATCAGTAAGAACAAGGCCAGGGGCCAACTGCGGAAGAGACCATCAATTGCTCATATGTAAGTTCAAGTTGAAACTGAAGTAAATTAAACAAGTCCACAGGAGCCAAAATACAACCTTGAGCATATCACACCTGAATTTGGAGACTATCTCAAGAAAAGATTTGATGCATTGAACACTAATGACCAAAGACCAGATGAGTTGTGAGATAACATCAAGGACATCATATATGAAGAAAGTAACAGTCATTAAAATGACAGGTAAGAAAGAAAAGACCAAAATGGATGTCAGAAGAGACTCTGAAACTTGCTCCTGAATGTCTAGTAGCTAAAGTGAATGGAAGAAATGATGAACTAAAAGAGCTGAACAGAAGATTTCGAAGGGTAGCTTAAGAAGCCAATGTAAAGTACTATAATGAAATGTTCAAAGACACAAAGTTAGAGAACCAAAAGGGAAGAAAACACTTGGCATTTCTCAGGCTGAAAGAACTGAAGAAAAAATTCAAGCCTCAAGTTGCAATTTTGAAGCATTCTCTGGGAAAAATATTGAACAACCCAGGAAGCATCAAAAGATGTTGGAAGAAATACACAGAGTTACTGTACCAAAAAGAATTGGTTGATGTTCAACCATTTCAGGAAGGAGCATATGATCAAGAACCAATGGTATTGAAGAAAGACGTCCAAGCTGCACTGAAGGTACTGGCAAAAAACAAGGCTCGAGGAATTGATGGAATACCAATTGAGAGGTTTCAACAAACAGATGCAGCACTGGAGATGCCCACTCTTCTATGCCAAGAAATTTGGAAGACAGCTACCTGGCCAGCTGACTGGAAGTGATCCACATGTGCGCCCATTCCAAAGAAAGGTGATCCAACCAAAAACAAAAACAAAAACAAACCTGTTGCCGTCCAGTCCATTCCAACTCATAGCAACCCTATCGGAGAGAGTTGCCCCGGTAGGGTTCCCAAGGAGCAACTGCTGCATTTGAACTGCGAACCTTTTGGTTAGCAACCGAGCTCTTAACCACTGCACCACTGCAGAATACGGCAATTATAGAACAATATCACACTCAAGTAAAATTTTGCTCAAGATAATTCAAAAACGATTGCAATAGTACATCCACTGGAACCGCAAGAAATTCAAGCTCGATTCAAAAGAGGATGTGGAATGAGGCATATCAATGCTGATGTCAGATGGCTCCTGGCTGAAAGCAGAGAATACCAGAAAGATGTTTACCTGTGTTTTATTGACCATGCAAAGGCATTCGACTGTGTGGATCACAACACATTATGGATAACATTGCAAAGAATGGGAATTCCAGAACACTTAATTGTGCTCATGTGGAAAATGTACTTAAACCAAGAGGTTCGAAGGGGATACTGCATGGTTTAAAGTCAGGAAAGGTGGGTGTCAGGGTTGTATCATTTCACCATACTTATTCAATCTGTGTGCTGAGCAAATAATCCAAGAAGCTGGACTATATGAAGAAGCATGTGGCATTAGGATTGGTGGAAGACTCATTAACAACCTTCAATATGCAGATGACACAACCTTGTTTGCTGAAAGCAAAGAGGACTTCAAGCACTTACTGATGAAGATCAAAGACTGCAGTCTTCAGTATGAATTACAACTCAATATAAAGAAAACAAAAATCCTCACAACTGGACCAATAAGCAACATCATGATAAATGGAGAAAATTTTGAAGTTTTCTAGGATTTCATTTTACTTGGATCCACAATCAACAACCATGGAGGCAGCAGTCAAGAAATCAAACATCACTTTGCATCAGGAAAATCTGCTGGAAAAGACCTCCTTAAAGTGTTGAAAAGCAAAGATGTCACTTTGAGGACTAAGGTGCACCTGATCCAAGCCATGATATTTTCAATCACCTCATATGCATGTGAAAGCTACACAGTGAACAAGGAAGACCAAAGAATTGATGCCTTTGAATTATAGTATTGGCAAAGAATATTAAATATACCATAGACGGCCATAGCCTGTCTTTGAAGAAGTACAGCCAGAGTGCTGCTTAGAAGCGAGGATGGTGAGACTTCCTCTCATGTACTTTGGACATGTTATCAGGAGGGACCCAGTCCCTGCATAAGGACATCATGCTTGGTAGAGGGTCAGCGAAAAAGAGGAAGACCCTCAATGCAATGGATTGACACAGTGGTTGCAACAATGGGTGCAAACATAGCAACAATTGTGAGGATGGCAAAGGAACTGGTAGTGTTTCCTTCTGCTGTACATGGGGTCACTATAAGTTGGAACTGACTCAGCAGCACCTAACAACAACATAGCTAAGAGTTCCAGTTTATAGAATGTACATCTGTAAATGCATATGGAACATATTACTAATGAAAGTCACATAAGCCTGAATGTAAAATCCCTCTTTATGGGCTAGTATAAGCTGTTTTACACAGAAGCAAAATGAAACACATCAAATGTATATTGGAGTCCACAGTGGGGACAGGCTTAGGCAAATGAATGTGAGCAGATGTTATTTTCAATATACTTGGAGATATTTTCATTTGACTCTTGAGATGGAAACAAGTAGGATTAAGACCTGGTAAATACCCCCATAGCCTGTCTAGATATGGAAACACTTTGATTGGCTCTGGAGGAAGGTCCAGGTTCCCACCTTTCTTCTCTCTAATGTGAATCAGAATTGATTGCTCTTCTTTTCAGGCCCACTTGTCCTTCTTATAGCTGCCTTCCTGTTATTAGGATTATTTTATCCCTAGGAGTCTCCCTTTGTAAACTGAAGCTTCAGCAGAACAGATTGATCATTTTCTATATTTTCTCCAGGGCTTACACACAGACTTCTTTCATGGGAGGTACTCAATAAGTATCTGCTGAGTAGAACTGAATTGTTGAATCCAGGTAAGTGGCTTTTTTAAGTCCATTGACTTTGCCCTAGGAATCTTGGCTCCTGTCCTACCCCATTTCAATTTGGCCAAATTAACATGACAGAGAGTGATGGAGTAGTCTTCCTTATTCAAGTCAGAGGGTTGGAAATAAGATGTGAAAATGACAGTCGGGAAACATGTCAATAATACCCATGTGAGGTCAGGGTGGCAGGGTGACCTGATGCTCAACCTTCATAAGAAGAAGGCTGTCAAGGCCACTTGAGTGGATCCTACAGAAATTACTTGACTCAGAATGATCATGCTGCTCTGGAAGTTGGACTTCAGCTGAGAGGGCATTAGAGATTCAATGTACCTGCCACAGCTCTTGGGAGCTCTGCTACCTTTGTACACTTGAGCCTGCAGATCATTCCTCTGCTAATATTATGGAACAGAACTTGTTGTTTGTGTATATATAAAATATTAGCGTCAGCTAATAAAATAATAAGCCTCAAAGATTTATCAAATAATAAAATATTAAGCCTTTAAGATTTATCTGACAGTGTATAGCTCTCAGTAAACTATTTCTGTGGCCACATGTACATACCTTCTCCTAGGTAAGCCGCTCAGTTTGTATGCACGTGTGTTTGTGTAACGGAGAGAGAGAGATTGAATTAAATATATACTATACATCTGAAAAGTCATCAAAGACAAGGAAAAAAGAAAACTAGGTATATATTTAGCTGAATGTTTTGTGGATTTTTTTTTTTTTTTATTTTGAAAAACTCCAGTACTAATGTTTAAGCCAAGTAGAAGCCTTTAACTCTGATTATTTATTTATTTTGCTCTCGCCTTTGGAAAGCAATGCATATGTATTATGAAAAGCAAATATTATACTCTTTATTGTCAAACAAAGTTTATAAGGTTCATGTGTCAATGATGAGGCGAAGGACCTCACACAGAAGGTTTCCTGTCCTGAGTTTCTCATGGAATATAAAATATGGGAAGTGAGAGGACCTCTTTCTGCCAGAAAAAGAATCAGCCCACTGCTAATGGCCCCCATGGGGCAGGATGAGCTCAGGCCTTGACTGGTCCGCATGGGGAGGGGCAACCTTCTCTGCAGACAAGGGTCAGGGACTCAGAGAGGAGGAAGGACCACAGTGGAAGTTGAGGAGTATTTACTGAGAGGAGGCTCCTGTGTCCAACTCCGCATTGCTTTGACATCCAGATGCATAAGGCATCAGCCCTTTGGGGACACGGGAAGTTGAAGCAAGGTGATGACAATTGAAAGGCATTCTTTGGACTTGGAGCACACAGGCATGGAATCCGGTAGGAGTACAGTTACTATTTACAGGAAACTGGCACAGAGTTATAACTTTTCCTAGACAGGTTGGTGCCATTGTATTCTGGAACTATGAAAAGCATTAAATAAGGCTTAGCATTTGTCTGAACCATGCTGTATGTACAATACTTTCTGATATGTATTGCTTTCTCCAACTGGGAGTTTCACTAAAGTTCCTCCCTGGGGAGTAGAGAGCAGGAGTTATAGTCAACCATGGTTAATTTGCGCTTTGTGCTTTGTTTATCCAAACCATATGTCTAGATGGTTGTAATTCTGTGTCACTGGCTGTGTAATGCTCTCTGTGCTAAGAGATCTGTAAATAGCAACAGCTCGATGCATAATCACGTTGGCATTCTGAAGTGGGGAAAAGGGAAGTTTCAAGTGACGTTTGTTGTGGAGTCAACCACCCCGAGGTGTCTCACTCCATGTTTTTAGGGCATGATCCCTTGTGTTTTAGTCAAGCAGGTCTCTGTGGACTGGAGGGGGCCGTACAGAAGCCAGACCTGGCAGGGTTAACGCCACCTCCAAATCTAACTCTCTAACCTTGGGGCTTGAGAACAGCCCAGATATTAAATTAGATCATTGCTACTCAGCGGCCTGAGTGAGTAGTTGATGTACAGAAATCTTTTTATTTTAATGTTAAAGGGAGGGGGGCATTTAAAAAAACAAAGAGTATCCACCACAATTTCCTTTTATAATATTTTCATTTGAAAATTTTACTTAATTTATCAAATGTCGGTCATGAAAGACCACTTGCTCAAGGGTTGAAGGTGATAAAACCCAACGTTAATTTCTTAAACAGTAAATAACCAGCTAAGATGAAAACTAACATCCATGCATAGTGTAAAAGCTCAGTGTATCTAGATGTACAGGTAGAGTAACTGTCAGTCCAGAATGGGTTCCAGAGTGCTCCGTACTTGCTCAACAGATCCTTACTAAGCATCTTCTATGGACCAGACATGGAGTCCCTGGGTGGTGCAAATGGTTGATGTCCTTGATAGTTAATTGAAAGGTTGCAGGTTGCATGTTCCAATCTACACAGAGGCTCTTCAGAAGAAGGCCTGGTCATTTACTTCCAAAAAATCAGCCATTGAAAACACTATGGAGCACATTTCTACTCTGACACGCATGGGGTCACCATGAATCATAACTGACTTAACAACTGTAAGGAGCAGCTGTTGACCAGAGTAACATGCTGGCTGGAGGCCTCTGGAAAAGATAAGGCCAGACATGTGAGCTATGACACATTCTACCTTGCTCCGACTTCAGCAATCTCCTAAAATTGAAAAGAAGACTTCTAAAAATGTTTCCCCTTCATGCAAATGCTGACCTTCGCTTAGGAAGGAGGCCACCTTACTTCAAGTGTCCCTGGAGCCTCAGACCGTGGGGATGTGCTCTACCTCTCTGGGGTCCTGGAGAATGAAGGGAGCAGTCCGCAACCATCCCTATGGGAGTCAGCAGAACATATTTCCCCAGCCTTGCCAGAGAAACTGCCATTTCCTTAGAGTTCTGCAGCAGAGAAGAATTCCAAAAATTGCTCTCACTCCATTGTCAGCCTTGTCAGGGCCCTCCACACTGCCCAGCGATGTTGGCACATCGCCGACTTGGTATATTTCTGTCACCAACCCTCTTGCCACAGTGACTACTTCAACCATCTCTTCTGCCCTCAAGTCTCAAAAGGCTTTGTCTTGTACTTCATGGAGAAGTGAGAAGCAATCAAACAGGAACATCTTACCTTCTCAACACTAATTACATCAGCCCACCTCCACCTGCTTCATGCTCTCTGCTTCCCTCCTGTTACGCAGTTGAAGCTGACCCTCCCCCTTCCTGAGCAACCTTTCCCCTCCTGCTTTCTCAGAGATTGCTTCAATACTTACTTTCTCTGTCTTTTAAAATTCCTATAATTCTCCAATTCTTAAAAATAATTTTCCTAGCTCCTGCATATTTTCCTCCTTTTCTTATCTCCCTACTGCCCTTCTCAATCAGCTTCAGAGAATTGTGTCCATATGGTGGCTTCCATTCCTCATCTTCTTTCAATCTTTAATCCACTCTAATCTGGCTTCTTTCCTCATCATTCCATCAGAACTTCTCCTCCCATCTACTACCAACCTCCTACCCCATCCTATGCCTTTCATCTGAGCCCCAAACACATAGAGCCAACCGCAGGTCAACATCTCTACTTGATGCCCTGTAGATAAGGTGAGCATGTATCTCCATTTGCTAAGGATAGTCTTTGTGTACCTTTGTTGTCTTGGCATAGGTACCACCTCTCCTCACTTATCAAGATGGTTAAGTCCCAAAGACCAGGTAGTTATGCAAAACTGATGTTATGGAAAAATGGAGGTTGACCATATCAGATCACAAAATGGAGCATGACCACATCATTACATAACTGCCAAACCACAGAGAATCATGGCCCAGCCAAGCTGACACATAACCTTAACCATCACAGCCAGAGTTACTCTCACCTCACACCTCAGCTTTCATTACGGTTCGTTACTGACAGACGTACATCTTTAATGCCCAGAATAGTCGGCTAATAGATCTTTTACCATTGTTGTAAATGTGAAATGTCAGATAACAAGATAGTAAGTGAGGAGAAGGTGTATTTACAGAACTACCTTTCATGATCAAAGACGTCTGGGTTTGGACAATAAATTACAAGGTCACCTGTCTATTGGCCAATAATAGACATCTGTGATTTGTCCATTCTTTTTTTTGTGGGGGGAGGGGACTGGAGGGGGTATCGGTATTCAATTTTCAGATATTTCTCTATGTAGTTTAGTTATATGACTGGTTTAACCAGAGTTAGATTAGAGAGATATTTGGCCAACAGTGGGTCAAAACATTCACACCCAACAATTTTGGTGGTGGTGTTGGGGATTGTTGTCCCTATTTTCCCACGAGGATTGTTAAGCTGGTAGGAGGTAAGTCTGAGGTGGCTGGGCCAGCTTTGCCACCATACTTGGTAAAAGTCTGCCAGACAATGAAGGAAACACAGAGGAAAGCATAACAGAGAGAGAGAGAGAATGAGATTGACTCCTTATGCCAGCATTGAGCATCCAAGTCTGGAAGCAAGTCCCACCCTTGAACTTTCCATTACATAAGCCCAAACTCTTCTTTTTCACTTAGGAGAGTTTGAAATGGATTTCTGTCACTTAATGCCAAGAAGGTCTGTGCCTATACATCCCAAATTCAACTCTGGGAAGTTCTACCCCTGCTTCCCCCAAATCTACTCCTAACCTAGCCTTCAAATCTCAGCAAACACCCAGTTTCTTTTTCCAGAAACCATGAAAATCATTCTTACCATCTCTGTTTCTCTACTCTCATCAACAAATCCTATTGATTCTGTTATCAAAATACGTCTCCACTCTCTTACCTTCCCTCCAACAGCACTGCCCCCAGCAAGTCCGTAATACCATCGTTTCTTATCTGGACAACTCAACAGCCTCCCAACTGATGTTACCACGACCACTCTTGTTTCCCACAACATTCTCCATGGAAAATCTAGAGGCATCTTCTTCATCTTCAAATCATCTTCTTTATTTACCTGCTTAAACTTTCAGAGCCCCTCTCCCCACGTTGCCTTTTGGGTAAAGTTGTCACCGTGGTGCACAGGCCCTGCAATACTTCATTAGGGAGTTGGAAGGAGAGTAGTGGGAGCCCAGCAATGCCCAGAAAGAAGTAAACAGGCATTATGGGAGCTTTAATAGTTCTTGAATTCACTGATAAATTATACAGTGATACATCCCATGTTCTTGGAAGAAAAGATGAAAAATTGTAAAGAGGCCAAGTCATCCCAATTTTTCTGTAAGTCTATATGTAATTCCAATTCAAATTTTAATACCTTTTTGCTTTGAAACATGACACAGTGATCCTGAATATTATCTGGAAGAATAAATGAATAAAACAATCAAGTAAAGTTTGACCAAACAGAAAAATTAGGAACGTTTGTACAATATCAATATGGTTTACCAGAACAGATTTCTATTATTATTATTTGGTATTATTGTCATTATTTGTTTTATTTTGTTTCAGTCAGAAGCTTAGAGTCAGACTTTCTTCCTTTAGTTGGAATATTTGAATACTAAACACTAACAGCCATTTCGCATGGGCAATTTGCAGAGAGTGGTTTTCAGATTTTGAACTATGGTCTTTACTGATGTTACCAAGACACCAAGCAGAGCCTATGGCTGAAGCATCTCGTGTGAGTCAGTGACTGCAGGCTCATTTGTAGATACTGGTGTTTGGAGTTTCCTATAGAACCTTCCTGGAAAAGAAACAGCATGTACTTTCAAAGAAGAGTCACAAACAACCTTGTCACCCTGCTCACAGGCCCTAACCTCTCTCTGTCTCTTGCTTCCTAAAAATACCTTTGGATTCCAAAGTTGATTGAAACTGGGTCAAATAACGTTAGTCCTACCTGATTGGGAAGCTGTCCTGACCCAGTGGTTTTGGAAAGGAGTGCAAAGAAAATTTTACTGAGGTAGATACAAGAAGGCTAAAATAAGAGGCGATACATCTCATGTTCCTGGAAGAGAAGGTAAAAAATTGTAAAGGTGCCAAGTCATCCCGATTCGTCTATAAGTCTATTGTAATTCCAATTCATATTTAATAACTTTTATCTTCAAAACATGACAAAATTATCCTAAATGTTATCTGTAAGAATAAATGAACAAAACAATCAAGTAGAGTTTGACCAAACAGAAATCTTAGGAACATTTGTACAAACAGACTTCAGAAGAGATTCTAAAACTACAATAATTAAAATGAAGTGGCACTGCCCTAGGGATGGGCAGGTAGAAAGAATGTAAGAATTTAGTTCATGCTAGAAGGGGTGTTTCAAATCTCTGGGGGAGATGACAAGGTGACAGTTGAAAAATCCTGAAAATAATTGATAAAGCACTACTTCACACCACATACCAAAATAAATTTCAGATGGATAAAAAGTTCAAAAATACATATAATAAAGAAGTAGAATGAAATATAAGTGCATGTATATCTGATCTTGTGTTAGGAAAATCTTTCTAAGTAGTATTTTACCATTAAGTAAAATATTGATAGAATTGAATACATATAAATTAAAATCTGGTATAAGCAAGATTGTAGGGTGAATGACAAACAGAAAAAAAAATTTGGAACATATATAAAAAAAGGTTAATATTTTTAATGCTCTGAAATATCAACATGGACAAAAGATATGATTAGGATATTCACAAAAGAAGTATTAATACAAAAATGTAAAGCTTTGCAAGTTGTCAAACGTGCAAACTGAAACACAATTTTTCAGCTATTACACTGATAATTAAAAAAAGAAAAAGAAAAAAAGATTGTCTAGAGCATGGGGAAATGGATATTCATAGATTGCCAGCATAACCTTAAAGTGATACAAACTTTCCAGAGGGTAACTTGGCAAAATTCTTAATATTGCACATAGCCCATTTATACCGCAATTGATCTACTAGGAATTTATCCTTAGAAAATAAGCATAAATAACGGCAGGGATTTATTTAAAGGATGTTCGCTGGAAGGTTGTTTATAATAGCAAAAAATTCAAAACAAAATAAATACTTGACAATATGGAACTAGTTTTAAATAAATTTTGGTGCATTCTAATTCATGGTCATAAAAAAATCATACCGAGAACTATTTAGTGACTTCGGAAACTGTTCACAGTATATTAAGTGAAAAAAAGTTGCAAAAGAACCTATACAACGTGGTCTTATTCTTGTTTTTTTTTTTTTAATGTATGTATGTAAATATATGCATACAAAAAGACTTTAAGAGGATAACCAGAAAGGGATCAGTGATTATCTCTGGGTGGCGAGAGTATTGGTGATTTTCATTATTTCCCAAATATTCCACAATAAAACTATATTACTTTTGTAACAAACTTTTTAAAAACATTATTGTTTTATTTAAATTCTGCATAGAAGTCAGGTCACCAAAAAGAGCATTCAAGAGTCTTTTCAGGAAATTCTTGCAGCCAGAAGTTGGGGAATACTGGAGGAAAAGGGTTGGTCCATCCAAATACATCTGGACTAGGAGAGCTTGGCTTCCTAGAGCCACTGTCCTGGGGTCTACAACCCCATCACTGACCCTGCTTCTATGAGTCATGGAGTGGAAAAGTGAGGTAGACTGAAAGTAGTAATAATTATTATGATAATTGCTGTTGTTAGGAGCCTTTGAGTCAGTTTCAACTCATAGTGACCCTAAGTACCACAGAATGAAACACTGTTATAACTGAGCCCGTTGTTGCAGCCACTGTGCCAGTCCATCTCCTCCAGGGACTTCCTCTTTTTCACTCACCCTCTACTTTACCAGGCATGGTGTCCCTCTCCAGGATCTGGTCTGTCCTGATAATATGTCCAAAGTATGTGGGTTTCTCCAGTCCCTATCAGACCAGCAAGCCTGGTCTTTCTTTTTTTCTTTTTGTGAATTTGAGTTTTGTTCTACATTTTTCTCCCTCTCTGTCCAGAACCCTCTATTGTGATCACTGCCAGAGCAGTCAGTGGTGGCAACCAGGTATCATCCAGTTGTTCTGGGCTCGATCTGGTGGAGGTGGTGGTAGTTGTGGTTCATTAGTCCTTTGGACTAATCTTCCCCTTGTGACTTCGATATTCTTCATTCTTCTTTGCTCCAGTCATGATGGCACCAGTAGATGTAACTTAGATGGCCACTTGCAGGCTTTTAAGACCCCAGTCCCTGCTCACCATAGTCAGATGTTAAAAATTTTCTTTATAGACTATGTTAAGCCAGTTGAGCTAGATGCCTCTGAGACAGTGGTCCCCAGCCCTCAGACCAGTAGCCTTCCATCTTCTTTTGATGCTTCCTGCATCATTCAATATTTTCCCTGTCGAATCCTTCAATGTTGCAACTCAAGGCCTAAATTTTTCCTCCTGATCTTTCAGCTTGAGGAATGCTGAGCATATTCGTCTGTTTTGGTTTTCTAACTCCAGGTCTTTGCACATTTCATTATAATACTTTATTTTGTTTTCTGGAGCCACCCTTTGAAATCTGTTCAGCTTATTTACTTCATCATTTCTTCCTTTCTATTTAGTTACTCAACATTCAGGAGCAGGTTTCAAAGTCTTTTCTGACATCCATTTTGGTCTTGTCTTTCTTTCTTGGCCTTTTAACGACCTCTTGCTTTCTTCATGTATGATGTCTTTGATGTCATTCCACAACTCGTCTGGTCTTTGATCATTAGTGTTCAATGTGTCAAATCTATTCTTGAGATGGTCTCTAAATTCAGGTGGGATATACTCAAGGTCATATTTTGGCTCTTGTGGACTTGCTCTAATATTCTTCAGCTTCAACTTGAAATTGCATATAAGCAACTGATGGTCTGTTCCATAGTTGGCCCCTGGCCTTGTTCTGACTGATGATATTGAGCTTCTCCATAATCTCTTCCCACAGAAGACATAGTTGATTCGATTCCTATGTATTCCATCTGGCCAGAGCCACTTGTATAGTTATCATTTATGTTACTGAAAAAGGTGTAAGTCATTGTTCTTGCAAAAGTCTATCATGCCATCTCTTGCATCGTTTCTATCACCAAGGCCATATTTTCCAACTACTGATCCTTCTTCTTTGTTTCCAACTTTTCAATTTCAATCACCAGTAATTATCAATGCATTTTGATTGCAAATTTGATCAATTCTAGGCTTCAGAAGTTCATAAAAATCTTCAATTTCTTCATCTTTGGCATTACTGGTTAGTGGGTAAATTTGAATAATAGTTGTATTAACTGGTCTTCCTTGTAGGTGTATGGATATTATCCTACCACTGACAGCGGTATACTTCAGGATAGATCTTGAAATGTTCTTTTTGGCAATGAATGTGACACCATTCCTCTTCAATTTGTCATTCTTGGCATAGTAGGCCATATGATTGTCTGATTCAAAATGGCCAATACCAGTCCATTTCAGTTCACTAATGCCTTTTTCATTTTTGACAACTTCCCAATTTTCCTAGATTCATACTTTGTACATTTCACATTCCACTTTCCTATTATTAATGGATGTTTGCAGGTGTTTCTTCTCATTTTGAGTCATGCCATATTGGCAAATGAAAGTCCCAAAAACTTAAGGTCAGCTGTACTTTGAAGAGGCAACTCTTCCCCAGTCATGTTTTCAGTGACTTCCAACCTGAGAGGCTCATCTTCCAGCACTATACCAGACAATGGTCCACTGCTATTCATAAGGTTTTTAATGGTCAATTTTTTTTCAGAAGTAGATAGCCAAGTCCTTCTTCCTAGTCAGTCTTAGCCTAGAAGCTCTGCTAAAACCTGTCCACCATGGGTGACCCTGCTGGTATTTGAATACTAGTGGCATAGCTTCCAGCGTCACAGCAATACGAAAGCACCACAGTATGACAAACTGACAGACGAGTGGTGGATTATGATAATAATAATATGATAATATATCAATAGATTACAACTAACATTTATTACCACTACTGGTCTGTCAATTTCTCATACTGTGGTGGCTTGTGTGTTGCTATGATGCTGGAAACTATACCACTGCTGTTTCAAATACCAGCAGGCTCACCCATGGTGTACAGGTTTCAGCAGAGCTTCCAGACTAGGACAGACTAGGAAGAAAGGCCTAGTGATCTACTTCCAAATATTATTCAGTTGAAACCTTATTTATCCCAACAGATCATTGTCCAACTCACTAGCTTGGACATGCCATCAGGAGGAATCAATCACTAGAGGAGGACATCATGTTTGGTGAAGCAGAGGGCCAAGGAGGGTGTAGGGGACCCTTGGTGTGATGAATTGGCACAGTGGTCACAAAGATGGACTATTGTCCATGCTGGTAATTTTGAGGATGGCACGGGACTGAGCGACATTTCATTCTGTCATGCATGAAGTCGTCATGAGTCGGAGCTGAGTCAACAACAGCTGATACAAACAACTAACATTTATTAAGCACTCAGTGTTTTCCAGACACTGAGCTTTACAGATATTATCTCATTTAACTCACAACAATCCTTCAGCGTAGGCGGTATTATCTGTGATTTAGAGATGAGTAAACTGAGACACGGATGGTGACATAATTCACCCACAGTCACACAGGGGAATTACACACCCACATGAGTCTGATTCAGAAGCCCCTTGCCCATCTCTGCTGATGAGAGGATGTAGGGAATCTTTTCAAGCCCACATGCTCCCGTCCCAACATCGCCACCCAAGTCTCAATTCCCTTTGTGATTCAGCCTCATATTATGTAGCCTGACTCCAGTGTGAAAGATTTGTGGCAATTGCATGATGTATGAGGTGCCATTTGTAAAAATATTATTTAGTGTAAAACATGATGTTTTTTCTCCTGATTTACAAGTTGGATTTATAAATCTGCACTTCTTACTATCTGAGTTATATATCTTGCCTCTGATTTATAAAACTTGCCTGTAAATCTTTCCAGCAAAGTTTTGAAACAGAAATCATTATTTTAAGAATTAGATTTAGTTAAAACATTCAACCGCTTTATAGGGGAGGAAATGGATTTACATAACTCCAACTGGAGGTTACCCATCCTGTTGCAGCTTTACAAGGCATGCCCAGGAATTCCTAAAGAAATGTTTTGATTTAAGGGTGTTCACTTCACACTTTAGCTACAGCTGACGGATTTATACAGCAGAAGCCATACAATGGTGATCCATTTCCTAAAATCCCACTTTCCTTTAAAGCCAGGCCCTGATTTATATGCCCTGATTGGATTTTCTATAATGCGACCTCAGTCACAGGCTCCTCCACCCCAGAGATGGTCTTGGGGGAAAGGCCTAGGAGCCAGAGATGGTCAGAACCAAGAGGGGCCCTGCCCCCTTGATCTTGGACTGTCTCTCCTGTCCAAAGGAGCCAAGCATACTGCCCCCTCCCCCTGGGCCAAAACCTGGAGGAGGGTCCAGGAATGTTGTTGGTCCACTGTGTCCCTGCTGCTCAGATGAAGAGGGAGTCAATCGGAGCCAGAAGAAATAGGTAGTCCAGCTCAAGCCAAAGGGAATTGAGAATATATTTGGTCAATAATTGCCAGTTGAATAAATCAATGAAAAAATGAATGAACTTTTTCTTCTTTTTTCCTTTTAAGATTGGAAACCAAAAAGCAGTGACTTGACAGGTAAAATAAATACATGAAGAGGGTCTGGGACCTAGAGAAATACTTGTCTCATCTAAATGGGGCATCCATCGCTATACTCCACCTGGTTTTTGTGATGTGGGATTGCTTACCCACTATTTCCAGATTTGGCTTCTCAAGAGAATCCTAAAATCCAGATGTTTGTCAAATCTCCCAGTTTTAAAATCAATTTTATTCAGGTGTAACTTTTTGTTGTTTTTGTTAGGTGCTATCGAGTCATTTCCAACTCATAGCAGCCCTATGTACAACAGAACACAACACTGCCCGGTCCTGCGCCATCCTCGCAATTCTTGTTTACGCTTGAGCCCATTGTTGTAGCCACTGTGTTGATCCATCTTGTTGAAGGTCTTCCTCTTTTTCACTAACCCTCCACTTTACTGAGCAAGGTGTAACTTACGTATAGTAAATTTCACACATTTTAAGTGCACAGGTCTTTGACCTTTGTCTAAAGTATGTTGTTGCTAGTTGCCATCCAGTTGATTCCGACTCATGGCGATTCCATGTGTGCGGAGTAGAAATGCTCCATAGGAGTTTCAAGGCTGTGTCCTTTCAGAAGCAGATCACCAAACCCGTCTTCTGAGGGGGGTGCATTCTAACCACCAACCTTTTGGCTGGTAGTCGAGCACTTAACCCTTTGTGTCACCCAGGGACTCTGATAAAAAGCATACACCCCTGCAACTCCCACTGCAATCAAGACATCAAACATTTCGATCCTCCCAGAAAGTTCCCTCCTGTGCTTGAAATCAATCTCCTCCCTCCCACCCAATACTCCAGTTAACCACTGATCTGGTTTCTGTCCCTACAGATAAGTTTGGCCTATTTGGGAACTTAATACAAATGTAATCACACAGAATGCATTATTTTCTGCCCAGTTTCTTTCAGCATAATGTGTGTGAGATTCATCTCTGATGTTGTGTGTATCATGGTTTGTTCCTTTTTATGGCTGAGGAATAGTCCATGGTATAAATGTGTCACAATTATTTATTCATTCCCAGTTGGTGGACATTTGAGTTGTTTTCAGATTTCAACTACCATGGATCAAGCTGCTGTGAACATTCCTGTACACATCTTTCTATGAACATGTGCTCTCATTTATATTGGATAAAACCCTAGGGGTGGAATTGCTGAGTCATGTGGTTAGGTGTATGCTTAACGTTATTAGAAGCTGCCAAACATCTTTCAGAAGTGATTGTACCATTTTACACTTCCCCTCCCACGGTAACATATGAGAGTTCCCATTGCTCAACATCCTTAACAATGCTTGGTATTGCCAGTCTTTTTAACTTTATTCATTAGTCATTTTAGTCATAATTTCTGTTGTTTAGATGTGAAGCGGTATCTCATTTTAATTTATATTTTCCTAATAACTGATGATGTTGAGGGTCATATTAAGTGCTCATTGGCTATTTGTGTATCTTGTTTTGTAAATTATCTGTTCAAATAGTTTGCCCATTATTGGTTAGCTGTTTGTATTCTCATTGTTGACTTGTCAGAGAGCTTTATATATTCTGGATACAAGCCTTTGTCAGATATGTGTTGCAAATATCTCCCAGTCTGTGGCTTGATTTTTTCTTCTCTTATCAATATCTTTCGAAGCAAAAGTTTTTAATTTTGATGAAGTGTAATTTGTCTTTTTTTTCATCTTCTAATGCTTTTTGTGTCCTTAAAAGTATTTATCTACCCCAGAGTTGCAAAGTTTTCCTCCTATGTTATCTTTGAGAAGTTTTATAGTCTTAGACTTTATGGTTAAATCAATTATGCATTTTAAATTAATTTTTATGAATAAAGTAAGGTACTGGTTGAGGTTCATTTTTGTTCTGTACAGATGCCCAAATTTTTGCAGCATAATTGAAATCAGCTAGTATGAGTCCTCCAACTTTGTTCTTTTTAAAGATTGTTTTTACTATTCTAGGTCCTTTGAATTTCCATACAGATTTTAGGATCATTTTGTTAATTTCTACCAGAAAAAAAAAGTCTACTGTTATTTGATTGGGATTCTGTTGAATCTGTGAATCAGTTTGAGGACCATAGACATCTTAACACTCTCTAGTCTTCTAATCCACAGAGTATATCTTTCAATTAATTTAGGTCTTCTATAATTTCTTTCAGCAAAGTTTTGTAGATTTTCACATATTAAATTTAATCCTAAGTATCTTATTTTTAAGTTTTATTTCCCAAATATTTTTTGCTTATATGTAGAAATATAATTGCCTTGGTATATTCATTTTATGACCTTGCTGAATTCATTTTTACTCTAGTAGGTTTTTGTACGTTTCTAAGATTTTCTATGCAATCATGTCATCTGTGTATTTATTTACTTCTTCATTTCCAATATTTATGTCTTTTATTTCATTTTCTTGCCTTATTGCCCTGGCTAGGACCTTCAGTACAATATTGAAGAGAGTGATGAGATCGATTTCTTTGCCGTGTTTCTGATAGTAGGGGGAAAGCACTCAGTCTTTCACCATTAACAATGATAGTTGCTGTATGGTTTTCAGATTCTCACCATCAGACTGAGGAAGTTTTCTTCTATTTATGATTTGCTAAAAGTTGTTTCTTTAAATCATGAATGGGTTTTGGATTTCATCAAATTCTCTTTCTGCATCTATTGAGATGATTGTGTGATTTTTCTACTTTATTCTGTGATGTGTCAAATTACTTTGATTAATTTTTTCAATGTTGAAACATCTTTGCAACCCTGGGATATAACCATTACATTTGCTAAATTCAAACAAGGGTTTTGGTTTGTGTGTTCATGAGAAATATTGGCCTGAAATTTGTTGTCCTCCTAGTGGCTTTGTCAACTTTTGATATCAGGGTTATGCTGACCTCATAAAGCATATTGAGAAGCAGTTCTTCCTCCTCTATTTTCAGAAGAAAGTTTGTGTAAATAGATGTTTCTCATAAACGTTCAATGGAATTCACTGGTCAACTCATCTCGTATGGCGTTTCCTTTGTGAGAATGTTTTTGATAATAAATTCAATCCCTTTAACATATACAAGATTATTCAAGATCTTTATTTCGTCTTGATGCAGTTTTAGAAGACTGTCGTTTTTAAGGAATTTGTCTATTTCATCTAATCTGTTAAATTTATTGGCATAAAGTTGTTCATCGTATTTCCTTACTGCCATAATAGTCCCGTTTAATATTCCTTATTGTTATTATTATTCTTCAGGATATGTATGTATTTTCATTATTATTTGTGGTATTTTTGATATTTTGTAGGATATACGTTGATATCCTCACTTGTGTTGCTGGTATTAGTGTTTTCTTGCTTTTTTAGCAATGATTCTTGCTAGAGATTTAGTAATTTGATTAAACTTTCAAAGAACCAACTTTGGCTTTGTTAATCTTCTCCATGTGTATGTTTCTTATTTATTGATGTCTGCCAGAAAGTCAAGCTGGATTCAGAAGAGGATGTGGAACAAGGAATGTCATTGCTGATGTCTGATGGATCTTGGCTGAAAAGCAGAGAATACCAAAAAGATGTTTACCTGTTTTTTATTGACTATGCAAAGGCATTCAACCGTGTGGATCATAACAAATTATGGATAACATTGCAAAGAATGGGAATTCCAGAACTTTAATTGTGCTCATGAGGAACCTGTACATAGATCAAGAGGCAGTCATTCTAACAGAACAAGGGAATACTGCATGGTTTAAAATCAGGATAGATGTGCATCAGGGTTGTATTCTTTCACCATATTTATTCAATCTGTATGCTGAGCAAATAATCTGAGGGGCTGGACTATATGAAGAAGAACACGGCATCAGGATTGGAGGAAGACTCGTTAACAACCTGCAACATGCAGATGACGCATCTCTGCTTGCTGAAAGCAAAGAGGATTTGAAGCACTTACTGATGAAGATCCAAGACCACAGCCTTCAGTATGGATAGCATCTCAATATAAAGAAAACAAAAGTCCTCACAACTGGGCCAGTAAGTAACATCATAATAAATGGAGAAAATATTGAAGTTGTCAAGGATTTCATTTTACTTGGATTCACAATCAATGCCCATGGAAACAGTGGTCAAAAAAAATCAAACCACATATTGCATTGGGCAAATCTGCTGCAAAAGACCTCTTTAAAGTGTTGAAAAGCAAAGATGTCACTTAGCGGACTAAGGAGCACTTGACCCAAGCCAGGATATTGTCAATTGCCTCATATGCATGCAAAAGCTGGACAATGAATAAGGAAGACCAAAGAACTGATGCCTTTGAATTATGGTATTGGCAAAGAATATTGACTATACCATGGACTGCCAGAAGAACGAACAAGTCTGTTTTGGAAGAAGTACAGCCAGAGTGCTCCTTGTAAGCGAGGATGGTGAGACTTCATCTCACATACTTTGGTCATATTATCTGGAGGGACCAGTTCCTAGAGAAGTGCATCATGCTTGGTAAGCTAGAGGGTCGGTGAAAAAGAGAAAGATCCTCAATGGGATGTATTGACACAGTGGCTGCAACAATGAGCTCAAACATAGCAATGATTGTGGGGATGGACTGGGAAGTGTTTTGTTCTGTTGTATATAGGGTCACTGTGAGTTGGAACTGACTCAATGGTACCTAACAACAACAACTCTTATCTTTATAAAGTCTCTCCTTCTCTTTACTTTGGGCTTAGTTTTCTTTTTCTATATTTGTAGGATGGAAATTTAAGTCTTGTTGTTGTTTTGTGCTGTCAAGTCAGCTCTGGCTCATGGCATCATTTCTAATATACACATTTAAAGCTATAAATTTCTTTCGAAGTACTGCTTTAGCTGCACCCCCATCAGCTTTGGAAGTGTTACAATATTTTCATCTTCATTAAGTTCAAAATATTTTTAATTTCTCTTTTAATTTTCTTTGACTTGAGTTATTAGAAAAATATTGTTTTGTTTCAAAATATTTGGAGATTTTCTAGATATCTCATTTTTATTGATTTCTAATTTATTCCATTGTTGTCAGAGAACAATTCCGTAAATTGTAATATTTTATATCTTGTTGACACTAGTTTTATGGCCCAGCATATGATCTGTCTTAGTGACCAGTCCATGTATTGAAAAGAATATATATTCTGTAGTTGTTGGGTATAGCTCTATAAAGGTCAGTTATGTCAATTTTGTGTGTACTGTTGTTTTGATCTTCTATATCTTTATCAATGGTTTGTGCACTTCAATCAGAGCTTTAAAATTTCTCTATGATTGTGAATTTATCTCTTTTTCCTTTATTTCTGTTAATTTATTCTTCATGAGTTTTGACCATCTGTGACTAAGGGCATATATAATTTGAATTGTTCTGTCTTCCTGGTGAATTGTTCATTTAATAATTGTATGGTGTCTCTCTTTATTTCTTGTAATATTTTTTGTCTTAAAGTCTACCTTGTCTGATATTAATATACCCATGCCAACCTTCTCATACTCACTGTTTGCCTGCTATATCTTTTCCATTTGTTTTTACCTTCAATCTTATTCTATTTATATTTAAAATGTATTTCTTATAAGCAGAATATAGTTAGATCTTACTTTTTTTTTACCCAACAACCTTTGTCTTTTAATTAAGGTGTTTAGCACATCTGTCATTATTGATCAGTTGAGGTTTAATTCTGCCATCTTGCAGCCTGTTTTACATTTGTCTAGTTTGTCCAGTCCCTGGAGAAGGACATCCTGCCTGGTGAAGTAGAAGGTCAGCAAAAAAGAGGAAGACCCTCAATGAGATCGATTGGCTGAAACATAGCAAGGATTGTGAGGATGGCTCAGGGCCGCATAGCATTTCATTCTGTTGTAAATGGGGTCATTATGAGTTGAATCCGACTGAACAACACCTAACAATAACCACAACAGTTTGTTTTATTTTCCTCTGTTTTTCTTATTTTGCATTCCTTTTGGCTTATCAAATATTTTTAGAGTTCCATTTTATTTTCTCTCTCTCTCTTTTTATTTATTTTCAATTACACTGCTATTTTTTGCTGGTTGATGTAGGGCCAATAATATGAATCTTTAACTTATCAGAGTCTATTTAGAGTCAATACTATACTTTTTCACATTTCACCCTTCATATTTGATGCTTTACACTTTATTTTACAAGAAAATAATCTTACAGTAGTATCATTCCATTTACTTCTTCATATCCTTTATGCATTCATTGTCTTACTTTTTACTTCATCATATATTTTAAATGCCACTCCACACTGTTATTATTTTTACTTTAAATAATCAGTTCTCCTTTAAGTAAATTTAAATAAATTAGAAGAAAGAATACATAGATTTTTGTTTGTTTGTTTTTAATTGTACTTCAGGTGAGGGCTTACACAACAAATAGTTTCTCATGAAACAGTAGTACACATATTGTTTTATGACATTGGTTAACAACCCCACCACATATTAACCCTCTAACT
>NW_004443950.1:21459519-21464466 GCF_000243295.1 Trichechus manatus latirostris | reverse complement strand
GGATCTTTGCTGTGGAGGGACGGCGTGGTGCTTCTGCCTAGAGCACCATTTCTCCAGAACTCGAAAAACATAGATTTTTTATATTTACGTACTCATTTCTAATTTCTGGTGCCCTTTATTCCATTTGATATCATTTTCCCTCAGCTAGAATGACATCTTTTATCATTTCTTGTAGTGGAGGTCTCCTGACAGTTAAGTTTCCAAACTTTTGTATATTTAAAAATGTCTTTATTCCATCTGTTATGAATTTAGTGTGTCCCCAAAAAATATGTGTTGTAAATCCTAATTGCTATACCTGTGTTTATAATCTCATGTGGGACTGGATTTTCTTTTTTATGTCAGTTAGACAGTAATAGTGTAGGCTTAACTTCAGTCAATCCCTTTTGATATATAAAAAAGCAGATTGAGTAAGCAACCAAGCAAGCAGGGATAGGGGAAGATAGAAGCCATGCCACATGATCCCCTAGAAATAGAAGCTGAAAAGAGACAAGGAACTTGCCCCAGAGCTGACAGAGAGAGAAAACCTTCCACTAGAGCTGGCACCGTGAATTCAGACTTCTAGCTTCCTAAACAGTGAGAAAATAAATTTATGTTTGTTAAAACCACCCACTTGTGGTATTTCTGTTATAGCAGCTCTAGATAACTAAGACACTGTCCTAATTTTTGAAGGCTATTTTTATCAGATACAGAATTCTGCGTCAACTGAATAGTTTTTCTTTTATCACTTTTAAAATGGAATTCAGTGGTCCTTTAGCCTCCATTATTTCAGAGGAGAAGTCAGCAGTCTGTTATTTTTCCCTGTATGTAATGTGTGTTTCTTATCTAATTGCTTTTCAGATTTTCTTAGCTTGGATTTTCAGCAAGTAGTCTCTGAAAGTTTACTTTATATACACCCTTCTTAGAGTTGGCTGAAGTTTTTGTTAAGTCACTGTTTTTCATCCAATTTGAGACGTTTTCAGCATTTATTTCTCCACATTTTCATCTGTACTGTTATCATTGTCTTTTCCTTCTGGAACTCCAATTAGATGTATGTAATACCAAACCTATTGCCATTGAGTCGATTCTGACTCATAGTGATCCTATAGGACAGAGTGGAACTACCCCGTAGTGTTTCCAAGGAGCAGCTGGTGGATTCAAACTGCAAATGTTTTGGTTAGCAGCTGAACTCTTAACCACTACGCCACCAGGGCTCCATGTAATACCAGTAGTTCTCAAATTTTTTTTTCTGTCAGTATCCTTTTACACTATTAAAATTTTTTGAGAACCCCAAAGGACATTTGTGTATGTAGGTTATATCTATTGCTATTTACTGTATTAGAAATTTGAAAAAAAATTACTTATTGATTCATTTAAAAAGTCAATAAAAATACCATTGCATATTAACATAACATGTCATGATATAACATAGTCATAATGAACAATAACCAAATTTTTAAAAAATCTTAGAAGAATGACATCATTTTGTATTTTTACAGAGTGCTTTTCTGGCTTAGTAGAAGACAGTTAGATTCTCATATCTGTTTATTCATTTAGCCTCTAGGGTAGCACACATCATGTAGCCTCTGGAAAACTCCACCGTGCACTCATAAAAGAATGATAATGTTATTAGTATTATCTTAGTATTACATCTTAGTATTATCATGAAAATAGCTTTAACATTGCAAATTTTCTGAAGTGATCTTGGTGACTCTCACACTTTGAGAACTTCAAATAAGTCATTTAATTTTTTCACACAGATCTCTGAGGCTCATTCACTTTTTAAAATCATTTTTCTCCTTCACTTCACACTAGAAAATGTCTACTGATCTGTAATCAAAATCACTCTTTCTTTGGCCATTTACTATTTGCTGTTAAGTCTGTCCGGTGAATTTTGCATTTTAGTTATTGTAATTTTCAGTTGTAGAATTTCCATTTGGCTCTTTTTTATAGTTTGCATTTCTCTGCTCTTTTTCTGTTCACTCATTAAGACTATATATATATATATACACACACACATAGATACATATATTTATTTAATTCTTTGAACATATTTACACTAGGTTCTTTAAAGTCTTTGCTGACTCCAACATCTGGGCCATCTCATGTTTAGCTTTTATTGACTACTTTTTCCTTAACCATGGATCACATTTTCCTGTTTCTTTGTGTTTCTAGTAATATTTGATTGTGTACTTGACATTGTACATTATATGTTGTTTTAGTAGGCAGTTCAATTGTTGGCAGATCACTTAAAACTTACGTAGGCTTGGATTTATGCTTTGTTAATGCTGATCTATGGAAAGCCAGTGGTGTTTTGCAAGAACCTGTAACTTGGCAGGATGCAACATCCAAGCTCTTTGCTCTGGGAATTGTGTTGGGGCTTGAATTTAAACTTTGTTAGGCTAAGTCTAGAGTAGTCTTTACTCTAAGACATGGTCCTTATACCTAAGACAAAACTTTTCTGGTGACTCAATGGATGCCTAGAATGTTAACAAGGTTATAATGAGATTGCTTCACACTGGTGGAGATGGGAGTTTAACATACCCTTTCTCCCCAACCTACTCTTCTTTCATCACTAATCTATCTCTAATCCCTCTGTTCTGCTTGCAATCCTATAGCAGATGGTCCCTGGTAAGCATTGGGTAACCTTCCCCATGTATGCACAGTCTGGTATGTTCAGAGTATGGACTCATATGGGACCCTCACATAGGTTCCTTTTCTCTGATGCTCCACTGTGCAGATTCCAGCTACTTCAGGTGATCAAAAAAGATCTCTTCTGGTTCAGCTCATTAGGCCTGCTATGCTCTACTCAGATATTAGCTTGATGTGCGATGGTTGTAACTTGCCCAGAAAAAGAGGTGGGTAATCATTGGTCTCCTTTTGAGTTTCCCTTTTCTCAGGGATCACTGTCTTGTTGTCTGTTGTGTGTTTCCTGAAAACAGTTGTCATATATTATGTCTACTTTTATTGTTGTTTATGGCTGGAAGACCAGTCCGATGTCAATTACTTTATCATAGCTAGAAGCTAAAGTCTTTCATATTTTTTAATATTGGCTGAAACTTGAAAATTTTGAAACACCATACAAAACCAAACAAAATACTTCTGTAATTATATACAGCCCATGAACTATCTGTTTTAGACTCCTGGTTTATACTCTTGACTTTCTAAAAGTGATGTTATTTGAGCAGCATCAGCACCCCCTGGGAGCTTATAGGAAATACAGAACCTCAGACACCACCCAGGACATGCAGATTCAGAATCTTTAACAAGATTTCAGGCGATCTGTATACTCACTACCATTTGAAAAGCTCTGGTCAAATTTTTCTGAATTAGTTATCCAGTGATTCCCAAACTGATGCTAGGAATCACCTGGAGGACTTTCTAAAACACATATTTACAAGCAGCATTCTGACCTACTTAATCAAAATAGTTAAGGAAGAGGCCTGGGAAGCTGCATTTCTAACAAACATCCCAGTTAATTATTAATCCCAATAAAGTTTGGGGAATATTGAGCTTATCCATAAGCCTGTGAGAGTCATTGGACCCTTGTGTCTCACTCCCATTACGTAAGCTTCCCTGTGCTACCACCCTGATGTCAAAGGATTTAACCCACATAGGTAATTATATTGTTGTGTTGTTGTTAGTTGCCATTGAGTTGGTTCCAACTCACAGTGACCCTATGTACAACAGAATGAAACAGTGCCTGGTCCTGCACCATCCTCACAATCGTTATGTTTGAGCTCATTGTTGCAGCCACTGTGTCAATCCATCTCATTGAGGATCTTCCTCTTTTTCGCTGAACCTCTACTTTACTAAGCATGATGTCCTTCTCCCGGGACTGATCCCTCCTGATAACATTTCCAAAGTATGTAAGATGTAGTGTTGCCATCCTTGCTTCTAAGGAGCATTCTGGTTGTACTTCTTCCAAGACAGATTCATACATTCTTTTGGCAGTCCATGGTATGTTCAGTATTCTTCACCAACACCACAGTTCAAAGGTGTCAATTCTTTGGTCTTCCTTATTAATTGTCCTGGTTTCGCTTGCATATGATGCAATTGAAAATACCATGGCTAGGGTCTGGTGCACCTTAGTCTTCAAGGTGACATATTTGCTTTTCAACATTTTAAAGAAGTCTTTTGCAGCAGATTTGCCCAATGCATCTTTTGATTTCTTGACTGCTGTTTCCATGGGTTTTGTTTGTGGAGCCAAGTAAAATGAAATCCTTGACAACTTCAATCTTTTCTTCATTTATCATCATGTTGTTTATTGGTCCGGTTGTGAACATTTTTTGTTTTCTTTAGGTTGAGGTGTAATCCATACTGAAGGCTGTGGTCTTTAATCTTCATCAGTAAGTGCTTCAAGTCGTCTTCACTTTCATCAAGCAAGGTTGTGTCATCTGCATATTAAGGGTTGTTAATGAGTCTTCCTCCAATCCTGATGCTGTGTTCTACTTCATATAGTCCAGTTTCCCAGATTGTTTGCTCAGCATACAGAATGAATAGGTATGGTGAAAGGATACAACCCTGACACACACTTTTCCTGACTTTAAACCACACAGTATCCCCTTGTTCTATTTGAACAACTGCCTTTTGTTCTAGGTACAGGTTCCTCATGAGTACAATTAAGTGTTCTGGAATTCCCATTCTTCGCAATGTTATACATAATTTCTTATGATCCACACAGTCAAATGTCCTTGCATAGTCAGTAAAACACAAGTAAACATTTTTCTGGTATGCTCTTCTTTCAGTCAGACTCCATCTGACATCAGCAATGTTATCCCTGGTTCCACATCCTCTTCTGAATCCAGCCTGAACTGGCAGTTCCCTGTTGATATACTGCTGCAGCCCCTTTTGAATGATCTTCAGCAAAATTTTACTTGCTACAACAGGGAATCAGAAGAGTCAATCAATGGATGACAACAACATCAAGACAATGAAAGAGGGAATAAACGGCATAGGTATAGAACCTTC
>NW_004443950.1:21449907-21454518 GCF_000243295.1 Trichechus manatus latirostris | reverse complement strand
ACGTAAGCATCTTTCTGGTATTCTCTGCTTTCAGCGAAGATCCATCTGACATCAGCAATGATATCCCTTGTTCCATGTCCTCTTCTGAATCCAGCTTGAATTTCTGGCAGTTCCCTTTCGATGTACTGCTGCAACCATTTTTGAATTATCTTCAGCAAAATTTTACTTGCATATGATATTAATGATATTTTTCAATACAATAATTTCCACATTTGGTTGGATCACGTTTCTTGGGAGTAGGCATAAATGTGGATCTCTTCCAGTCGGTTGGCCAGGTAGCTGTCTTCCAAATTTCTTCGCAGAGAAAAGTCAGCACTTCCAACGCTGCATCCATTTGTTGACACATCTCAATTGATATTCCGTCAGTTCCTGGAGCCTTGTTTTTCAACAAGGCCTTCAGTGCAGCTTAGACCTCCTCCTTCAGTACCATCAGTTCCTGATCATATGCTACCTCTTGAAATGGTTGAACGTCGACCAGTTATTTTTGGTATAATGACTCTGTTTATTCCTTCCATCTTCTTTTGATGCTTCTGAGTCCTTTAATATTTTCCCCATAGAATCCTTCACTATTGCAACTCGAGGTTTGAATTTTTTCTTCAGTCCTTTCAGCTTGAGAAATGCAGAGCATGTTCTTCCCTTTTGGTTTTCTATCTCCAGCTCTTTACACATGTCATTATAATACTTTACTTTGTCTTCTCGAGCTGCCCTTTGAAATCTTCTGTTCAGTTCTTTCACTTCATCATTTCTTCTTTTTGCTTTAGCTGCTTGATGTTCAAGAGCAAGTTTCAGAGTCTCTTCTGACATCTATTTAGGTCTTTTCTTTCTTTCCTGTCTTTTTAATGACCTCTTGCTTTCTTTATGTATGATGTCCTTGATGTCATTCCACAGCTCGTCTGGTCTTTGGTCGTTAGTGTTCAATGTGTCAAATCTGTTCTTGAGATAGTCTGTAAATTCAGGTGGGATATACTCAAGGTTGTACTTTGACTCTTGTAGACTTGTAATTTTCTTCAGTTTCAACTCGAACTTGCATATGAGCAATTGATAGTCTGTTCCGCAGTTGGCCCCCAGCCTTGTTCCGATTGATGATACTGAGTTTTTCCATCATCTCTTTCCACAGATGTAGCCGATTTAATTCCTGTGTAGTCACTGTTTATGTTGGTGAAAAAAGGTATTTGCAGTGAACAATTCTTTGGTCTTGCAAAATTCTATTATGCGCTCTCCGGCAGCGTTTCTATCACCAAGGCCATATTTTCCAACTACCAATCCTTCTTCTTTGTTTCCAACTTTCACATTCTAATCACCAGTAATTATCAATGCATCCTGATTGCATGTTCAATCAATGTCAGACTGCAGAAGCTGGTAAAAATCTTCAATTTCTTCATCTTTGGCTTTAGTGGTTGGTGCGTAAATTTGAATAATAGTCATACTAACTAGTCTTCCCTGTAGGCGTATGGATATTACCCTATCACTGACAGCGTTGTACTTCAGCTTGAAATGTTCTTTTTGACGATGAATGCAACACCATTCCTCTTCAAGTTGTCATTCCCGGCATAGTAGATCATATGATTGTCCAATTCAGAATGGTCAATACCAGTCTATTTCAGCTCACTAATGCCCAGGATATCGATGTTTATGCATTCCATTTCATTTTTAATGATTTCTAATTTTCCTAGATTCATACTTTGTACATCCCACGTTCCAATTATTAATGGATGTTTCCAGCTGCTGCTTCATATTTTGAGTCATGCCACATCAGCAAATGAAGCTTGACTCCATCCATGCCTTAAGGTCAACTCTACTTTGAGGAGGTAGCTCTTCCCCAGTCATCTTTTGAGTGTCTTCCCACCTGGGGGGCTCATCTTCTGGCACTATATCAGACTATGTTCCACTGCTATTCATAAGGTTTTCACTGGCTAATTCTTTTCAAAAGTAGTAATTGTATAGGAAATTTATTTTCCCCAGGGAACTTTTAGGACATGTTTTTTTGAAGTGTCTTACTAATCTGCTTAGGCAGATGTAAGCTGTGCTTTCTTCTTACAAATGGCAACTTTGGTCTTCAAATCCTCACTTAAAATTTGCCTTTTCCAGGAAGCCTTCCTAAACCTACTTTTGTGAAGCCTTCAATAAAAGCAGAAGTGTTCATATGTCCATCAGTATAGTTATATGGCTGTTTACTTTCTATAAATTAGGAGTGTAGAACCTTATATTTGTCACTTATTGATTTTTCTCCACTACACTTATAGGACACATGACCTCAATTTCCGGAGTCTGATCTCAGCACAGTGTCATGCTGGGTACCTGGTATTTTCCTAATTCATGCTGATAACTTATGATTATACGATGTTACCCATTTATAAACATTACTTAAAACAACTTTGTGGCATTTGCCTTTATCACTAATAATCATCTATCTACTCACTCCTGGATTAGGCTGTTTAGACAGGGTCGCACTGTATCCTGTATCATATCAGGCATCATGTTCTATATCATATAATGCCCTGAACTTTCCCAGGTAGCTGGTGTTACGGAGGTGACCATCTTGCTGCCTGAGCACAGATGATTCATCTCAAATAGCAGAAGCAAAGATGGTGGGGCTGAAGCATGTCCAACTGACACTGAACACCACCATCAGGGGCTCTGTGCCTCCCTTGCCAAGGTCAGGCTTGTTCAGATGATATGGGGAGCAGTTGAATCATGCTCACCAAGCAATAAGAATGGGAGCTGAGTCTCCTCTCTGTGACCTTAGAAAGCTTATTTAACCTTACTGACTCTGTTCTCCTCACCTGCATTTGGAAGCTTGATGTACCTACATTGAGTCATCATTTCTTATGTTTAACATGTGTGTGCAGGGCAAGAGTACACACTGTTGGTTGACCCTACCCAGGTGACTGTTATATAGTTAGCAAGGCCTTTTAGGCATTAAGAGCCTAAAACATGCACCTAACTTTTGGTTCATAATTTCACTTCATTTTTAGGTTTGTATTCCAAGGAAATAATCAGTGATATAGTTAAATATTTGCATTCAGTGATATTATTTGAAACTTTATTTATTAAAAATTATGAAGTAAGGACTCCCGGCAAAATGGCGCTCTAGGCAGAAGCACCATGCTGTCCCTCCACAGCAAAGATCCAAAAAACTAAGCCGAACAGAGAAAACAACAATCCTGAAACCCTAAAACATGAAATGAAGAGATAAAGAACTCAGCCAAGCACCACATGGAATGAGAAAACTGACAGAGAATGGAGAGCGAGGAGAGAGTCATGCAGAGGTCCCCTATCAGCTAATGCAGCGCGGATCCCCCATCTTGGACTCCTATCAGAGACCAGCAAACAGGGTACGAGAAAGCAGCTTCACAGAGCTTCCAGTGGAAGACAAAACAACTGGTAATTTGGGATATATGCTTTCCCACCCCCCACCCTTCTTCACCCCCACTCGGCGTCCTCTGCTTCCTGTGGCCACAATCTCTTGTCCAGGAAGCACCGGCTGCTTGGATTCCACCCACAAAAATGGACCGGCTCTCTGAGTGCCATTTGTTGGCCGCTGGTGTTGCTTTTTTTCTGCTTCTTTTGATTTTTTCCTTACCTCTCACCACCTCCCCCTCCTTTCGCTCAAACACCTGACTCCGTGCGCCATCTTTGCTTCTTCTTGAGGTGCTGTGGAGCTCCGTTCGAATGTGGAGCTGCTTCCCGGTCTGGGCTGCCACACTGCAGGGATCCTGGGGCTTTTGTTCATTTGTTTGTTTTGAATTGTTTGTTTGTTTTCTTTTCCTTTTCTTGAATTGGGAGCCTGTTCTGGCCAGGCGGTGCTGCATGGCTTGAAAACTGCCCCCTTGGCTTGCACAGACCTGCAGAGGGATCAATGAGGGCATTTCTTTTTTCATTGATTTTTTTTTTTCTGTATTTTTGGGGCCTTTCTTGTTCTTTTTTTTCTTTGAGAATTTGTTTTGTTTTCTTTTCCCTCTTCTTCCCTTTTTGTCTTTCTTTATTACTCAGTTTCTAGTCTGTCTATATCTTCCTTCTCTTTCTGTTCCCTGAATACCTGGAGTTGTATCCCTCTACGCCTTCTAGCCAGGCTGTACTGCAACACCTGAGAGCAACTTCCCCAGACCTCATAGCCACACTGGTGGGATCCCTGGGAATTTTGCTGTTCTTTTCTCTTTCAGATTTTTATTTATTCATTCTTTTCTTTTCTTTTCTTCTTTTCATCCTCTTTCCCTTTTTGTTTTTCTCCATTTCATAGTCTCTCATCTCTCCACTCCAATGGCAAGCTCCCTAGCATTCTTTTTTGTTTGTTTGTATGTTTTTGGCTCCTGTTCCTCTCTCCTCTCTCCCATATCTATCTAAGCTCCACACATAACAATCTCCCCTACCTACCTGCACTGTGCGCTTAACATCACACTACCAAGCAGCACAGGCCCAGCCTAATGGAACCTGCCCTACACCGATTACTGACCCACCCTGGTGGCTGTAGTAAGTCCCACAAACAACCCATCCCAGTAACTCCTCTTCAGCTAGACCTGCCTTGCCATACCATATCTGAGTGACTGACCGTGCCAATTGGAGAAGGAGGCAAAAAGTATTGTGCCCACAGACGAGCAAACAACAAAGAAC
>NW_004443950.1:21392589-21443744 GCF_000243295.1 Trichechus manatus latirostris | reverse complement strand
GTAAGGATAGTGTTGATGTGTTGTGAGGTTGTTAACCATTGTCATAGGGCAACATGTGTACTGTTAAATGAGAAACTATGTTCTGTAAACCTTCATCTAAAGTGAGAATAGCAGCACAATTGGAAGAGCATAGTCCATGTCACTCAACTGTGCATGTAGAAATTTTTGAAATGGTTTATCTGTGGCTATGTATATTTTCACCAAAAAAAAAATGGTCGAGGAGGGAGAGGGTTGACGTGTTGTGGGGTTGTTAACCAATATCATAAAACAATATGTGTACTACTGTTTCATGAGAAACTATTTGTTCTGTAAGCCTTCACCTGAAGTACAATAAAAAAAAGGAAAATAAATTTATGAAGTAAAATTGGCCTAAATCCAACTATGGAGGATAGCCCAAATTGTGATCTATCCACATGATGGGACAATTTACAATCATTTGAAATCTTATTAAAAAAATGTAATGGCATTGGAATTGGTTCATAATATAAAGCATCATAATAAATATTCCATGTAACTTTATTATATGTGTAGAAAGTATATATGAGTATATTCATGGTGGCTTTCTCAATGGCAATGTTGATTATGGGTGATTTTTAAAGCATTCTTCATCATAATTTTCTATATTTGTAATTATTTCAAGTCAACATAAAAGAAAAAAAATCATATTGAAAAAAACCTTGAAATTAGAGTCCAGGTCTTAACTTGTCTGTACGACCTTAAGCAAGTGTGATCTGCAAACTGGGGCAGAATTTGCCAACAAGGTAGAGGGTTTATTGCTCTTATGAATCAGACTACGAAATGAGAAGCTACAGTTGACCCTCCATATTCGCGGGTTCCACATCATTGTATTCAACCAGACACAGATCGAAAATATTAGAAAAAGAAAGTGCCAAAAAAGCAAAACTTGAATTTGCTGCACGCTGGGTACCACGCTGAATCCACACAAATGAAGTGATGTGTGGGCTACCCCTAGCCTCCCACCATTTCACAGATCCTCAGTCTCTCTCCAGCACTCACTGAACACGGTTTGCCGCCTGTCTTGTCATTATTCCCTAAACAATACAGTCCTGTATAGCAACTATTTACATAACATTTACATTTTATTGGGTATTGTAAGTAATCTAGAGATGATTTAAGTGTACGGAAGGATGTGCATAGGTTATACACAAATACTATGCCATTTTGTATAAGGGATTTGAGCATCTGTGGATTTTGGTATCCACATCGGTCCTGGAACCAATCCCCCGCAGATACCAAGGGACAACTGCATTCTTAGAAGAAAAGTTGGTGCTAATAGGATTTTAGCTCTCCTTTATCTCCTCCCTCCCCGCTTCAAATCAGACAAAATTAAAAGAACAAAACAAAACCAAAATACCTCCTACAAAAGGTTCTTCTGCCTAGTAACAGAAGTACCCCAGGTGGTACAACCTAAGCTAGAGCTGGTAACCGTGCTGACAGATGCTCCTCTGGATATGTGTGAATCATCTTAGAGAGCCTCAACCCCTTCCTCCCTGCCCTGCTAGCCACCCGCCCTGACCAGGATTAGGTGGTGTCTCTGCTGAAAGTCTAGTGCTGCAGGAGGGCTTCAGTCTCAAGCATGCACTCCATGCCTTTGATGTAAAGGCAATGGCGGCTTCCCTGTCTAGGGTGTCCAAGGAGACACTCAACATTCATTGCAGGTAGTGTGACATCCAGAGCAGCCCCTTTGGAATTCATTTGCAATACTTACTTAACTGAAAAATGTGAGTACCCCAAGGCTCAGTAATCCCATTTCTCTGAAACTACTTAGGGAGATGTCTCCACGTGTGTATGAGATGACTGTGCATTCTTTTTAACCATGCATGAGATTCCAGGAACTGAGTCGTGGTTTGGTGCCCTTGAGTCGATTCTGACTCATAGCAACCCTTAGTGACGGAGTAGAACAGCCCATAGTGTTTTCTTGGCTGTAATCTTGACAGAAGCAGATCGCCAGGTCTTTCTCCCACAGAGCCACTGGGTGGGTTCAAACAGCCAACCTTGTGGTTAGCAGCCAAGTACTTAACCATTGCATCACCATGGCTTTTTTATAATACTGTAATTTTCAGACGCTTCCCTTATCGGTCAATATCTCAAATTGAACTTCATTAAGTAAATTAATACCTACTGACGTGGAAATATCTCCAAGACTTTTAAAAAAAAAAGCAAATTGACAACTGCGATATAGACTATGTAAAAATTAATATTAAAAAAACTCAACACATTACCATTCTAATTTTCTGAATGCATAGAAAAATGCATGTGAAGATTCACACCAAACTGATGATATTGGTTAGATCTAAGGGGAGGGAGTAGAGTGTGGTGGACAAAATGTACTTTATCTGTATTTAAATTACTTTTTTTCAAAAAGAGTGCAGAGAGTTCACTCTTGAGGTTACAGTCGTCCTGAAGCACTAGGCTTTGGGTAGAGACCACCAGAGGTCCTCTCAGGGCTTATTGCCTAGAAAATGATGACTATGTATTACCTAGTGTCTTAGTTATCTAGTGCTGCTATAGCAGAATACCACAAGTGGGTGGCTTTAATGAACAGAAATTTATTTCTTCACAGTTTTGGAGGCTAGAAGACTGAAATCAGGGTGCCGGCTTTAGGGGAAGAGTTTCTCTCTCTGTCAGCTCTGGGGGAAGGCCTTGTCTCTTCAGCTTCTGTTCTTGGCTCTTTGGTGATCTTCATAAGACATGGTGTCTCTCTTCCCCTATCTCTGCTTGCTTGTTTGAGCTCTCTTATATCTCGAAAGAGATTGACTCAAGGCACATCCTACACTAATACTGCCTCATTAACATAATGAAGAAAACCCATTTCCAAATGGGATTATAACCACAGGTATAAGAGTTAGGATTTACAGTACATATTTTAGGGGACGTAATTCAATCCATAACAACTATGTAATTAAAATTTATTTTAAAGTAAAATCAAAATAGCTAACAGGAAGAATTATAGGCAGCTGATAATTGAACAACTACAGAACTATACATGGGAAAGAACAGTCAGGTTTCTCACTGTTGGAGAAGAAAGTGATAACATTGGAAAGGGAAAAGGGAGTTGGAATGAACTCTGTGGTGTTGGATTAGAATTGAAGGTATCAGGATTAATTTACGGTTTTAAAAGAATTAGGGCGAGAGAGAGAGATTGGTTGTGCCTATGCATGTATATTCAGAGAGTCAGAAGCAATGGTATTCTAGTAGCGGTGTACTCACCTAACACCCAGATCTTGGTTTCAAAATGCTGTTTTCCGCTAAAAGGAATCAGGGTTCCTTGGAGAAATGGCTGATTTCACTTCTGGCGCAGGGAAAGTACAAGATGAACCTGGGACATCTTGGGACAAAAAGTAAGGAAGTGTTTGCAGAATGACAGTGGTATGTCAAAAAGACGAAAATGCCAGCTTGAAGGGACACCCATGGGCCAAATCTGGGACTATCTGCTCATCAAAATAAACAATAATAGTAAAGAATCATGACCCATTGAATGAATTAGAATCCCCGTGTCACATTGATAAAAACGGTAAAGGAGGGAAAGGACATCCACAGTACGTTCTGTGAAATAGGACGTTCTTCCTTACGGTACGAAAGGCAATTCACAAATGTAGAAGGAATGTTAGAATTAGAAAAATTACCTTTTGGCAATTGTCATCATAATAATAGCATCAGCCAAGAATCATTGATGGATGCTAAAACTAGTGGGTGAAAAAGTTTGAGGAGTAACAGGATATTTACAAAGTTCAAACTATCTTCAGTGGTAGAATTCTCACTTTCCATGCAGGAGACCCGGGTTTAATTCCTGGCCAAAGCACCTCCAACACAACCACCACTCGTCTGCCAGTGGAGGCTCATGTGTTGCTGTGAGGCTGAACAGGTTTCAGCGGAGCTTCCAGACTAAGATGGACTAGGAAGAAAGGCCTGGTGATCTCTTTCCAGAAATTAGTCAATGAAAACTCCATGGATCACAACAGTCTGATCCCATTCTACATGGGGTCGCCACGAGTCAGACGACAATGAAAGGCGCCTAACAACAAAATGATTTCCCCATCAGGTACTTTCTAATTACAAAGGGAAGAAAATAATAACAATGGGGAAATCTGACACCACCACCCTAACCAAGTAATCCAAACTCACACTGCCCATCACGGTTCTCTGGAGAAATGGCTTTGGAGGAATAGCCATCCTGTGTCTCCTGAGAGCATGCACTGGGAACAGGGCACCACTTCAAGGGTGTCTCTGCCAAAAAGTTCATAACCTGAATCTCATCATAGTAAAACATCAGACATACACTGAGAATATTCTACAAAGTAACTGGCCTGTAGTCCTTAGAAACATCAAAGTCATAGAACACAGAGGATGACTCAAGAGGCTAAAGAGAAGTGAAGGCACCACGTGATCTGCTGTGAAGGACGTTATTAGAACATCTGGCCAAATTTGAGTAAGATCCATAGATTAGACAATAGTATTACAGCAATGTTAATTTCCTGATTTTTTATTTATTTTCTGATCCCTATGGTTATGTAAGTGAATGTCCTTGTTTTTAAGAAATACATCCTGAAGTATTTAGGAGTAAAAGAGTATCATGTCTGCAGTTAATTCTCAAACAGTTTAGAAAAAAATTAAAATGCCTGTGCATACACGTAATTATATAAATTGTGTGTGTTGTGTGTGTACACAGACAGAAAGGAAGAGGGGAGGAGAGAGACAAAGAAAATGAGAGAAGAGAATAGAATCTGGCCAAAGGGTGACAAATGGGGACTTTGAGGAAGAGAATATGGGAATTCTTGCAATTTTTCTAAAAACGTGAAATTACAAACTTAAAAGAAAGAATGGACTTAAAAGAAAAAAGAGGCAAATCAACTCACAGCCGACAATGAAGGCCTCTTCCGAGTTAGGGTAAATAAAAAAAAAACTCCTTGCCATTGAGTCGATTCCAACTCATAGTGACCCTATAGGATAGAGTAGAACTGCCCCATAGGGTTTCCAAGGAGCAGCTGGTGGATTTGAACTGTCAACCTTTTGGTTAGCAGCTGTAGCACTTAACCACTACACCACCAGGGTTTCCTGGCATAAACAGCCCAGTAAGTATCAGAGTGAAGCTGGGGAAACAGGATGTTTAAGAAGCTAGGCCCACAGGCTGGTCAAGTGAGAAGCGGGTAGTATGACTCTGCTAAGCCTCAGCTATTAATCCTAAATCCCAGGGGCGCTGGGGGTGTGAGACGGTGCATGGAGAGCAGTTGGCACTGTGCCAGGCCCCTGGGACACCTCCGTGTGTGAATTGTGACCAGTCTCCCCCCTCAGCCCCCCAGCCATCACTGAAATATGATAGGGAGTGAGGGCCTCAATAACCTGTGAAAGAAAGGCAAAGCACTCTGGAGGTCGGCAAGACTCTCCCTGGCAAGGTCAGTGTCAGGTTACCTTGTGAAGAGCTTCCCCACCCGCCCCCCGCCGAATAAGGTTACAGCTTTAAAAGCAATCAAGGGCTTCATCTGAGAAATGCCATGCCCCAGCCAGAGGGTACAGGGAACCTGGTGTCACAGTATTTAGAGGGGCAGGCTACCCCAGCCAAGGCGTGATATGCACCAGCCTCTCCAGGACCTGTGGGTCTGGCTTTGGAGACTGAGAAATGAAATCAGGACAATCCCAGGCTGCTTCGGCCGTTGGCACTAGGGGGCAGGCAGGCCAGCGGGTTCCCTCGGCTGCCGTGGTCAGCTGAGCAGGGATCCTGGCACAGTACCCCAGGGCAATGTTCAAACTTCACACACGCAGACATACACACATAGGGTATGTAGATACATATATGTTTCTATATGTACGTATGTGTATATAGTATATATGTAGTTGTTGGTAATTGCTGACAGGTTGATTCCGACTCGTGACGATCCCATATATCCAGAGTAGAACTGCTCCATAGGGTTTTCAAGACTGTGATCTTTCAGAAGCAGATTGCTGGGCCTGTCTTCCAAGGCACCTTTGAATGAGTTCAAATCACCAACCTTTCCACTAGTAGTTGAATGCTTAGCCATTTGCCCCACCCAAGGACTCATGTATACATAGTCACGTGTCACTTAATGTGAAATAGGATGTTATATGATTTGGACATTGTGCAGACACCATACTATATACCTTATAGAGTTCACCTTGAGGTGTGGCTGGTGGACGTCACCTTCAGGCCAGGCAGAGGGCACACGCCACATGTCGAGTGTGTATCACAGTCTGTTCTCCAGGTGAGTGGGTTGGGCTCCAAAAGTGAGGCTGAGATCTTGATATTTGGGTGACCTTAGTACTAGAAGGACGTAGACAAGATAATCATGAACTTGACTGACTACCAACACCAGTGCCAGGCTCAGTTTAGAGAAGGGCCCTGCCCTGGAGGCCAACAGCCAGAAGGCTCTGGAGGCAGCCCGGGAGGCTGGCACTTTGCAGTTCTGGACGCTGCGTGGGTCTGGGTTACTAAGCTTTGAAGATAGTTAGTGCCCCCAAATGTTTGCAAAACCTCTAAAACACCTGAGTCCCCTGTTGACAGCACGGGGTTGGAGCACCTGCAGGTCAAGAGAGAAGGAGGGTCCAGAGATGGGATCAGGCTGACTAAGGCTCATCCCTGGCCGCCCCTCACCTGATCTGGTAACTTCGGGCAGTTACATCATCTCCTGAGGCGCAGCATCCTCATGGGAGAAATAAAGAGAGTACTGCCCATCTCTGGATTCGTCCTGCTGATTGCAGATAACGTGTGGCACCCTAGAAGACAGGGTCAATAACCAGTGGCAACAACTGTAATTATCCTGATCATTAGCTCTCCAGGAGAGAGCGCCTCAGGGGCATCATCCCTGGGATCCTGGTTCCCTTGGTCTCAGAGAACAGGCTGGAGCTGTTACTAGCCCGAGAGCTTTCCTGCTGCAGACACCAGGCACACGACACATGCTTACGATACGTTTGTTGAGTGAATGCATGGACAGGCATTCCCAGATATTTCTGAAATCTTAAAGGCACTGGAGAAAATTCTTCTAATAAGTTCTCTTAAAAATAGATCGTCAAACCCATAGAAGAATGGATTTCCCCCCTATACCTGCAACAGACACTGTATTGCCCTTAAGTCTAAGTCATCTTTTCCTTTTGCGCTGCAAAAATCTTCCCTGACAGCCAACAGAAAGTATTCTCCCCCTAATTGTTGGTTTACCGCTCACAAAGGCGTGGATCCCCCCATCTCTAATCCTCACCTGCTCATTCGTTAGCTATCAAGTGTAGCTTTTTGGAACAATTATATTCTGTCCTACTGTCAGCTCTCTTCATGCAGGTAGAGAATACATCCTGAGTCCTTACATGGGGTGTAAATTATTGCTGGCATACCAGGACCTGGAGAATGATTACACCCAGTGCTCAGTTAAATAATGGATGCTTAGCATGCCTCATTGTAAGAAGCAAAAGATATGAAATAGCTACTATTCTAAGTGGTATATGCTAAGTATTTTTTTTTATAATAAAACCATTTTGGGGAGGACAGGCTATTGAATCATGGTCTCCAGAAGAGACACCCCATGTGTCAGCTCATTTGCAGAACCCAGTGCTGTCACCTCATCTGTGAATTGGAGGTGATAATCATGCACTTCACTGAGTAGGGGTATTGCAGGTGAAGGCTTAGCACTGAGCCTGGCACACAGTGGGTTCTTGGTAGCTGGTTGTGGCTTCTGTAATCTGAGGCACCGTCTGCCCTGACCAGGCTGGAAGCAGACGGGGGCCGCTTCTTCCTGTGAGAGGAACAGCTGGAGCTTCCACTGCCTGGGCGACATTAAGTTCAGATACTTTTCCTTTCAGTAGACAGTTATAGACAGAGCCTGCTTTATCACCAAACACATGGAAGATTCTGGAGTGTTGGGAGTAACTGAAGTTAGGGTTGTACTTGAAGATCTCGCTCCCCTCTAAAGCTTTACAGAAATGAAGCCTTCAGACCCCATACTCAGTGCTGAGACCTGGGCCCCTTGAGCACCATGCTTTGGAGGGCACTTCTCTGATCCTCATTGAGGCAGAGTCTAGTCTGTAGACTAAGGGCCATGTGTGTCTAGAGCCTGCATGCTCACCATTTTGGACCACGCTCCTGGTACTGGAGCCTGGACTTCTTGAACTCCACAGGGCCCCAATCCCAGGCTCACACAGTTCTCACCCTAGGCCTTTTCTCCTGAGCATAAACCACATCATGAAGCTCCAGGGAAGTTGTTTAAGTGAGGGGAAGGTGTGGATGCAAGTTGGATGAGTAGATCGGGATAGCCGAGTCCATGCGTGGGGCCAGCAATGTGAAAACCCTTGTTGAGTTGAGGGTCCATGAGGTGACTGATGCAGGGAGGCTTTGGGGCTGTGATGCTGCTATGCACTGGGCCGTGCCCTGGGTACATTGAACGTGGTCTCTCACTTATCCCTCCTCAAGGACTGTTTTAGTAATCCAGTGCTACTATAACAAATACCACAAGTGGATGGCTTTAACAAAGAGAAGTTTATTCTCTCACAGTCCAGTAAGCTACAAGTCCAAATTCAGGGCATCAGCTCCAGAGGAATGCTTTCTCCATCAGCTCTGGGGGAAGGTCTGTGTCATCAATCTTCCCTTGGTCTAGGAGCTTCTCTTGGCAGGATCTTCAGGTCCAAAGGATGCGCTCTGCTCCTGGCACTGCTTTCTTGGTGGTATGATGTTCCCTTGTGTCTCTGCTCGCTTCTCTTTTATATCTCAAAAGAGATTGCCTTCAGACACTATCTAACCTTGTAGAACTCGTCAAGATAACTGCTGCTAATCCATCTTATTATTATGTCATAGTGATAGAGTTTACAACACATAAAGAAATCACATCAGATTATAAAATGGTACACAATCATACAATACTGGGAATCATGACCTAGCCAAGCTGACAATTCAATCTATGACAAGGACCTTGGAGAAGATTAAAAGAATGAACTCCAGGGTTCAAATCCTGGCTCAGTCTGTTTCCAAGCTCTGTGATCTTCGCAAGCTGCTTAACCTCTCTGTGTCCTAGTTTCTTCATCTCTAAAAATAGGAATAAAGAGGTAACTAGCTCACAGGCGTTGCAGGGGGGTGGTAAGAGTGAAAATACTAGTGATGGGCTTAGTCTGGTGTCTGACACGTGTAGCTGTGCAATGCATTTTAGCTCTTACTGTTAAGCCGTTTTTACAGATAACGAGACCGGGAGGTAAAAATGATTCCCTGGGAAGCAGCAGAGGTGGGATTTGAACCCAGGTTATTCTAATTCCAAAGCTGCTCTGCATTTGACCTCATGACCTTGCCCTGACCTCCCTCTGCCCCTGTGACATGGCTTCCTGGTCCTCTGTACCTCTCTAGCGGGCACCTCTTTGGGCTTCTAGAACAGCTCATCGGAAGCTCCCAAGCCAAGGCCACCAAAAGATGTGGCTGTCATGTGCCTGGAGAAAGAGGTCTTCTGCTCTCATTCCTGCCAGGGAAAGTGGGGAGGGGCTTACTAGAGGGCAGGGCCAGGCCCACTGTTGTGCTATCCCCCAGCCCCGTCATCCCACTTACTGCCATGGTGACCCAGGTGTACATTTACCCCCTTTGAGGTCTCTCCTCCCCTCACACAGCTCCTCACCAGAACTCCACTTAGCGAGGCCCCTGGACAAAGGTCACAGCCATCCCCAAGGGAGGCTGGGAGCCCGGGTGCTTCCTCAGGGCTTGAAGCTCATGACGATCCTCGGATCTCCTTACACTCCCAGGACATGGAGGCACAGGGCTTTGTGCTAGGTGCCGGGGAAGCCTGGGAAGGCTTCTGACATCTTTAAGCCTCAGTGTCTACATTACTTCCGTAACAAACAACCGCAACTTGGTGGCCTAAGATAACGGAGGTTTCTTCTCTCACAGTCCTGGGATCCGGAAGTCTGAAATCATGGAGTTGGTGGGGCTGTGCTCCCTCAGGGGGGTCCAGGGGAGAATCCATTCCTTGCCTCCTCCAGCTTCGGGTGGCTGCCGACCTCCATGCTCTGGTGACGGCATCACTCCAACCTCTGCCTCTGTCTTCACATCACCTCCTGCTCTCTGTCCTCTCCCCTTGTACTCGTCATTGGATTTAGGATCTCGGATAGTCCAGGACGATCTCCTTGTCTTAAGATCCGTAACTTCAACCTAAAGCAAAGGCCCTTTTTTCAAATAAGGTCACTTTCAGAGGTTCTGGGGATAACGATGTAGACATATTCTTTCGGAGGCCACCATTCAGCCCACCTCAAAGTCCTTATCTATAAAGCACAAGAAATACTAAAGAGTATCACCCTCACAGAGTTGCGGTAAGGGTTCAGTAGGATAATGTCTATTAGTCAAGTGCTTAAAAATATTAACTGTGTGCACTACACATACAAAATGTTCAGGCTCTTCCTACAGTCCTCGTGCGCTGTAAACATGGCTTGTTTGGTTTAATAGAAACTACCCCCCAGGGTGCGGACCCTGCAGAGGTTACACAGGGCACAACCCTGCAGGCCCACAACAGGCGCTCTCAGGGATGGGGATAAACAGGGTCACGGGAGACCCTTTAAATAGCATTGTGGATTGCCTC
The DNA here is from genome assembly GCF_000243295.1 of Trichechus manatus latirostris. Lineage (NCBI taxonomy): Eukaryota > Metazoa > Chordata > Mammalia > Sirenia > Trichechidae > Trichechus > Trichechus manatus. The sequence goes on along the minus strand of NW_004443950.1, from coordinate 21,433,176 downwards.
CCTCATGCTGGCAACCTAGGCAAATAGAATGTGAAAGCTAACGCTTAAAACACATCTGGACTTTCTGGAGGATGATCTGGTAGTGTAGCTTGAAATGCACATCCCTCCATGTAGGCACCACTCCTGTGAGGCTGCTGTTTTGCAGAAAGGATAGCAAGTGTGCACAGAGGGATGCCTTCCAGGAAGTTCACTACTGCATTGTTTGTACGGACAAAGTGCAAGAAGGGAAGGAAAAGAAAGAAGAGGAAAGAAAAAGGAAAGGAGAAAAATCAGTGGAAGCGCACGCCCTTGCTGGAGGAAAGGCTGAATGCCCGGAGCCGCATGCAAACCCTGGGCTCCTCTGCAGAGTTAGCCAGACAAAGCAAGGACCAACTGAACGTGCAAAAGGATCACGTGTATGTACAAATCACATGTCTACGTGTGTGCGCACGCTCCCCTGTGCACACGTAAGCACAACACGAGAATGTACTTCTACATGCAAACGTGTGGAGGGGGCCGGGGGTCACAGCAGCTTCTGCCTTAGCTGCAGCCCCTGCAGGAAAAGGATGGGAAAGAAGAGGGGGTTAGTTTTCACTCTTTCTGCTTCTGTAACGTGTGCATATTTTCCAGCAAGGGTTGCAGCAAGTCGTACACTGTCATTTCAAAATTAAGTACCTTTTGCCACACAGACCTGCAGGGAATGTATCTGCTCAGTGGCAGGGCCTGGAGCTCAGAGGCCAGTGGGATGTGACCAAGGCAGAAGGGGTCCCTGTCCCCTCTGAGCACCACCCTTCAGCCCCTACATCTCCAGAGCAAAGGGGTCCACTCAGTGGCTTCCCATGTTCTTTAATTCTGCTGTAAGGGCTGTAGGAGCTGATCAGGCAGGTCCTGGGCACTTGGTGGATTTGACTGGGAGAGTGAGTGGCCACTGGCCAGCTGGGCTCCTGAGACCTGTTGGAAAACTCCACCTAGCCTCAGTGTCCCCACAACCCCCTTGCACAAGGAGTATCTTAGTTATCTAGTGCTGCTATAAGAGAAATACAAGTGAATGACTTTAACAAAGAGAAATTTATTCTCTCACAGTCTAGGAGGCTAGAAGTCTGAATTCAGGGTGCCAGCTCCAGGGGAAGCCTTTCTCTCTCTTTCAGCTCTGGGGGAAGGTCCTTGTCATAATCTTCCCTGGTCGAGGATCTTCTCAGCACAGAGACCCCAGGTCCAAAGGATGCACTCTGCTTCCAGTGCTGCCTTCTTGGTGGTATGAGGTCACCATGTCTGTCTGCTGCCTTTTCTCTTTTGTATCTCAAAAGAGATGGGCTCAACATACATCCTAATCCTGTAGATTGAGTCCTGCCTCATTAACATAACTTCCACTAATCTCACCTCATTAACATCATACAGATAAGATTGACAACACATAGGAAAATCATATCAGATGACAAAATGGTGGACAATCACACAATACTGGGAATCGTGGCCTAGCCAAGTTGACAGATATTTTGGGGGACACAATTCAATCCATGACAAGGACAAAGCAGAATCTCTCGGCCGTGCCCGCTCAGGACTGCAGGGCTCCAGGGCCCTGTACCAGGGGTGCATGCTCTCAGGGGGCCCAGGGAGGCAGGCATGAAACACCACAAAGCTGCACTGCACAGGTGCAATGAGACTCTGATACGCTGGGAAGAGAGGCCCAGGCCTGGCCAGCTCCGCCAGCGGCTGGAGGGGACCACTGGCCACCAATCCCCAGGGCTGAAATCTAAAACACAAAACACGCCGAGACTCGCTCTGCCAAGGGCGCTGGCTTTCCTATTTCCAAGGCTTTGTTTTTCCACAATGGATGCATTTTTGAGCACCTGCCTTTGTAAAAAGATACCGTGGGGTGAGGCGGGTGATTTTCAAGCTGTGTCAGAGTCTCTGCTTTCCCACATTTTGGGGGAGCAGAGTTCAATTTCTGGTTCTTTCCTCTCCCTGCAGTGAGGTCCCCATGCCTCTCTGCACCCCAGTCTGCTCTGTGAAACCACCGTCATGGGACCAGCAGCTAATCCTAGGACTGTGGACAGCAGAGCATTCCAAACGTCATCCTAAATCCACTCGCCACTCCCCAGGTCCCGCCCAGGTGTACCCACAGCCTGATGGAGGAGGCAGTGGGGACCTGTAGGACAGGAGAACCTACTGAAATTCAAGTGTGCAAAGGAGGGGTACAGTGCAGGCCCAGCCCCCGGAGAAGGTCGAGACTGGGCTGGTGATCGAGCACAAGCAGGGATGAGCAGTCACTTTCAGTAGGGTAAAATGGAGGCCTCCCTCCTTCTGAGGGACTTTGGCCCCTTTTCCTCCTGCAAACAAAATGAAATCCTTTGCTGTTGAGTTGATTCCGACTCATAGTGACCCTATAGGACAGAGTAGAACTGCCTCATAGGGTTTCCAAGGAGCGGCCGGTGGATTCGAACTGCTGACCTTTTGGTGAGCAGCCGTAGCACTTCCTCTCCTGAGGCAGGTCCCAGAGCTCTCTTCACAGGAGATGAGGGAAGAATGTGCTTTTGGTTCTGCGTTTTCCTGGAGGAGGGGGACAGATGAGCTGAGCTCTCGATTCTCACGGAACCAAAGCAAAATGTTTCAGAGCTTTCTAAGCAGCAGGTGATGGCTAACCCACACAGCACACATCTGGGGTGAGGACTGGCTCTAGGAAAACACCATCCCCCCAGCTGGGAGGGAGCAGCACCCACTGCTGAGCCGAGCACCCCGCTGCCCCTCTGCTCCCTGCCCTCCTTGGTTAGGTGCCGGAAAATGCAGGAAACCCCAGCTGCTTGGACCTCTGAAACTGCAGGGCTGCGCTCATCACACCTCTGTGAGAAATGTGCCTGGAGAGGGTGTCCTCAGTGAAGGCCTGGGGGGCTTATGTTTCTCTCAAAAGTACACCTGGGTCTATTTTCAAACCACCGCCCCCACCACCAAGAACTATTTCCTTTCTTTTAAGCTTAGCAGGGCCACATGGCTAGCACGTCCCCCAGGTCCTACTCAGATACCACACCCTCACCACCTGTCACCACAGCTGCTCCATTACGGTGGCACCAGAGTCACTGGAGAGCTCTTTGGGTGTCTGCACGCCCTCAGGCAAGGCCAGCACCGGCAGGAAGTCTGTGCAGAGGGATTCCTTATCCCTCTCTGCAGTGATGCAAAAGCTTAATGTGCTCCGCTGCTGACTGAAAAGCTGGAGGTTCGAGTCCGCCCAGAGGTGCCTCAGAAGAAAGGCCTGGTGATCTACTTCTGAAAAATCAGCCATTGAAAACCCTATGGAGCACAATTCTATTCTGACACACATGGGGTCGCCATGAAGAGGAGTCGACTCAGGGGTAACTGGTTTCCCTGTAGTGGATGGGGAATTTCTTCTCCATAGGAATCCTGGGACACATCGGCTCATCGGAGGGAATGCCTTGGCCCAGCCCCCACCTGTAAGAGGACCAGGCAGCTGCTTCTCATGAGTGTCAGCTTGTGTCGGGCGTTAGGGGCTGGGCGTTGGGAGATGGGCAAGGCGGTGCCACCTCTGTTCAGTCTTAGGAAGAAGCCTAGCTGGCATCCATGTAACAGGAGCTGAGAGTGCTTAGGACTGGAGGTAACCAGGCCAGTAACGGGGGGATAGGGGAGACTACAGGGACCAGGGAGACCTGGTGGTGCTATGGTTAGGAGCTACGGCTGTTAACCAAAAGGTCAGCAGTTCAAATCCACCAGCCACTCCTTGGAAACCCTATGGGGCAGTTCTACTCTGTCCTGTAGGGCCGCTATGAGTCGGAATTGACTCGACAGCAACAGGTAAGGGACTGGAGAAGGCGAGCGGAGTGATGGCTCCGGGCTGAGGGTGCCCAGAGCTGAGTGTGCAGTCATTCTTCACCACCACATGCGTGTTCAGCCTCCCTGAGGATCAGTTTCCTCTCCCGTGTACTGAGGTTCAGAAAACGACACCCACCTCGCAGGATGCTGGCAACCCACAGGGATAATGAATGTGGAGTGATTTGCACAGTGCTTGGCAGCCTGGCCTGCAGGACCCCCTGCACATCTCAGCCAATCCTTATCTCCCACAAACACACCTGCCCCCACCACAGCGACTTTCTGCCAAGCCCTACACTGGGTCTAGAGAGAGAGGAAGACCAAGCTCCCCCCTGTTCCTGGGCTAGGGCAGAGACTCACCTGTAAGCTGATTGCCACACAAAGTAGTGACAGGTGTTTGCCGAAGGGCCTTGGGAGTGAGTGACTCTGCCTGGGGGCATCCCCAGGCATCGAGTCAGGGGAGATATGCCAGTGCTGTGACAGACACAGCAAACAAGTACCAGACATGCTCATTCATTCTTGATTAGACATTCCTTCATGTTCCATTCACTCATCATTTCTTGATGGCCTACTATGTGCCAGGCACGGAGAAGGTCCTCAACCCAGAGATGCCCCTCCATTCAGAGGAAGCAATATCTCCCAATGGGCAGGAGCCTTGCCTGGCACAGGTCAGACCCTGCAGGTCTGCCTTCAGCACCATCTCAGTCCTGAGGCTACTGGCTCCACCAGGGCTAGTCCTACTGGACCGTCTGTCTGGCCATCTGTCCTACCAACGGTACCTAGCACAGCACTGTGCACCACGAACAGCACCTGGCACAGCTCTGGGCACACCGCAGGTCATCAATCAGCACTTGTTGACACTCATTGCACCATCAGTCTGGGGTGCGACAGGCATGTGGCCTGTGGGCTGGGAAGTGCTCCAGGGAGTGTGTTCAATGGGCTTCAAGGAGCACAGTGCAGGAGAAGTGGATTCTGCCAGGCAAGGAACAAGAGAGCAGGCATGCAGAGGTGGCTATGTGTACACTGTCCTGGGGAGCAGGACTTCCTTTAGGGAGAAACAGCACTGTGAACAAAGGGAAAGGGAGAAGCCAAGGCAGAGGTGTCAAAGGGCATGGCCTATTCAGGGTGCGAGAGAGGGAGGACTGCGGGTGGTCTTTGTGCTATGAAGCGGACCCCAGACACGGGCCTCGAAGGGTTGGTCTGGCAAACCCACCAAGTTCATTTGCGAGTCCGTGGGTGGTGCAAATGGTTAGAGCACTAAGCTGCTAAGCAAAAGGTTGGAGGGTGGAGTCCACCCAGAGGCACTTTGGAAGAAAGGCCTGGAGAGCTTATTTACTTTGAAAAACCAGGCATTGAACACCCTATGGAACACAGTTCTACTCTGACACACAGCGGGTAGCCATCAATTGGAATTGACTCAACAGCAAGCGGTTCACGCCCTTTAGTGCTAGGCTGGACTCCCCTGAAGGCAGAGTCTGAGACAGTCGCGTGTGTGATATGTGAGTAGTTCACTTGGGAACGTTACCCTGGGAGCAGAGGTGAGAGACAAGGAAGCAAAAGAGGCAAAGAGGCAGAGCCAACAGAAGGATGCGTCATCGAGTTGGCCACAGCTATGAGCGATGGGGCTGGGGAGGAACCCCGTGAACTGTGTCTCAGAACTGTCCATGAGGGGAAGACAGGCTCCTCCCCCGGGGGTCAGGTGGCCACGAACTGTTCACTCCCTTCAGCTGACATTGCACAGCAGCAAAACCAAATCCGATGCCATTGAGTCTATTCCAGCTCATAACGACCCTGTAAGACAGAGTAGAACTGCCCCATAGGGTTTCCAAGGCTGTAAATATGGAAGCAAGCAGACTGTCACATCTTTCTTCCATGGGGCAACTGGTGGGTTCAAACCTCCAACCTTTTGGTTAGCAGCTGAGCACTTAACCACTGCACCAACAGGGCCCCCTTCTGAAAGATCACAGCCATTGAAAACCCTGTGGAGTGCAGTTCTGCTCTGACACACATGGGGTCACCATGAGTTGGAATCGACTTGATGGCAACTGGTTCAGTTTTTGGTTTTTACCAGGACTGGAAGTTGAAAGTGCCTCTGTCTGGTTTCCCCTGGGAGCTGGGGCTGGGCTTTCAGCAGCTTGTGCTCATCGGCCTGGTGAGGGGATTCCTTTGTGCGCCATCAAAGCCCTTTCCAGCCGGGTGGGCGTCCTCTGCGCATCCCTGCAGTCCTGGACTCCGTGCCCCATCCCACCTCCTCCATCTACTGCCAGCCCTGTGGCCTTCCTTACACATAGTCTGCAGTGTCAAGTCATGGCAGTATTCAAAAGGTTAAAACAGAGTGAACTGTTAATTTTAATGCTTTCTCTAAGCTTCAGTTTTAATAAGCGAAAATGATGTTCTTATTTGCAGTAAAGTGGTGTTATAAAATTCTGTCTGTCAAGCTCATTTTAAAACCATGGAAATAAATGATCTGACAAAATCAGGCTATTAGACAAGTGAGGAAGAGTGATTTCCATAAAAGTGGAGGAGCTCTTCCTTCATTTCACACTTTGTAGTCTTTTGGGTCGACTAAATTTTTAAATAAGTGATAAAATTATATTAGCGCAATTGCATTTTTATAGATTTTTTTTGGTCATTGTACTCCTTTTCAATCCCTTTATTTTAACTCAAACTGTTCTGCTGAAAGGTTTCTCTCAACTTATGTTACCTCGTAACCATCTCTGCCCACGATGCGGCCCGAGGCTCACAAATCCTCAGACCCTCCTGGCAGGGCCAGGTCACAGAATGCGGCTGGCAATGGCTGCTCCCTGCCTGACCCACGGACTGGAGTGTGTGGTCCCTGGGGCCAGGGAAGGGATGCCGGTCCCCCGAGGGCACCCCCTGGGGCCAGGAGAGCACCTGTCTGGGGGTTCTTAGCCTAGTCTAGGTTTCTGCTCAGAATAAGCAAGAGAAGCAGTGACGGCGCTCTCCAGAAGCCCTCATTCCTCCAGATCTGGAAGCTGGGTGTGGACAGCAGCTTCCAGGGTTGCAGGAGGCGCTGGGCGTGTAGGCTGGGGGAGGGAATGGTGGCCCATGAGGATCACCTGTGGTCCTTTATGTGCTCCACCAGGCCCCTCAAACCATTCAATCACCTGGGCTGGGCCGAGGGTTCGTCTCAGTCTGTGGGAGAACCCAAAGGAGGAGCTCAGAGCCCAGGTCTGCTTCTCATGCGGGCTGACTTCCTGCTCAGACAGATCCGTGACCCAGTTCGGGTTCTTATTTGATTTGGAATAATTAAACAACACCTAAGGCATGGATCTTTAGGAAGTACTTCGGCCCTGCCCTGTGCTGACTCCTCCGTTTAATTTTCCGGAGCGCAGACACTTGCCTCCTGCAGACTCAGCCCGACACCAGCCTCTGCGTCCACTCAGCTCCAGAGCTTTGGCCTGGGGTCTCTCCCTTTGCTGCTGATGCTTCAGCCTTATTCTGAGACGCAGCCAACACCTCATGCTGGCCTCTCAAGCCTGGGCTCCTCTCTTGTTCTGCTCCACCTGAGTCCCTGCCTGGGTCCCTGTGATATTCACTCGTCTTGTCCATGTCTGGTCATCTCTTGTCCTCAGTGCCCAGCCTCAGGTCGGACAGGCAGATGACACTGTATCAAGTGTGGCAAATGATTTCCCCATGCAGCCGACAGGTCTGGATTCAGGATACAATCTCGGGGCTGTGCAGGAAGCTCAGAGCTCAGCCTTGGTGCCCACCCACCCTCTGGGTCATGTCCCCCTAGATGCATTAAGGGACTCTGGCTGGTAGATTGCTCTCCAGGCTTCTCGGTGCAGAAGTTTTTATGGATATTTATTCTTCTGCAGGAGGAGTAAGAGACTCATCGAAAGGGAGAGAATACACGTTTGTGGAGCACCTAATATGTGCCAGGCACAGCGCTAGGTTGTGAGAAGGCAATTGTTGTAGTTGTTAGATGTTGTCAAGTCAGTTCCAACTCATGGCAAGCCCGTGTACAACAGAACAGAAGGTTGTCCAGTCCTGTACTATCTTCACAACTGCTGGTGCGCTTGAGTTCATTGTTGCGGCCACTGTGTATTTTGAGTGCCTCCCACCTAGAGGTCTCATCTTCTAGCTCTATATCAGACAATAATCTGTTGTGATCCATAGGGTTTTCATTAGCTAATATTCAGACATAGATCAACAGGCCTTTCTTCCTAGTCTTAGTCTGGAAGCTCCTCTGAAACCTGTCCACCATGGGTGACCCTGCTGGTATCTGAAATACTGGTGACACAGCTTCCAGCATCACAGCAACACATAAGCAACTACAGTACGATAAACTGACAGATGGGTGACGGTGCGAGAAGGCAGGGACCCTGTTTATTTTGACCTGAGGAGTGGGGGCCCTCACCTGGGAAGTGCAGCTCTTGGAAGCAGAGCATCCTGCTCCAGGTAGAGATTTCCTCTTGTTTCAGAAGCCCAGGTGGCTGAGAAAAGGAGAGGCTGGCTGTGTTAGCGCTTAGTAGGGAAGCAGTGAGCTTGGGCACAAAGGCTTCTAGGATACATTTTGGGGAATCAGCTCACCTCACGTATTTGTTCATTAATTTAGCAAATGTTTACACTGCACTTTCTGTGTGCCAGGCACCGAGCCGACTCCGATAACAGAAGGCTCACTTCAGAGGTAGGAAGGGTGCACCTTACACCCAGAGGACTTTTCAGGTTGTTCTCTTGGTCCAGGGAAAAGGGCAGGAACCTGCGAACTGAAATCCTCTCCGTGACTTGGTCTCCTCATCTGTGCAGTGTGTGCTCATTGGGCCACAGGGACCCCTAGGGCTGTCTTAGGTGTTCTACAGGCAGAAAATCCACGGACGTTAACAGACTGATACCTGGAGGCTGTCACACCGTGGCCGTAAGGAAGTGCCCTCTGCCAGCACTGAACGGTCATCTGACATGCAACAGAGTATCTTCCAAGCTTAAAAGTCACGATCACATTCTCCACAGAGTCTCCAAGAGGCTACATCTGAACTTGTGGTGGTTGTTGGCTGCTGGCCTTCAACTCATGGCGACTCCCTGCACAAGAGAACGAAACGCTGCCCAGTCCTGTGCCATCCCCATGATTGGTTTTGGATCAGCCGTTGTGATCTATAGGGTTTTCATTGACTGATTTTTAGAAGCAGATCACCAGGCCTTTCTTCCTAGTTTGTCTTAGTCTGGAAGCTCTGCTGAAACCTGCTCAGCATCACAGCAAGATGCATGAGGTGCACTGGCTGGGAACAGAACCCTGGTCTCTGGCAGGGAAGGGGAGGGCGTGTGTGAGTTTAGGGGAGCATTCAAGTCACAAGCATTTCCTGGAAAAGAAGAGGAAGTGCCTGATACACACAGCCTGAAGGGTGGCCTTGGAGGGGCAGGGCTGTCTCTCCCAAGGAAGGAATAAAGACCAAGTCCAAATTAGTCATGTTGCATTACTTCTTTTTATGGCAATGTTCTGAAAGTCTGCAAATGTCAGCATGTTAATTTACTGTCACTCAGTGATATTATTTCATCCTTTCAAAAATGTGTTTCTTGCATTTTTCAGTAGCATACTCCAAGTGTTCTCCATCTCAAAGTTTCTATAGATAGTGCCACTACTTTCACTTTGACCGTTGCCAAAATGTAGAAATTCATCGTCGGCTGTAGCCCCATATACATTATGAGTGGAGCTGGAGACTCGGGTTTCCTGCGTACAAAAACCGTGGGAGAGGTCTGATTTTTCTCTCTGTTCTTGTTCTATCACCTCTTGTCCTCCTAAAGTGCTCTGTAGTTTCTCTCTCAAGGAACGTGCGGAGATAAATTTAATAGCGAAATTTTAACACATCCATCATGGCCGAGTTTGTATATGAAGTCTGAACCCTCCCTGTCTCCAGACCCAGCCCAGCCCCTCCCCTAATGCTTCTCGCATGGTGGCAAACTTATTTCAAAAATTCTGATGAAACACTTTGTAAATTTTGTTATTCTGTGATGATAATAAATCATTATAGCCTTAAACACTTCTCTAGCTTGGAGCCTCAGTCACAAATTATCTTGTCATTCTGACCAAAACATTCTCCAAAAAAGCTTGACAAGTGCTAAAACCCAGAACATGAAACCATGTGTTGTTGTGAAAGCAAGATTCAGAAATGTCAATTAATTAGATTAAGAGGCTACTTTTAGCTTTACCCGTGTTGCCAAATAACCCTTAAAATATGCATAGCAATGGAAATCTACCTCCACCATACAGCTCGAAAGAAGACAATGGATCAGACTAATGGACGACATTATTGTATCTGTCAGTCAGCTCAATAGAATGTTCTAGAAGCAAATGTCTTCCTTCTTTATCCACAACGTGGCTTCAGAAGCTGGATAAATGCTGCCGTGTATGAATTCAATAGCTCCCCCTTTAGAAATCAGATACCCATCCAGAAGGAAAAGTCAAGTCTCTTCGTACGTTTTTACCAGTACGATGGATTTTTAATGCCTTTCCATACTTTTTTTTTTTTTAAATTTTCATTTGCATTTTGAAGTTCGCTTTGGAAAAAAAAATATTGTGGAGAAATTATTTAAATGTTTTTTTTTTTAATCCCTGTTTCTTGAAAGTCTTATCTTTAAATAATCTATATCCTAGATTTTATTTATGCCATAAACTGTTCCTATATTTTAATGGTCTGTTTGCTTTAAAAGGGGTTGTTGGTTTTAATAGCTCAGTTACTATCTTTGTAAACTAAACTCCTTCTGACAAAATTGTAGCAGATCATCTCTGCCTGTGTGCGGAAGGCACATTCCAACCCCTGAAAAGGAAATTCGAGCCAAATAAATGTTCTGCCCAAATTAAAATACATAAAATGAATAGTTAACTCGGGCAAGAGCTGATGGACGGGGCAGTTGGGCTGCAGACATGTGGGTGCTGGGTGAGCTGGCTGCCAGGCAGGCCTCAAGAGAGAAAACCCAAATGAAATTAATTTCCTGTAACCCCCTTTGCTGGTTCCACGGGACTAATTGATTGCAGTGTTGGCATGGATGTGTTAGGCGAGCAGAAATGGGCAGGAAGGATGGCATTCTGGGGGGTAGCATGAGACCATTGCCCTCTGGGGCCTGAAGACAGAGCCCCTTCACCCAGCCATAGTCTGGCAGCCCCCCAGCAGCTCTCTTGGGGAGGAGGACCACAAACTTGCCTGCCAACTCTCACGGCACACGTACCCACCTTGATTCTGTTAGAATCCATGTGGGTTCTGTGAACAAATTTATGGTAGAGCATTTCCACGGAGGAAGGACACCCCTGTGGCCCTAGAAAGAAACGAGGGTCAGTGCTGCAGAAGAGGAGGGCATGATAAGGGGGCCTGAAGCTGTGCGAGGTTGTGGGGTGCTGGGAAGGGAAGTCCCTCCCCTCCGGGCCTTCATGATTTCACCCCTGCTGCCCACTGCTACCCCTGGAAGCAAGGGTGAGAACTGACAAAGCCTGCCCACCCTGAGCACTCTCTCCCCAGCTGTCTGTCTTGCCGGGCAGGAGGACTTCCTGTGGGAGGGATTTGTGTTGAGTCATTTCCTGCATGATGTCATTGTGTACGGGGCTAAAGGAGGGTGCAGGTGGGGCTCTGCGGCCAGCCGCCAAGTTCCTGGGCTCCCTATTTCCTGGGCGGTCCCTCAATTATTGTATTTCCCATCCTTCTCAGTCCGTCTGACTCTTTCTAGCCTGCAATGAGGCAATTAATGAGCTACATAGAAGCCCTACGTCATCCCTGGAACTAGATGGGTAATAAACACATAAATAAGTAAATAACTAAATAAAATAAAACAGATGAGTGGGGCATCCAGGGCTCTCGTTTCTCTGGAATAAGGAGCCCAGGGTGATAGAAACAGTGGATGAGGTGGGGGAGGTCTGAGTCCCGCCACTGATGGTGGCTGTGTGTTCCTGTGGGCAAGGCACGCCCCCTGGCTGGGAAGTCCCCCATTGGGTCAAAGGAGGGGTGTCTGGATGTAGAGGAGCCTGCCTTGGATAAATGTCCAGCGGAGTGAGGCGGGGAACATGGACAGTTGAAGGGAGCAGTGTGGTAGGCGCTATCTGTCCCTCCTGGTGTCCCTTCGTCCTGGTCTGTACTGTACAGTCCGCAGGCTTCCCAATGCAAGGCCCTAGTGTCTTGGGTCTCTGTGCTCGTGGGAGCATGCACAGCCCATCCCCCGGCAGGCAGCGCTTGGCCAGAGACAGACAGCCATGGGTTCTCCTCCTCTGCCTCACCCTGGGATGGGGCCATGCGGAGATTTCCCCACGCTGCCCTCCAGAGGGTCCAGAGGGATTGAGCCCCAGGCGCCCACAGTGGCAGTCTCTCCCTTAATGCACCGGAATTGGCTTCCTTTACTTCCCTGCCTCACTCCCCCCTTCTATCTGTGCTTTCTGGGATAACCTGTCAGGTAAACTACCTGCTCTCCCTTCCTCATCTCAGGGTCTGCTTCTGGGGCAGTCCAGACTCCAAGGCGGACAGGGAGCAGCAGGGACGTAGCCAGCCAGTGAGCTGTGCCCATCTAAATCGGGCAGCTGCTACTCAGCTTTAGCCACCTGCTGTCATATAGGAATGTGGCATCTAGAGATGCCAGAAACCCAACTGTTGTATGAAATCTCCCAGTTTTCAAAGTTTGGCAATGAATTAAAGTTAAAAAAAAAAAAAATCTGTAGGTCATATTTAATCCACATTTACCTGCAACCTGTGCCGGGTAAGTATTCACTGTTTAGCTTAGGTGCCAAAGAAAGGGGGTCCAAGGATGAAGGGACTGGTGTCCTTCTAAGAAAACCTGGACTGCAGTCGCACCAGGGTCTAGCAAGTGTCAACAGAAAGGACCAGCAGCCTTGGGCAGAGAAGCCAAATTCTCTCCCTACAGTGCTAAGCACCCAGCTGCATCTCAGGATGAGAGCAACCAGGAGGTTCTCAGCATCTGCACTGTCCCACCTGGTGCACATCTAGCCCAAGGAGAAGACTGCCCTCCCCACTGGAGAACCTAATCTCTGGGGGCCCAGGAATCCTGCAGCCTGCTTTCACATCCGGCTTCTCTCTACTGCCCCCTAGAAATTGGATGTCCTTCCACCAGGGGAAATCTGAGGAATCTGAGAAGTTCATGCCAGGGCTCATCTCTCCACTGGCTCAGCTGGAGCCAGACAATACTCCACATACACAGAAGAACACCTACCAAACCACAAGCAAGGCCCTCCGCACCCTAAACTGGAACCCTAACCACAGCTCGAACCTGACTTGGAGCAGAGAGAGTCCTGCTGCTTCGGCCTCGAGTCGGGGGGACCCTGGGACCCCAACTGTTCAGGGAGACGAAGCTTGGTTCAGGAATGGGCACTTGACACATCCCTGGCAATGAGAACCTACCCAAGGCTTACTTTAACCATTGTGAAGAGAAGCCCTTTCCCCTCCAGGCTGTTAAGCCAAAGAGGGTAGGGCTGGATCTGTGGCAGCTACCTTGTACCTCCAGGGGAAATGGGCCTGAGGATGCAGCAGAGAGAGAGCTGAGAAGTAGATGGGGATGGATTCCTGGTGTCGTCACTCAAGCACCTACATTCCGCTGGGCCTGAAGCCACTTATCCCCGGACTTCAGTTATTTCAGCCAAATTTCCTTTCTTTGCTTAGGTTCTGGAACCAGTATGGGTTGGGCTCTGCCAGCCAGTACTGACAGCATCTTGATGGCCACATCTGGCCCCCTGCCCAGGAAAGTTCTGGAAGACAGTGGAGAGCAGTGCTTGGCTAACCTAGATCCACCAGTGAGGTCTGTGGGTGGATTTCTGGGAGCCCAGGACCCCTAAGATCATCACTAACCTTATGTACCTGCCCAAAGAGATTTTCTCCTGAGGAGAGAATCTGCATTTCTCAAAAGGGTCTGCAATCCATAAAATGTCCACATGCTATAGTATAAAGCCCTAGAAAGACCCCAAAGTGAGAAACAAGAGAATAAAAAGCATCCATCCCTGAAACGGCCAGGGTAATATTTTGTTTTTGACTATTCAGAAGGCACTTTTCAGCATGAGACAAGCTATGTCATTGGCCACGCCATCTCAGATGATGGTCAGAAGGAATGCCAACTGACCAAGCCTCCATGTGGCTTCCTACCTCCATTGCCCTCTCTCCCCCACAATCTCAAATCTCATCCATCTTTCAAGGCCCAGCCCAGGCCCTGCCTTGTCCAAGGTGCCACCGCTGCCCAGCCCACTTCAAGTCTCAGAGTTCCAACTTCATAATTTCTGCCCAATCTCGTTCTTAATTATACATTGTCATTTACTTGTCACTGCTCTTTTGTATATACATGTCTCATTTGTCCAGGTTGACTCAAAACTCACTGAAGGTTGGGGCATGTCTCAGGCATTTTCTTTCTCATTCCAGGTGCTGCTGGCACAGTGCAGGTTGGGCAGCTTGGGGGTCTCATAGTCCACTCCCGGCAGATGAGAGCTCACCCCATCCCAGGAACTGTGTAGAGTTTGAGGAGATCCTATCTGCACCCCTGCCACATGCCTCAACACTCAGAAGCTCCTCAGACCATCTCTCAGGACAACACCACAGGCCCCCATGTTTAAGAGCTCCAACCACCATTGCCAAAACGGGTCACGGTACCAAGTTCCTGCAGTCCCTGCACTTACCACTCTTCGGGATTCTGTAGGCTTCCCCACCCTCCCTCCAAGCAAAACTCTCCCCCAAATCTTTCAGCCGGCCCATGCCCAAGGCTCCATCTTCCATCCGGCATTGCTTTCCCTGCCTCCATTGCCTCTGGACTGGTGGAAAGAGAGGCGCTAACTTTCGGTGGATTCCTCACATCTACTTTCTTCAGTCTGACTGAGGAGAATGGACCCATCTCTTACCGTCTTGAGGTTTTGTTTTTGTTTGTTTGTTGTTTTATTCCTGGAACAGAGCCTCACAGAGGTGGGGGCAGAGGAGATATAGAGAGGAACTGGCGAGCATCTAGGAACACATTTCCCTCTCATAGTAAGTTTTTCCAGGTAATATGCTGACCCTGGTCATAATGTTAATGCTGACAATCTTGGAGAAGGCTCTACTGAGAAGCTGCAGAAAGTGGTCTAAAGGCAGGGTCAGCTGTGCAGAGGGCAGAGCAAGAAGGCAGGGTTAGCCATGCAGAGGTCAGAGCTTGGGAAGTGAGAGAGGGCAGGGTCAGCCCTGCAGAGGTCAGAGCTTGGGAAGTGAGAGGGGGCAGGGTCAGCCCTGCAGAGGTCAGAGCTTGGGAAGTGAGAGGGGGCAGGATCAGCTGCGCAGAGGTCAGAGCTTGGGAGGTGAGAGAGGGCAGGGTCAGCCTTGCAGAGGTCAGAGCTTGGGAAGTGAGAGGAGGCAAGGTCAGCTGCGCAGAGCTCAGTGCTTGGGAAGGGAGAGGAGGCAGGCAAAGGCAGGCATGCTCCCACCCCCACACCAGCCTGACCTGAGCCCCAGCCCTCAAGCCTACCCACCCCACTCACTACCTCTGGGAGCATCCAGGGTGCTTGGGAGCCAGGGAGCCCATGATGAAGCTAGACCCAGCCCCTACTGAAACACAAGGGACAGATGTCACACTCCCACTGACGCAGGGCCCTTCTGGAGTCTGGAGACTAGCTGAGCAGTTGAGTAAGGTCATCGTCCTCTGTGTCTCTAACCCCTTGCCATTGAGTCAATTCCAACTCATAGCAACCCTAGAGGACAGCATAGAACGGCCCCAGAGCGTTTCCAAGGAGCAGCTGTGGATTTGAACTGCCAACCTTTTGGTCAGCAGCCAAACGCTTACCCACTGTGCCACCAGGGCTCCTCTGTGTCTCTACAGCTCTGAAAACAGACCTCCCTTCTGGATAGACACTGGGTGGCCCTGGCTCACCATCACTCCTGCTGGGCCTGCTCTGTAAATGGGCCCACAGGAGTCTCAGCCACTGCCCTCCCAGGACGTCCTGAGCAGTCTGAGCCAGGGCCACAGGGCAGCATACTGAGGACCCCTCGAACTGGAAACAACCTGGGGGAAGTCTTTTGCCTCTTTCCTTCTTCTTCTTACCTTGGCTGGGGTGCTCTGGGTACGCCCCTTGCTTCAGAGGTGGGTCTTAGCCTCACCTTTACTGAAGTGGCCCCTGCAATTCCATTTAACCACAGGGAGGGAGGATCTCCAGACACCCCAGTGGAGAAGCGCCATCCCCCCACATCTCAAGCAGTCTCCCCTGTGTGAGGGTGGGCTGAGCTGGGAGAGGGCCCTTCGTGGGCCAGGTCCTCCCCGGCCGTGCAGAGGCGGCCACACGGCATAGTGGTCCACACTGCAGGGAAAGCTCCTCTCTCTTCCGGCAGCCAGGTCGACGTCTTTCTGGGGCTGTCACAGCAGCCCTTCAAAGCCATCTGACTGGGTTGGTGTGCATCACACTGTCACCAACTCAGTTTTCATTAGGCGGCTGCTTCTCTGTTAGCCTAGCCAAGCAGAAGAACTCAAACACATGCACAAATTAAATCGACATCCAAACTCCACCAATATACAAAGCAATTTAAATGATATTCATTAGAGCGATGACAAGTCCTGATGAGGCTTTCAGGAGCCGGGTCCTTCAGCTTCTGCCGACTCGGTTTCGTGGTCACTGAGGCAGAACTCCGGCGACTGTACCTCCTTTTTTTTTTTTTTTTTAAGCTAAGAAAATGACTCCTTCCTGACACACCTACCTCATTCTCTCTCTCTTGGATCTAGTTGACTCTGCCCTGGTTTCTGGGCACAGGTATCACCACGAACCAGGGAGTCACATAAAGGAAAAGGCAGCCATTCTGACTTCTTTTTGCCATAAATGCTCCATTTAAAACAGGTTTCAGTTTCACGTAATTTCATTTCACTTGGTCTGGGAGATCTCTAACTCACAATTATGATCCTCATAAAAGTGCCCCTGGAATCCTGCTGTGGGGGGAAAAAAATGGAAGTGAAATGTTGAAACGCAGTCCTTTTTAAAACTTAACCACCCCCCCAAAATTTAAGAAGTCATTTTCAAAGTCCCTTTTATACATTTTAATTTTTAAAAAGAGTGGAGGATGGGCACCCCGCTGCTGCCTGGGGCTGGGGTGCGGAAGCCTGGTGGGGTGTGCAGGTGTGTGTACGTGGGCTCCCAGTTCTTGTGTGTGAGCGGAGGCCCACACCAGCCATGGAGACAAGCCTGAGTGTCCAAGTCCCAGTGTGGGATTCGAGCTCACAGGGGCAAGGAGAACAGGAGAGGGACCACCTGACTCATTGCCAGCTCAGGGCAAAGCAAGGTCACGGCCACCTCCATCAGTTCTTTGGGCTCTGGTGTGTGCGGCCCAGATAAACTCCACAGCAGGCGGAATGATCAGCAAATTCATACACTGATGCCTGCACTTTTGTTTATAATTTTATGCTCAAGGTTAATTACACATGTCCTTGGCTTTGATCAGATATATTAGCACGTGAGAGTGTTGCGTGCGCCCATATTGGCAAAATAAGGATTCTTGGAGATACTCACGGACTGGAAAGATACTTTCATCATTAAGGCAGGAGCCCTTAGTTAGGAAAATGCCTTGTAAATAATGGTATAGACGGCATTGTCCAGTAGAGCTTTCTGTGATGATGGAAATTTCTATATCTGTGCTATCCAGAAAAGTAGCCCCTAGCCACATGTGGCTACTGAACAGGTGCAATGTAGCTATTAAGACTGGGGAACTGAACTTTTCATTGCATATAATGTAAAATGGTTTAAATTCAGATAGCCACATGTGGCTACTGGTTTTCAGTTGGACAGCACAGGCTATACAGTAAAGAACAGTGGCTCCTAACTCCTGAGTTAGCTAATTGTGGATGTTCATCTCTGCAAAGGAGTCACCTTGCTTCTCATCATTATCATCAGGAGTGATTTATTAAGAATATATGAGTACACGACATTCCACAAAGGTGGGAGCAAAGCAGCTCCTCTGATCTTCCATCATTAATGTTGAAAACACCTGGCTGTTTGGACCAGAGGCAGGACACTCAGATGCTGAGCCTTGAAGCAGCTAACTTTGATGGTAGCCACTCCTGACATGGAAAGCGGTGGCCTCAGCCCCCATCACCCGGTCTGGGCAGCACATGAACTATTAGGCTGCTAACCAACAACCTGGCAGATCCATTGTCTTGGCAGAGCGGGAAGTGTGGTCCCAAATCATAGCCCAATGAGTTGCCTTGGCAGCCATCACTGCCCACCCAATACAGGGGTTGCTTGCCTGTAGAATCCCCATGGGGTCACCTCCTGCCAACTTCTTGGGGACAGAAAAATGGCGCCTGCCAGTCAAACAGCATCTCCCTCTGGCTTGTGGAAACTCAATGGCATACGAGGAAAATAAGTAACCTTCCTGGAAATAACACCCTGCGTTTCCTCACTGCTCTGCATCATCACTGGGAGCCATGGCTGCCGCAAAGCTGCCAAAACACACAGGGGAAGGTGGGTTTTGTCAGAGGGGCACCTTCTTCCCGGAGAGCTGACACAGACACAGAGCTGGAGCCTTACCCACATGAGTGAGCTTGTGTGGGGAGCTAACCACAGAGTATTTGGAAAGGCCAGCACCCCCAGGAACTGTGTTGGAGCGCAGGCACGAGTACCTTTTTCATGTTCTCCGAAGTCAGCGGAAGGCCGAGAGGCAGAGACTCGCACGAGGTCCCCAGAGAAAAGCATTTTCAGGTTTCCTTTTGCCAAAGAAGATTACACGTGTTTACTAATAAATCCCTAGGGAGAGAAAAGGTTAGTGTTTCTATTATCCAAAGAAGAACTATCTGACAGAGTAAAAATGGTAATTTCTCCATTAGCTAAAAGGATAATAGCTATTATTTTAAAGTTAAAGTATCTCTTATTAAAGAGTGGTGTTGGGGTTTGCGTGTTTTCATCTTTCTGATTGCTTCCTATAATACAAAGTGCATTGTTTGCATGCTACATAGTCCACAGAAGAAAATGCTATTGCAATTTTCCAATTGCAAAAGAACTGCACAGATGAATTTGAAAAAAATAAAACCATTTATTTATTTATTTTGATTAGGTAACTTAGACATCTCTGGAGACAGTAGTTTTAATACTGGATTTATTAAAGGCAGCCTTACTTCCCATCATCTTGTGTCCCGCTCTTTCTTCAAGCTTTTTTCTTCAGAGTTTGATTCTCTCATAGTGGAGTGTATCTTTCCCAGAGCTGGGCAGGTTGTCGGGCCTTTTTTTCCTCTGAAGTCCTTTGTCACCAAGTTTGTGGAACAGTAGGTGGTCAGGGGCCGGGGATAGAGCCCACCCTGCTGGAGTGGTCTGCACTTGAGAGGAATCCTTCCTGGGACACAGAGACCACTGCCCTGAACCCAGCGGGGGTGGCCTCCCCAGCAAACCACAGCCACCCGGGCACAATTGGTGGTTATCAATATTTTTTCATTTTCCTTTTGCAGAATGAAAACAGAACAGAGATGCCAGGGAGATTGGGGTCCTCCTCATCACCAACCTCTCTAACTCACATGTAAGATTTGGGTTAATTATAGAATTCTTGCTGCCTAAAACTTAAAGATACATCACTGATATTTTTGCTAAATGTTGACTGCAGCGACTAGCTAAGATGTGGCATATTGATTTCTTGTTGTGAAACGAGCTGTTCAAGCTCCATTTAAGATTTTCATCTTGCATGTAGCCCTGAGCACATCATAGCACCATAAATTAGTTACATTGCACATTTATCACAAATGTTATTTTAAGATACTGCGTAAATGTGATGGCTGGAAGATATACCGTAGGACACCACCAAGCCCGGGCTTAGGCGGGGTGAGGTGGGGGTCACCCTATACACCTGTGACTAAAGCCTCCCTCACTGCTCACCACCCCCTCCTCCCTGGAACCGTCTAGAGACTTGGATGGCCTGTTCCTTCCTGCACTCAATTCTCTGTTAGTGTCCACGCATAACTACATTAGCCTTGGGAAGCGACTTGAGTCTGCCCGTTCTATCCCAGGGTGCTGCCCACGGGAAACCAGGGCCATCCGGGCTGTGCAAGGAGGACATGGAGCACTGGCCTGCTCCTCAGCCAGGAGGGGGGTCGGTGACCCTGGGAGCAAATGCCTTGCAGTGCCAAGCAGGGGTGAGGCCCTAACCAGGCATGTTCCCCATGCTGCATGGTTTAGGACGTTGCCATCATGCCAAAGGGGGTTTGCAGTCATAGCCAGGACCCTCAACTACCTAGGTTTCCCCTAAGGGCAAAATTAGTATGAGCACTCCTTCCCCGGTTATTACCCACGTGCCAAGTGAGGGATTTAACCTGCTACCTACCTTGGCTGCAAATTCTCACATCTACCCCCAAATTGAAAAAATCCTGAAGATAATCCTGGAGGTGGGGTGAGGAGGAGATGGGCAGAGTGCCAGGTTTGTCTCCCAAACTGTAAAGGGGGGGTTCCACCATCACTTGCACAAATCCCTTCTCCCTTCCAGCCACATGGGCCCTCGTGGTGACAGAAGTGTTGTCAGTTTAATCTGTTAGACACAGGACTTTGGAGTCTAATAAACCGATGCTATATTTAACCTGTGAAAAATTCAAGAGTGGAAATCTGGGCTCCAGGATGTGAAGATGCGGGAGACACGGGAGGAGGACGGCTCTGTCCCCTGGGCCAGGGTCCGGGGAGTTGGCTCCTCTAGGCAAAGGTCAACAGGGCAATGGATGACCGGAGAGTGGCCAGGGCCAGCCACAGAAGAGATGGGGGATAGCTGGGACCCAGAGGGGGAGCCTTTTCCATGCAGCCTTCAGGAAAAGCCCGCTTGTATGCCTTCCTACTGGGCGAAAGCATAGCTTGTACAGCACTCTCGATTTGCCAAAAACCCATTTTAAACTCTAGCTGAGGTTCTCCTTAAAATCCCAGAGAGAGATGGATTGCTGAGAGAAAACAGACGAGATAGAAATTTTGGAATCGTCTTGACAAAAGGGGTGGAGAAGAGCGGGGGAGAAAAATGTAGGCGTGTTGCCGAACATCTCTGAAAGGGCTTAATTTAAATTTTTAATAAAATAGTATTTTTTTTTTTTTTTAGAGTTGAGGTGTTTTATGTATCACATGGATGTAATCCATCTCTCATTTGTATAATTCTAGGTTAGGAGGTACAATTCCGCCTAGCTGCAGGAGTGGTTTGAATATAGTTAATAAAGGTATTTTACAATTTTACATGATGTTCCCAGCGTTTTGTTGGCACGATTTGCCAGGGCTAATAAAAGCCTGTGATTATCATATAAATGCTCTCCCCTCCCCCTGCGTGCGGGTTCAGTCCCTCTCCCCTCCTTATCTGTGGCTGTGTTGGCACAGGAGACAGCCTGTGGACCCCAAAGTCGGTCTGCCCAGCTCAGCAACGAGCTCTATCTGACAATCCTCAGTCCACAGGAAAGAACCTCCCAGCGCAGAATCTTCCAAAGACCTTTCTCCCCAGAAGCCTCCTGAATGGTTCTGAGCTCTGACTTCTCTCTGCATCCACCAGGGAGACCAAACCCCCCAACCCTACACAGGTGGCAGGAGGGGCCGAAGAAACTCTGCTACCCGGTCACAACATTTTATCATGTCACTTTTCCATAGAGAATCTAACCTCACGTGAATTGCTTCCTTTTCTTTTAAATGTTCATTCCTGGGGAAAATTCTGTTCACAACACCCCTGAGTAAGGGCTCCCTGCTCTCCAAACGCCAAAGTTCACTAAAACGCCCCTGATTTACGTGCGGATTCCGACTGCCAGCACCTGGCAGACGCAGCCACCAAGTCAGTCATAAACAGAGAGCATACAATTTAATTTTAATGTGCTCGTTAGTCGTAGCACATTTCAGACATAATTGTGAATGCAACACAAAATTATAGCAAAAAGACAATTTTAATGCTGCCGTAGAAAAAAGGGTTCTATGAAGAGTCACAGAATGGTGCTTCATTGTCAACAACGAAACAGGGCACAGAGTGTGACACAGGGTCTGTGCTGTTTACATGCCAATATTTTATACACAGGTTCTCATACGGTGTCAGCCGTCAGTTACTTCTGCAAATCAACTGCCAAAAATGGAGAAGAACAGAATCACTCCGAGAGCCGGTAACCACGGGTTACCTTTCATAAGCCTAAAGATAAAGCTGCTGCAGTGTGGGATCTTGGGAGAATAATTAGGAAGAACAAAACAGAAAGTTACCAATCGAAATAAAAAGGCATCCTACGATATGGAATAGCAACCAAGAGGGCTTATAAATAAGTGGAAGAGGTTGTATGACAGAATGCCTTGTGACTTTCAAGCAAAGTATTACAGTACAAACGTTTTAAAGGCTTTCTCAATGTTTAGGAAATACAGTACGAGTTCTTTTTTTTTATTTTTTTTCCTTTTCAGATAGACTTAACCCTTTGAGCACTGCGTTTATTTTGAATGTTCTTTGATTTCTAATAAATACCTTTAAAAATCATGTGCAAAATAGTTATGACGCCTGCCTTGGATGCGTTTCCTGGCCTTGTTTATTCAGACTGCTCAAAACAAATGATAATACGATGCTAATAAATATGTATAATTTAAACATGAACCTCTATCAATATAGATGTACTGTATAGCAAAACAATCATACTTTGCTTTTCAGATAATGTTTCTGTATACTTTATAAATGCTATCTGTGGTATCTTCTGTATAATTTACAATGCTTGCTTGTAAAAAAAAAAAAAAAAAAACAAAACCCATAGACCTTAAAAAAAAAGAAAAAGAAATATACACTACAC
Source organism: Trichechus manatus latirostris (assembly GCF_000243295.1). Classification (NCBI taxonomy): domain Eukaryota; kingdom Metazoa; phylum Chordata; class Mammalia; order Sirenia; family Trichechidae; genus Trichechus; species Trichechus manatus. The sequence goes on along the minus strand of NW_004443950.1, from coordinate 21,410,694 downwards.
ATAGGCACAGCTTATGCCCAGAGCATAGCAGGTCCGTAAAACACTGTTGCTATAAATGCAGGAAAAAAAGGTCATTTAACCACAGTCACATTTTTCATAAGAGAGTCTGAAATCTATACAATATATACATCTATGTTTCAATGTGAAAATAATATTCTTTTAAATTTCAAGGCTTGTTATACCCCTGCAGACCTGCATAAATGGAGGTTCATATTATTAATTATAACTAAGCTGGTAAGGAGTTTAAAAAACAGAGCTTCATACATTATTATTATTTCATTTTATTTTATAACCAAATTAATGCAAAAGTGCTTCAAAGTACTCAGAGGGCTAAAGATGAAAGGGTGAGAAATGCTAGCACACTCAAGTCACATGGAAAAAGTGTGCCCGGTTTCATTATAAATGCTTAATTAAACTGTCTGTAAATGCATGCAGCTTGAAGCATCAGAGGGATGCTCACAACTAAATCCCATTTACACAAAGTTCCAAACACTTACCACTGCATTTTAACCTTCATATTTTACCAGTAACAACAGCTGATTATGCGCCTCTATTAAACACTATACAGTTATACAAAACAGTCCAGCCCAAGGTGTTTTCTCTGCAGTTAAAATAAGAACGTGTGCCAAGAACAAGACAGAGGGGCCTGAAGGTGCCTTCCAGAGTTTCCCTCAAAGCAAATTAGAGTCCTTGGAATCCAAAGCAAGTGCTACTGCTTCTCTAGCTCGGACACATACAGAAGGTGGTCTTCCGGAGATTTCCCGTGGGTTTTGCTGAGATGCAGCTTGACGGCATGCTTGCTGGCAAAGGTCCGATTACAGAGCTTGCACTGATAGGAGGTCCCCAGATCCTCCTCGGGGGAGGACGTCACCAATTTTTCTGACGGCGACTTGGTTTGTGCTATTTGATTGTTAATCTGTTCGGCGGACAGTTTGGACAAGTCCCGTAGGCGGAAGCCCAGGTGTGACTCGAGATGACCGACGTACGTGGGAGGAGTCCTAATTTGTGATGCGCAGTCATTACAAAAGAACACTGGGTGGCCAGTGTCCAAGTTTTTGAGGAACTTTGTTCCACCTGTCCTTCGAAGCTGGTATTTCACATTGGCCAGCCAGTGGCTGATGGTGGTCATCGAAAGGCCCGTGAACCTGGAGATGTGCATCCGCTCCTGGGGGCTCAGGTCTGACATGATGTACTTCCCCTCGGCGGTCTGCCGCAGGCTGGCGGCAAACTGGGCCTGCAGGATCAGCAGGTGCTGAGGGTTCCAGTTTGACTGACGGCCCTTCCTCTTCTGCGCGGGCGTCGACTCCTCGGCCTCCTCTAAAGTGGCCCCATCAATGTCAGACTTCTCGGAGATGCTGGAAGGAGTGGAGGATTTTGACGTGTGGCTCTCTGTCAAGTTCTTCAGCATATCAGATATATCTGACAAGGCATTCTCGCGTAGCGGCGAGTTTGACATGAACGATACTACTGCAGATGTCTTTGCCGTTGTCACCGAGGATGAGGAGGTTGCTGGGGATGTGGACGTGGGTGACAGAAGCACTGAACCCAAAGAGCAGCTTTTCTCGCTCTTCCCTTTCGTCAAGTCTATGGGCTGGTCGTTGCTGACGTGGTAGAAATAGCGGTCTAGGTGGTCTACCTTCTTGGATTGGAGGGGCGGTGGGGTGGCCACTGCGGCCTTCTCGGCCAAGCTATTGCTCATCTTGAAAAGCATGCTCATAGGGTCCAGGGCAGGCAGGGAGGGCTTGGCAGCCTTGCCCAGGTGAATGTTCATGACTGACTGGAGGGCGCTCAAAGGGTTAACAAAAGGCTGTTCAGGCGGGTGGTCAGTGATGATGGCCGTGCTGCTACTCAGGCTGCTGGTCATGGGCTTCACCAGCTCCTTGCCATTCTCCACTGGCTCTGCCGGCGGACTCCCCTCCTTGCACCCGTCCCGCTGGGGGCTGGGGCTGCTCTCCTGGCTTTTGAAGCCCCCGTCACTGGCTGCCTCCATCTTGATGGGCTCGCTGACTTCGCTGCTGCACGGGGAGGGTGTGGCCCGCTTGGGCGGAGAGAGCTTGCTCTCTGGCTCCTTCATCTTCTCCTCGACTTTGGCCACTTTCTCTGTGACTTTCTTCACCAGCTCCTCCATGGCATGGAAGTTCGTCCTGGGCATGGGTGAGGTCTGGCTGCTGGGTGGGGAGACCAGTGTCTGGCTTTTGGTGGGAGACACAATCTCGCTGTTGCCAAACATGGGCTTCAGGGGCGTGCTTTTCCCCGATGAGCCCAGAGACAACTTCATCATGTTGGGTAGCTGGTAGGCGGCATGGATGCTGGGGTAGCCCCCCCAGCTGGGAGTACCATTCTGGGCCTTGTTGATTGCGGACGTCACTGTGTTTTCGAGGGACTTCAGGATATCTAGCCCCCCCTTGGGACTCTCTTCCAAGTCATTTTCAGTCAAATAATGGTATTTGGAAGAGAGGTCATACTTTTCCTCTTCTTCACCGGGCTTCTCCTTTTCCTTAGGTTTCTCCTCCTTGTCCACTTCCTTCTTGACTTCCACGTTCAGTTTTGGGGAGACACTCGAAGGTGTATTGGAGGGGGACGTGAAGGTGGTGGCTGCCAGGGGCACAGACTGCACCTTCTCATCCAGCAGGGTCGTGATGGTGGGCGTGACGGGCGTCTCCATGATGGGCTTCCCCTTCTTCATGGCTGAGTTCGTGACCTTGATGAAGTGGCCGGTCACCATCATGTGGGCCGTGAGCTCCTGCAGTGTGTCGTGGGAGCTGCCACACTCCATGCACTTGAGGATCTGGGACTTGCGGGCCTCAAAGTGCCACGCGTAGCTGGCCCCGTTCTGGTGGCCGTACCGGTTATTTGGTGTAATGTAAGGGTTGGAGCTCTTCTGGAGGGCATCGTTCGTGTCCGCCAGCGTGGCTTTGGGGGTCCCACCTGTGGAATCCGGGGAACTGGGCAGCTCCAGCTCCAGCGACACTTTCTTCCGAGTGGCAGGGATGATTTTGGCTGCGACAGGGGTGACGGGTTCTTTCAGAGGCACTTTTTGGTAGTGTTTTGTTTTGATCATATGGACACTCAAGTCCTGCAGGGACTCGAAGGAGTGGCCACAGTACATGCACTTTAACACCTTCTGGGCGTCTTCCTTCCCTTCCATTTCCAGCAAGGAGCGTTTGCGGGGCTTGGACCACCGCCTGGGGTTGTTGGTATCCGTCTCGTGGTTGTCGTCACGGTAATGCCCCGTCTCGTTCATGTGCACCGTCAACTCCACCAGCGTGTCGTAGGCGGCACTGCAGTCCTTGCAGCGGAACTTGCTGGCCCCCGTGAAGATGGAGCCGTAGAGCTTGCTGCTCTGCCGGTACAGCTGCACGGTGCTGAACAGGCTGGGCTCGGGCAGCATGCGGCTCTGCGACACTTGCTGCAGGGTCTTGGCCATGGCGCTCTGGTGCCAGTCAAAGCTGCTGCTGCCACAGCTGCTACTGCTGCTGCTGCTGCTGCTGCTGCTGCCATTGTTCTTCTCGGAGGAGGGCTGGTGGAGGTTGAGGTTGAGGTTGGACCAGTAGGAGTTGGACAGGAAGTTGTTGTACACGGCCTTCATCTGCTCCAAGCTATCCGACACGGTTGTGTCTTCCAATGGGACGGCGACCTCCTTTGTCTCCTCTTCGTTCTTGATGGAGCCACTCTCAAAGTCAGCCATTCGGTCACTGGTCTCACTGATGTGGGACTCGCTGTCCATCTCGTGGCTGGAAAACTCAGCAGCTGGGGAGTTCTGGTAACTGGGGCAGGTCTTACTGAGCTCCTTCTCCGGGCACATGTATTTGGCCGAGGGCTCTCCATCTGCTGGGTTCTCTTCGGGGTCTATATCTTCGTCCACCAGGGCGGCAGCCTTGAGCTCATCTGAAACGTAGGCTGCCGTGATAACAGGTGGGATAGCAAGACAGGCAGTGTAGACAGGAGACAGAGAGGGGGAGAGGGAGACAAAGAAAAAAAGAAAAAGCATTAGTAAGTGTTGATCCTACCTAGAATATTTTCTCAGCTCTCAAGGAACACGGCAAACTAGATGGGCACACTTACTGGTAAAATTAAACAGTTAAAATGTGGTGTTTCTTCGGAGCAAAAAAAAAAAAAATCTGCTCTTCAAACATAATTTGCCACCTTATTCTTCTCAAGGGGCAACAGCTTGAAATTAAAACTAAATTTGAAATTAATGAAGCACATTCTGGAGGTGGCATTCATTTCTAAAGTAATAAATTACTTGTATCAACCTCAGAGACAGCAGTTCCTGTCTGTCAATTAATATGTCTTATGCTTCTCCTAGCCCTAATGCATTTCTTAACAGACAGATTCACAATTTAAATTAAGCAAGCATTTTTTACTCATTACATTTTTGAGACTCAATCTTTAATAAATATAAACTATGAAAAACATCAGTAAAATTCTTCCAAAGTAAAAAGAAAGTACATCAATTACAAGAAATTAAAACCAAGGTTCTGTGGCTTTTTTTTTTTTTTCTTTCTGCCTTCTGGAAAACCGGGTCTCATAAAAACTTAGGGAAAGTTTTGTACCAGGATGGGTGCTGTTTGTTACAGCTGGGAGGGAAGACCCTGACCTACTCCCACCCAGCCCTGGCCCCGGTTCCCAGGTGTACATTCAGCCAGTCTCAGCCCCTCACAGACATACGCTATCCATGCAGAAGTATGTCAGAGCAAGTTGGGGAAAATTGGTATGCGGTGCTCATTTCTGCTGTATAAATATATACAAGACCTTCCAGTGGACCTTACAAATGTCAAAGTGTTTGCTCTTTGGACTACTTTGTCAATATTTACTCAGCATAAGCTTCGCGGGCATCCAACAGGGATCCTGTCTTTCTGGAAGCAGTGTAACTGGGAATGTAAATCCAGCAAGCACTTCCTGAGTGGAGAACAGGCCCGAGCAGCTGTGGGTTCTAGAAGGTGCACATTCAGAGATGCAAAACTGGGAGACCACTCATGCTAATGGAAAAAATGGATTTGTTTTTCCCCATTCTCTAGCCTTTGGTGACTCAGGTTTTTCTCACTGAAGCTAGCCTAACATGGCCATCTGGGAGGTCTTGGGAACAATCACGCACGGCCAGCCCAGTGGTGAGTAACAATTATAAGGCAGAGGAGGAGGGAAAAAAAAACTCACTTCTGCCTGTCAGCCCCTAAATACCTGTTTGTTTCAAAAGACCAGTGGGTAAGTGCTTTGCCTAAATGGGATGACTGCAGCGCTTAATTGCAAGGTTGGTAAAAAACAAAACAGAATGAGGGAAAAAAAAAAAAAACCTCTTAGAAAATAAAGAGAAGCTTTATTTGTGAAATTTGCTCCCATAACTTCAGAGATTTGCCCCTCCTCTTGCCCCAGGTTAACTTCACACCAGAAGAAACAGTGAAGTGGCTCCAGTAAATAAGACTTCCTAGAGCCAAACAGAGTGTGGTTCTTGTTAGCTCTTCAGTCCAGGTCAAGTGTGATTCCTTCATTCCTGAGCCTCCCCTTTGAGCGCCAAGGTTGGTAAGCTGACCCACAACAGTGACGTCCCAACAGTGACGTTATTTGAACCTGGATAGAGGAGAACCCCAGGTATGTCCATTTGCCTCAGGGTGTTGCTGTTGTCAGTTGCCGCGGAGTTGACTCTGACTCATGGCGACCCCATGTGTGTAGAGTAGAACTGCTGCATAGGGTTTGCAAGGCTGTGACTTTTCAGAAGCAGATTGCCAGGTCTGTGTTCCGAGGCGCCTCTGAAAGGTTTTGGACCACCAACCTTTCGGCTAGTGGAGCACTTAACCATTTCCACCAACCAGGTTAGAGGTAAGAATACTCCACAACAAAGAACGTGAATGCACGCGTTGGAAAAGGAACAGGAGGGAAAAAAAATCACACTCTCCTCCACATGCTTCCTCACCTTGCAGCACACTTCTAGAAATGAAAACCCTGTGGGTCGCAACAGGATCTATCTAACAGAGTGCTGGAAGATGAGCCCTGGGTGGGAAGGCACTCCAGATACACGGTGGCTGCAGCAAAGGGCCCAGGCACACCAGTGATCCTGAAGATGGTCCATGACCAGGCAGCGCTCTGTTCTGTCGCACATGGAGTCACCATGAGTTGGGGCTGACTCGATGGCAACCAACAAGCACAACATCTGAAAATCTGGACTGGAAAACTCCAGTGGGGCTGGCAGGCCCGGGGGGAGGGCAGAGGGAGGTAGAATGACTTGTCTGTCTTGCTTTTAATACTGAAAGCTCCATGACCCCTGGTTTGTCATGACTGTTGGTCTCCCCCGTTAGGGTTCAGAGCATGACCGAGGTCAGGGCATCGAGACAAGTCTGAAGGGGTAGCCTGTGGGTGAGGGGCTAGATCAGGGGAGGTGGGCTGAACTAGATGCAGCCCACTGTCCACAGAAACGCATGGGCTGCCCACATGTGTAACGTTTCTATGAAAGGGACTTCATTTTGAACAACCGGTCAGAGAAAGGAGAAAGAAATCCAATGTTTTGTGTCCTTACAACTGAGACTCAAAGAAAAGCTCTGTCCTCATGTGAGCAGGGATAAGTACCAAAGCCCCTTCTCTCCTGGAGATTTCCCTCTGAGCCAAAGTCTGCAGCATGAAACCCACAGCCTGGCCTCTCTGTTCCCCTTACTGCATGAAGTCCAGGAGAAGCAGGGATCCAGAAACGGTCCCACTCGGAGCCACTGCAGGAGGACACCAGGTGGCCAGAGGAAGCAGGGGGCCCATAGTTGACCTGAAAGAGCCCCCTGTGACATGGACCAAAAACCCAGTTGCTGTCAAGTCGATTCCAACTCACAGCAACACCATGTGCGTCAGAGTAGAACTGTGCTCCATAGGATTTTCAATGGCTGATTTTTTCAAAGTAGATCACCAGGCTTTCTTGTGAGGCACCCTGAGGTAGACTCGAACCTCCAACCTTTCAGTTAGCAGCCAAGCATTTTAACTGTCTGTATCACCCAGGCATTCCTGTAGCATGGAGGCTACCAACTAAGAGGAAAAAACTAGCAGCTTTGCTGGCCCACCTCCCCCACAGAAACAGAACTTCCCAGAGCAAGGAGACCCCACAGAAGCTTTAGCACAGCATGGGGTAGTACAGCAGGCTGGCCAGAGTACCCCTCCACATACAACATCATTTCTCTGACTAGCTCCCACCCTGGGCTGGCCTCAATGGACTTGAATATGCTTTGAAAGCTGCCTAGCAGTATCAGAATGTCATCAGTCCGATGACTAAAGAGGAAATTAATATTGAAAGAAAAGTAAGGCCAGCTTCCCTGGTGGGAACAAAACCCAACTCTGAAGACAATTACAAAGTTCCAGTGCCAAGAGAATTTGGGTCCTGGGGAGGCCTGTCCCCACCCTACACCACACCTGGCCTAGCTGTAGTTTCTGAGGCCACTCACAAGTGCACTTAAATGTGGTAAGAACCTCGCTACTGTTCAGACGGCCGTTGTCTTTTCAAACCCAACTGTGAGAAAAATTTCCTTAGGGTGAGCTGAAGACTTCTACCCACTGATTCTCCCCTCCATGTTAAAATGGAGGGCAGAGCACTAATCCTTCCACTATGCTTTGCAGTAATTGAACTCCTCCAAGAAAATCATATCCATTCTTCATTATCAAACTTCACAAAGCTGTGATAAGGTAGAATTTGGCACAGAGAGATGGCAGAGGGGACTGAGGGATGGAAAGCACTCCCGTATTCCACAAGTGTGGAATACGGCACATGTCATAGGCAGCAGGACATCTGTAGCACTCTGAGCAGTACCTTTTCTTCCTCTAGGCCTCCATCTCCCCCTCTGTACAGCACAGAGCATAGGACTAAAGGGTCTGCAAGGCCCTTCCTTCTCTACATGTCTATCACTTCACGGCCTTTCTGAGGAAAGGGTAAAGGACTGAGGTGTAAACCTGTTTGCTCTTGTGTGTTCTCTGTAGGGACTTGTCCTCATGAATAGTCAGATATCAAATCGCTTCTTAGTCTTTTTTTGCTCTGAACTGAACCTAATGAGCAATGTCCCTGGTTGGACGGAAAGAAGAATTTCCAGGCACGGGGACAGTTAATACCCCGGATCAGGCAAGGAAGGGAGGGCTGAATGTCTCCGCTCACTGACTATGAGGACAGTGGAAGGTCAAGTGGCTGGCAGGCAGGTCTGGACGAGAAGCCTTCAGTGGTCTTTCCTCTTGGGGGCCACTGTCCACCGCAGGGACCTGACAATTAATTGTACATGGCCCTGGGCAGCTCCGCCATCATCTTGCACGTTTATTTGAATCCTTTGTTGCTATTTAACTGTCAGCAAGCTCTTGTCTGAACACTCTGAGGGCAAGGGCCCAGTCTTCTATGCTCCACAGTCTTGCACACAGTAGGCAAGCAATCGACACTCGCTGTCTCATTTGAAAAGAGGCTAATTTGAGGTCACTCCCAGCAGCAAGGTGCTGTTATCAACCTTTGTAACAAGATCTGCCCCTTCTCCCTGTTCCCACTGATGCAATGCCAGCCTGGTCCAGGGACAGCACCTCTAACCCCCTCCTAAATGAACTCACTGAGTACAGCCCCTTCAACCTGTTCTCCGCACATAAGCCACGGGGATCACTATAAAACAGTGGGCTGGTCATGTCACCACCCCCCCCATCCCCAACCTATAACACCCTCAGTGACTTCCTATCAGGCTTGGAAGAAAGTCCAAATTCCTCAAAGTGGCCCCAAGGTCCTCTACCATCTCATCCCTTCTTCCTCTCTAGCCTCTCTCTGTTTCTAGAATGTTCCCAGATCTCTCATGCTTCTTTCCCCTGCTGCCTTCTCTTCTGGAAAGCCTGGAGCACATGCAGAAACGTGGAGGGTGGCCCAATGTACCCCTCCCCAAGCCACAGGTGAAGGCCACTTTTGGGGGTGGAAGGGCTTCTCTGACCCCAGCTTTTGTCTTCTCAGCTCTTCGCCTTTCCCATTCCAAGGCACACCCCTGAAATCACTTGCTTATAGCTCAACATTCCAGCAGGCTTTAAGCTTTATGTGGTCAAGACCAGGTTCCTTGATATCTACTACAACCCTAATGTCTGGCCCAGAGTGGCCACTCAGTAAATATCTGTGGAATAAATGAATTAATCAGTGGACATCGTACATGACTTCTTCAAACCTCCTAAATGGTTGCCAAAACATCTCATATACATCCAGACTCTGGCTAGTCCCAGAGCAAAGCAGAGGTGCTAGGGTTTGATCCTGAGTCTACTCAGTCTCTCTGGGTGTGGCAAGCAGTACATTCAGCACTGCCACGTAATGAGGGTGGGACTCTAGGTGGGAAGGAGGAAGGGCAGGAAACACCCCCGGTTGGTGGTCCCATCAAGCTGGAGCCATCCCTGGCCCTGCCCACATCCAAGCACCCCTCTGCAAGAACACATCCTCTAGCTCTTTTCTCTTAGACAAATAAAACAGAACTTTCTGCTGCTAGCTCCAGGACAGGAGGCAGCTCAACTGTGAGGGGGAGGGAGCTCTCACTCACACCAAATCAGCAGCAGCTCAAGATGCAAAGGAATAAGCAGGAGCAGAGACTAGCAGGTGAGCGGCTAATTGGGGGGGCGTGCATTTTGGCTTTCCCCAAGTCACTCCATTGAAGTTCCTCTTCATGATCAGAGCACTTACACAACTGTTGTCACTGCCTCCCTATGTAAACCTCCAGTTCCCAGCCCCTCAAATGAAAAGCAAGTGCTTAGAGCAGCAAGACAGCCATCCACCTCTTGAGAGCCAAAAGCCAGAGACACATTTTCAGACAATGGGATGAACCAAAGAACTTGGCATGAGCAGAATTAAATGGGACTACTGGGTAGAGATGCACGTTTATGAGAAATAAAATCTCCTAAATTTACAAAAGCTTTCTACAAAGTCTTCTAGCCCAAAGATACCAGAAAACTAAGTAATGGAAAAAAAAATCCTAAATAATATGTGTATGTGTATGAAACACATTTATATTCATTGCACTTGATCCTCTCCATGGTCTTGGGAGGTGGATAATAGAGAGATCCCATTTTGCAGATGAGAAAACTGGAGTTCCAACAAGTTAAATGGGAGACTTGCACTTAGGAGCCTGTTCTCACCCCAGTCCTCTGCTGGGAGCCCTCAGGATGAGTCAGTAGAGTAGAAAGGAGATTTGACTCAACTCTGGAGGTCCGTGCTCCGGGCCCCAGTGTCAAGGAATCACCCGGAAGGAGTGTGGGAGTGCCTGCATGCCCCTGGGATGCAGTGTGGGCTGCCAAGACAGAGCCTTCGCTGACTCCCTCAGTGGGATTCCAGACCTGCTCCTCCAGGAGGGCCTTGAGTCCCTCCCCACAGCTCACAGTGGTGCGTGCCTTCCGTGACGTGAACACAGGAACCGTGGACATGTGCAAGGAGGGCACAGCCGGCCCACTGTGACAATCAGGTCTGAGGCAGCGGCTCTCTCATTCGTATTTATTATCATCACTAACTAAACTAAACCACTAGGTAAAAAGAGAAATTAGTATGTTTCATATAAATATAAAAAAGCCGGAGCATAACAGAATTCATTTCTGGGCAAGTGGAAATTACTTCCATCACACTGTTATGAATCTCGCCCAACAGGTGGAGATGAAGTGTCTGTGTGGATCCACACTCTCCAGCCACAGGGGCTGCGGGTGGGCAGGTGGGGGGTAGGGGGCATGGGTTGGTGGTGGAGAAAAGAAAGTGTGACCATGCCAGGAAGCAATTCTCAGAAGCAATTTCAATGTGAACTGTCCTGTGAATGTGGGCATTTTCTGGGCTAAAATGAAGGTTCTGGAGTTACAACCCTCAGTTTTCAAATTCTCAAACTTCCCTGGGAAGGCGCTTTGCTGGTGAAATGCTTCCTAGAGATTTGCTTTCCCTTCCCTATAAAGTATGGCCATACATTCCTGGGGAGGCCTATGTGTTTGAGGAGGGAGGGAGGGGAGGGAGGGGAAGGAGGCAGGGAGCAGGAAGTGGGCAAAGGAGAGGGAAGAGAGGAGAGAGGAGGCAAAGGAGAGGGGAGAGAGGAGAGAGGAGGCAAAGGGGAGGGGAGAGAGGAGAGAGGAGAGAGGAGGCAAAGGGGAGGGGACAGAGGAGAGAGGAGAGAGGAGGCAAAGGGGAGGTGAGGGACAGGAAGAAAGGAGAAAGAAAGGAGGGAGAGGGGGAGGGAGGGAAGGAAAAGAAACTTAAAAAAATGAGAGCTACACAAGACCTGTCTCTCCGGATGTGGCAGAGAAGAAGAGACTAGGAGTCTATGGTGTATATCACCTCAGCAATGTAAGAGAGTTCTAGTTGCTCCACATCTTCAGTAACTCTGGTAATTCTGTTTTAGGTCATTCTTGTAAATTGCTGCATAGTATTTCATGGTGTGGATCACCTTAGTTTATTTATTCACTTTTTGAAATTATAAAAAATGTTGCTGAGAAAACCCTTAAACATAAAGGGTTTCCCCCCACACCACATGTGAATATTTCTGTAGTGTAGATTCCTAGCTTCATCAAAGAGTATGCACATTTTTAATTTTGATATCTACTGATAAAGTACCCTCCATAAAAGGGCTATGCCAAGTAATGCACTCACCAGCTGTTGAGAGCTCTGGGTGAAGATGTGGTGTGAGACTTCTCTCTTTGGATTTTGGTTTCAGTGCAAGAACCTCATCTTCTCATCACGGCAATCCCTAACCTGAACACCCTCCCCACTCCCTTGATGGTAGTCTCCCCGTGGAAGAGATGTCTCAGAGAAAGAAAAGGCCAGAAAGTTGGGAGGCTCCCCAAGATCAGAAAGGAAGTCAGCTTCCCTGTCTCTAAACAAACACTCTTTCAACTGGAGGGCATGACCTGCTAAAGTTTGGGCATCAATCTCACTGCAAAGAAAATAAATTTTCTTCACATTCACATGGCAAAGCAATTGTCTCAGACAAATCTTCAAATGATAAAGAGTGAATAACTACTCAGTTCTGGGACCTTCTGAGTAAACTTTGTCCTTGAGTTCAAGCACATACCAATCCATGAGCACCCAGTGGCAGGGCACAGTACCCAGCTCTCATGGAGTGCCCATGCTCTCACTTCCTATACCGCAGAAGAGTGCTCTATTGCTGAGGTCACTTAAATCTAACTGTGGGACTGACAAGGCAGAGTCATAATCCAGCTCAGCCTGGTGGTGGTGTAGGGTGTCTGGGTTGACACCAGTCAGTTCAATCTGGTAGCCAGTAATCGTTTACCAGGTGAAATACGGCTTTTAGAGCCAGGTAAGTCCTTACAAAAGTGGGGAAGTAAATAAATCTTGCCTTGGGTGGCATATTCCCCTTTCTCTTCCTAAGCTCGACATACTTCCAAGCTTCCTGCATACCTGGAGTAAAGCATTCAGGGTCTGAACTACTTCCCCATACTCTCTTTTCCTGTTATTCTACAAAACCTATAATATAAATCCTAATCTAGAATGGGTCCAATAAATTAGAGAAACTTCATCCAAACAAATAATTCTCTCACCCTGGCGGAATTTCAGGCAGTTGTTGCATGAAGTATTAGAGGCAGAGGAGATGCTAGGACTTCTCAAATTGCACACATGAACAACTGTCAATTTTGCTAATGGCTGAGACCAGCCATGCGTTGCACACTTGCACTCTGGAGCATGAGAGCTTCTGGAGGTAGGACGGAGTGATTCTTGTAAGGGAGCTGGTGGTCTCCATTGAGGCAGCCATGGAACCAAGCAGAACTTTTGCCTGTCTACACACTCCATGATCTCAAAGCCCAGTGAAACCTCCGTTGAGCCACAGGCTGGGACCCAGCATCACCTACAGTAAAGGTGATGCAGTGGAGACTTTGGGGCCATCCTTAGAATCGGCCTCTTCCGAGTGGGCTGTACATGTACAACCCACATTCTCATTGAACCTGACTGAATTTCTCCATAGTATCAAAAGTGTTGCATCCAGGGAGAAGGTAAACAGGTAAATTACATGAAAGAGGAATCAAGACTTACATGGAAGAGGAAGCAATTGACTCACCTAGCCCATCTGCCCATCCACCCACCCACCCAGTCATCCAAAAATGTATTTATGATAAGACACTGATTACAAACTCTAGAGGCTTTAGAGTTAGTAATAAGGAGTTGCCAAAATGAATAGCTTAGAGTAACATGCTTCACTTTTAAGTGGTCAAGATGGTCTTATTTCTTTAGATCACAAGGGCATTAGAAGATCACATATCAGCACAAACTTCTTAGCTTGATATTCAAAGCTCAGCATAACCAAGTCCCATTTTACCTTCCAAACCTTATCTTCTATGCCACCCCCACCACACACACATACAGGCTACCCTCTTCCTGATGCTGCTCCTTCAGCCATGTCTTGGTTTATGTTGTTTCTTCCACTTCACATAGGATGCTCCGTCTTTTCAACTCTTCCTGCTTATTCTCCAGGCCCTACTCATTCTACCTCCCTCAAGAAGTCCTTACTCACTCACCTGCTGAAATGGCCTCTCAAATCCCAGTGATTAGACAATACCTGGGAAAGTCCTCTGTAACTTTCAATTCTAGAGAAATAGAAGGAATTATTGCCATGACTGTTTGTACGTCTCTTCCAGCCTTTATAGATTTTAAAGCGGCTAACCACTTACATAAACTGTCTCTTCATACACAGTATGGGGTAGGGGCCAGGCATTCCTTAGCTCTGTGTCCACACAGCCTGGCATGCAAATTGCTCTCAGTAACTTCTGCTGAATTCACCTAGTTTGGTTGTTGATGTTCAGTCCAAGAGCATCACAGGCCACAGGCCACCCCAAGCAGACATTTCCACCAACCTCCCCTACAGCTCTCAAATGCAGAGGTGAGTATCCCCGAGTGCCCTCTGCCTCGTGTGTATCTCTTCACACCTCCTCACGCCCGTTTCACTGAACAGAGACACTCCATGGAAAGCCAAGGCCACAGTTGCTTCTCAAGAATTCCTTCAAATTTCCTCACCTTCTGAAGGGTGAGACAGTACACAATACTGGGGAAACTAGCACAACTTGTACAAGGAAAGATCATGGAAGCTCCACAGACACATCCAAACTCCCTGAGGGACTGAATTGCTGGACGGAGGGCTGTGGGGACCATGGTCTCAGGGAACATCTAGCTCAATTGGCATAACACAGTTTATAAAGACAATGTTCTACATTCTACCTTGGTGAGTAGTGTCTGGGGTCTTAAAAGCCTGTGAGCAGCCATCTAAGATACTCCACTGGTCTCATCCCTTTGGGAGCAAGGGAGAATGAAGACAACAGGATACAAGGAAAAGATTAGTCCGAAGGACTAATGGGCCACAGCTACCAAGGCCTCCACCAGGCTGAGTCCAGTACAGCTAGAAGGTGCCCAGCTACCACCACTGACTGCTCTGACCGGGATCACAACAGAGGGTTCTAGACAGAGCTGGAGAAGGATGTAGAACAAAATTCTAACTCACAAAAAAAAGACCAGATTGACTGGCTTAAAGGAGACTGGAGAAACCCCGAGAGTATGGCCCCCAGACACCCTTTTAGCCCAGTGGTGAAGTCACTTCCAAGATTCGCCGTTCAGCCAGGGATTGGACATCCCCATAAAACAAAACGGGACTAATGAGGCACAGCAGTTCAGGGACAAGGGCTAGAAGGCAGAAGGCGACAGGAAAGCCAGTGATAGGGAACCCAAGGTTGAGTAAGGACAGTGTGGATGTGTAGTGAGGTTGTTAACCATTGTCATAGGGCAACATGTGTACTAACTGTTTAATGAGAAACTATTTTGTTCTGTAAACCTTCATCTAAAGTGAGAATAGCAGCACAATTGGAAGAGCGTAGTTGATGTCACTGAACTGTGAATGTAGAAATTTTTGAAATGGTGTACCTTTGGCTATGTATATTTTCACCAAAAAAAAAAAGGTCGAGAAGGGAGAGGGTTGACATGTCATGGGGTTGTTAACCAATGTCATAAAACAATATGTGTACTACTGTTTAATGAGAAACTATTTGTTCTGTAAACCTTCACCTGAAGTACAATAAAAAAAAAAAAAAATTCCTCACCTTCTCATCGGAGGGAAAACGCAGAAATGGACCTGGAAAGGAAATGCCCCCGGTGACCCAGAGAAGCCCAGCCCTGCCACCTCTGCACTGGCACCAGTACAGTAGACACCACAGCTGGGTGGCCTTCTGAGGGTGGCTGGGCTGGCAGCACCACTAGAACTCCCCTAGCCCTCATGAGTACAGAAGGGATCATCCCTTGGAGGAACAAAGATGAAATCTTCGTAGCCTATTTAAAGAAGAAAGGTTTTTTCAAATGTTTTCAAATGTTGACTGACATATAAATATCTATTGATTTCAACTTCATTTCTATTGATTAAAATAGGTCTCCCCAGGCCAATCTATAAATATTACCTATGGGCTAGTTGGGATCACAATATATGCTTCCTTTTAAACACCCTGGGCTCACTAGTTTATACTGGCCTTTATATACCCTAACTTAGATTTAGAAGCCCTCCATATTTCACCATCCATAAAAAACAATTTTAAAAAGAAGAAAGAGAGAGAGAGGGCAAGAGAGGGAAAGGGAGGAAGGAGGGAGGGACAGGAAGAAAGGAAGGAAAGAGGGAGAGGGAGAGGGAGGGAGGGAAAAGAAACTTAAAAAAATGAGAGCAGAGCTCTCAACAACTGGTGAGTGCATTACTTGGCATAGCCCTTTTATGGAGGGTACTTTATCAGTAGATATCAAAATTAAAAATGTGCATACTCTTTGATGAAGCTAGGAATCTACACTACAGAAATATTCACATGTGGTGTGGGGGGAAACCCTTTATGTTTAAGGGTTTTCTCAGCAACATTTTTTATAATTTCAAAAAGTGAATAAATAAACTAAGGTAATCCACACCATAAAATACTATGCAGCAATTTATAAGAATGACCTAAAACAGAATTACCAGAGTTACTGACGATGTGGAGCAACTAGAACTCTCTTACATTGCTGAGGTGATATAAACTGATACAACTACTTTGAAAAACCGTTTGGCAGCATTTACTGAAACTACACACACACATACTCAGTGACCCAGCAAGTCTACTTCTAGATATACACCAGCAGAAACACATACATATGTTCAACTAAAGACCTGTACAAAAATATCCTTTGGAACACTTTAGTAAGTGACAACAATCCAAATTTCCATCAACAGTGGAATAGGTAAGTATATTGTGGTATAGTTATACAATAAAATACTACACAGTAGTAAAAGAAAAAAGAAAAAAAAGTAGTGTTATCCAAAGCAACATGGAAGAATCTCACAAATGTAATTAAGTGAAAGACAAGAGACACAAAAGAGTATATACTGTTTGATTCCATTTATGTAAATCAATGCCCATGGAAGCAGCAGTCAAGAAATCAGATGACATATTGCGTTGGGCAAATCTTCTGCAAAAGGCTTCTTTGAAGTGTTGAAAACCAAGGATGTCACTTTGAGGACTAAGGAGTGCCTGACCCAAGCCATGGCATTTTCAATTGTCACATATGCATGCAAAAGCTGGACAATGAATAAGGAAGACCAAAGAATTGGAGCCTTTCAATTATGGTGTTGCCGAAGAATATTGAATATACCATGGACTGCCTGAAGAACGAACAAATCTGTCTTGGAAGAAGTACAGCCAAAATGTTCCTTAGAAGCAAGGATGGCGAGACTTCATCTCACACGCTTCAGACAGGTTATCAGGAGGGACCAGTCCCTGGAGAAGGACATCATGCTTGGTAAAGTGGAAGGTCATGGAAAAAGAGGAAGACCCGCACTGAGATGGATTTACACAGTGGCTGCAACAATGGGCTCAAATATAGCAATGATTGTGAGGATGGCGGAGGACTGGGCAGTGCTTTGTTCTGTTGTGCATGGGGGTGCTATGAGTTGGAACCAACTTGATGGCATCTAACAACACTATATAAATTCCAAAATTAAGCAAAACTAATATGTGGTATTAAAAGCCTTTGGGAGACAGTGTCTGGGAGGAGGTACCAGAAAATTCTGGGGCACTAGAAATGTTCTTTTTCTGGATCTGGGCCCTGGTTACAAGAGTGTGTTCGCATGGGGGAAATTCACTGACCTGTACACTTACATTTGTGTGCGTTTTTTTTTTTTTTTAATATTATATTGCATAATAAGTTTAGCTTAGAAAGGATAAGATCATTCTCTAAGTTCTAAAGTGAGAAGATTTCTAAGACATATTGGCAAGTAAAAAAAAAAAAAATCAAATCACAGAAGCACAAACACTGATCTCTGTTTCATGTGAGAGTCTGAGTGTGCAAGGTTGTGCAGTGGGTGCCCAGGAAAAGGATCCTCCCTGAATGTTAGCAGAGGTTTTCTGGGTGCTGGAGGGAGATGACCATGCTGGGGAGTGATGCAGCAGGAGGTAAGGGATCTCTCCTGCATTGCTTCAAATTTACATGAGCATATATTCATGGATATATTGCGAAATCTTAAAAACTATTGTAAAAAATACTTTTATTAAGCACCTCTTCTGTATCACACTCTGTACTTGGTGCTGACAGCAGAGAACAAACAGGACAAAGGCCCTTTCTTGATGAAGCAGTGGTGGTTGAGTAGTAGAATTCTTGCCTTTCATGATGGAAAACTGGGTTGGAGTCCCAGCCAATGCATCTCACAAGAGGCCACCACCCATCCATCAGTGGTGGTTAGCATGTTGCTAGGATGCTGAACCTGGACCAATAAGCAACATCATGATAAACAAAGCAAATATTGAAGTTGTAAAGGATTTTATTTTACTTGGATCCACAATCAATGCCCATAGAAACAGCAGTCAAGAAATCAAACAATGTTAACACTCCTACAAGTCAAAATAAAAAACTAAAAAAATATAAAGACTCAGCAAACACAAAATCAACAACAATGAAAAAGATGAAAATACATAAAGAAAAACGACTCAGCACAGAAAATCAAGTGGAACAAAGAAACTGTGAACACACAAAAAAAGATATCAAAATGATAGCACTAAACTCATACCCATCAATAACTATGCTGAATGTAAATGAACTAAATGCACCAATAAAGAGACAGAGAGTGGCAGATTAGATAAAAAAACACGATCCATCTATATGCTGCCTACAAG
>NW_004443950.1:21373371-21391532 GCF_000243295.1 Trichechus manatus latirostris | reverse complement strand
GTGCTGTCACAGTATGGGGAGAGCAATTAGAGTCATATAACAATGTATGTATAAATTTTTGTATGGGAAAAAATAAAAAAAGAAATCAAAGGATGCATTGCTTTGGACAAACTGCTGCAAACGATCTCTTTAAAGCATTAAAAAGCAAAGACATCTCTTTAAGGACTAAAGTGCACCTGACCCAAGCCATGGTGTTTGCAATCACCTCATATGCATGTGAAAGCATGAAAGTGTTGGTGAAGAATATTGAATATACCATGTTGCCAGAAGAATGAACAAACCCATCCTGGAAGAAGTACAGCCAGAACGCTCATTAGAAGAGAGGATGGTGAGACTATGTCCGAACACTTTGGACGTGTTATCAGGAGGGACCAGTCCCTGTAGAAGGATATCATGCTTGGTAGAGTAGAGGGTCAGCGAAAAAGAGGAAGACCCTCAACAAGATGGATTGATATGGTGGCTGCAACAATGGGCTCAAGCATAACAACGATTTGTGAGGATGGCGCAGGACAGGGCAGTGTCTCGTTCGGAGTCTGGGGTCGCTGTGAGTCAGAACTGACTTGGTGACACCCAACAACAACATGATGCTGAACAGGTTTCAGCGAAGTTTCCAGACTAAGATGGACTTGGAGGAAAGGCCTGGAGATCTACTTCCAAAAATCAGCCAATGAAAACCCTATGGCACACAACAATCTGATCTGCCATAGATCATGGGGATGGCACAGGACCAGGCAGCACTTCATTCAGTCATACATGGGGTAACCATGACGCAGGGGCTGACTCCACAGCAGCTAACTAAAACCAGCACACATATGAGTGAGAGTATGTTTGTGCGCTGGAGGGCTGAACACAAGGCACAAATGTCTCAGCAGCCATCTCCGTAGAAAGCCCAAAGGCCCATTGGCATTTCTAGACTCTACTGGATTCAAGTAACCCTACTTCTTCCTGTTTACTGCCCCCACGATGAACAAAATGTTCTGGGGCCTGGATTTTCTGATTTCTGCTCTGCCAGTCTTTCTAATACACATGCTCAAGAAACACCCTGGCTTGGGGGTGGGGGAAGGGCACTCGGCACAAATCAGGGTATGTTTCCTTCGGCTACCACTTGGCTCGCTGGCCATGCCCTGCCCTGATGCATCCTGGTGACCCAGCAGTGATCCTCCTAGACACAGCTATGAAATATCCAGCCCTCTGCAAAGAGATCTGCCATCAAATCAACAGGCATTTCCTGAGACAGACTCAGTGTGCCACATGCCAGATACCAGGGGACAGAGCAGAGTGGAATGCTGTCTTCTGGACACACCTGCCATCTCTCAGACTAGACTTGGGGTCCTGGTGGATCTGTGCACCTCTCAGCTTCCCTGGGGCTCCCTGTGCACCCAGGATGAGGCCACTCTGTAACCAAGAACATTCACTCCGCCGACGTCCCATCTCCCCCAAGTGCTTTACTGTCCCCTCCATTCCCAGCTGATCATCCTTACCTCTGAGTCCTGCAGCCCTTTAGGGACTCTGTAGGTAGCTCAGTCCCTTGTTTCCACAATGGGCAGGGTGGACAAGGATGCTGTCTCATCAGCCCTAGCCTGGGCCTTGCTCATGCTGGGCACTCAAGACTGTTCTTTGAATTGAATCAAACTTTCAAACTAAAAGACGTCACAGATGTGGAAAGCAGACTTTATCTTTGACCCTTTTGGTTGGCTTGTTTTGTTTCCTTGAGACTCTTCAGTGGCAGGTAGCATTTCCATAAAGAATTAAAAACCTAGAATCAATGATCAATATCCAGGAGCATCCTGTTCACCTGCAGTGATGTGGTCATGGGATGGTACCTGCCCATTCCATAGTCCTTGTACTCCATAAGGTACCTTCCTATGCGTGATGTCAGCTAAGCTATGTAACAGCACAGGGAGGAGGGCAGGACAACATCATGTGCCCCATGTAATAGATGAGGAAACTGAGGCTCAGAGAGATTAGAGGGTGGAGGTAACCTTCACAACTCATGAGACACAGAACTAGGACTGGCAGTTGGGACCAAGCTTTTTCTACTGCATCTCTGTCATGGATTGAATTGTGTCCCCTCAAAATATGTGTCAACTTAGCTAGGTCATGATTCCCAGTTATTATGTGGCTGTCCGTCATTTTGTGATCTAATGTAATTGTCCTGTGTGTTGTAAATCCTAATCTCTGCTTGTGGTTAATAAGACTAGGTTATAGTAAAGAGGATTAGAGTGGTATACAACACCCTTACTCAGGTCACAGCCCTAATCCGATGCAAAGGGAGTTTCCTTGCGGTGTGGCCTGCATCACTTTCTTACAAGAGACAGAAGGAGAGAGAATCGAGCAGAGATAGAACGGACTCCTACCACAAGGAAAGAAGAGCCAGGAGTGGAGTGCATCCCTGTGCTGAGAACCTCCTAGATCCAGGGGAAGATTGATGCCAAGACACATGGAGATCTTCAAGGAACATCCGGTCCACAGATGTTGAAAGGAGACAAGGACCTTCCCCCAGAGCTGAAAGAGAGAGAAAGCCTTCCCCTAGAGCTGGTGCCCTGAATTTGGACTACTACCTTCCTGAACTGTGAGAGAATAAATTTCTATTTGTTAAAGCCATCTACTTGTGGTATTTCTGTTACAGCAGCACAAGATAACTGAGACAATCTCACTGCTTACCTGCTGAGTGGTGGTGTTGTTGGCTGCTGTGGAGTTGGCCCCCAGCTCATGGTGAGCCCACACACAATGAAACAAAACGCTGCCCAGTCCTGCGCCATTCCCATGATCAGCTGCAGCCCGGGATGTTGTGCTCCACAGGGTTTTTATCAGCTGATTTTCAGAAGTAGATTTCTAGGCCTTTCTTCCTAGCCCACTTTAGTCTGAAATCTCCACTGAAAACCGTTCAGCACCATAGTAACATGCAAGCCTTCAGTGGCAGATGGGTGGCGCCTGCACATGAGGTGTATTGGCCAGGAATCAAAGCCTGGTCTCCTACATGGAAGGCAAAATACTACCACTGTACCACCAAAGTCTCCACTCCCTCCTGAACGCACTTTTGAAATGTACCATTAGGGGGTGAAGACATGGAGGGAAGGCCCCCTAATTCTTTTAAAGTATGGTGTACAACCATGGTCACTCTCTCAGACCAAGGAGGGTGGACGAGAGAGGAGGTGCTGAAAGCAGCTAGCGGGGGACCCGAGTTCTGGCACTGCCAGCTGCCACCTGGGGGTCTGTCAACCTCTCCGAGCCCTGGTCTCCTCATTGGTCGATGGGGGTGATAGCGCCTACCTTGGAGGGTGATGGCGAGAATTAAATGACACAAAATATGCACAGTAGGACAGGCAGCAGATGTCCCGCAGTGGGGGTACCCAGAGCCCTCTGCTGCTCCCAACACCAGGACCCAGGTTTTTGTCCACTCCTTGGTCAAGAGGGGGGGTGTTTTTTAATCTGCAAATGCAAATGGAAGGGCCGCTTTCTGAGTTAAACAAAACTGGGAGGTTCCTGAATGCCATAGGGCAATGGGGGACTCCCGCCCTCCCCAGGGCCTCTGGGGAGAGGGGGAGTGGGCCCCCTGGAGCAGCACCCCTGTCCCTGTCCACTTATCATTAGGGTGCCGGAACGCTGCCTTCAGTCCTCAAACTCCTACGGTACGAACTCACCAGCAGCCCCGCAATTACAAACATTCTGTGGGTCTCTCACCAGAGTGAGCGCTGGCCTGAGTCTCAGGGAGGCCCTCTCCCCCAGCTGCCTCTCGGAGGGGACAGTGTGAACGGTTTACAGCCAAGATTGCAAACACGGAATGTCACGTGAGCAAAGACACTTGTCAAATGCCTTTCCCTTACAAGCACCCTCATCATGACCTGTGTTAATGAAGTTAATTGAATTTAAGATCAATAATGGTTAATTATTGCAATTTGACATTCAGAGATAAATGGCTGTAAGACAGAGAAGTGTGTGTGAGAGATACAGCGTGTGTGTGAGTGTGTGCGAATTCTCTCCAAAGGAGGTGAACGCATTACAAGCCTAAGAGCGATCCCACAAGCCCCCCATTGATTCTGGTACAACCTGATTGACTTCATCCTCTGATGAATGTGAGCTCTTCCGAGCTACAAGTAAATGTTCTACAAGACTACTCTAACCCTTGCGCCGGCCGAATCTATATGTGCCGTGCACCAGAAATCTATTGAGATAGATGAAAGAACTGCTGTAGAAAGGAGAGCAGCTTCAATAAAGGTGAAGGTTTATTATATTGACTATTAATGTAACTTAACTGTATGCAGTTATGAATGCTTATGGATCAGGGCAGTTTAATTTGGGGCAGTTAGATATGATTATAATTGAACACCGATTTTTTTTTTTTTACATCATCAAAGATGAACTCAATTTAGCATGAGAGGAAAAAAATATAATACCACCCAGCTTAGAAATATGTTACAACCAGCTCCCTAGAGAATGGAGGCCTCCGGGTGTGGCTGGCAGGGCAGTGGCGGGGACAGGCCACCCAGATTACAGGCCAGGTGCAGGCCTCTCTCATCCTCACCCTCTCTGCTTGGTTCCCGGTCCCACAGCTCACAGGAGCCAGCGCCTTGCAGTCTGCCCTGCCCCGTCAGTCAGTCTCAGGGCAGATGACAAAGGCACCAAGGCTCCTCCAAGGTCATACGAGTTGGTGAAAAGTTTACTTTTCAGGAGGCTTTCTTGGTAGGAAGACATATCCCCAGACACGCCTGTAGGATACTGCCACCCGCACACAGTACAAATTAAATGACCACTTACAAGATTTATAATGACAAAGTACATGTTGTTGGGGAAGAAAGTCCTCCTGATTTCGGGGCACTGACAATAAACCACGGCTGAGGAGTTCTGTCGGAATGTAAGAGTATGCAAACGCACCCCTGAGAACACTGCTGATCATCTGCTTATGTCAATTACTTGAAGGGTCTCTGACAGCATATTTACATTAAACACATTTCAGTAGCAAAATCCTTAATGATATATCAGAATATTTTTCATTACCATTAGCGAATCTTTCAAAACCTCTTTTTCCCCTCTGCTACAATAGGAGCGATGGTGAGACACTGAAGCTGGGGTGGGGGCCCGTGGGGGCAGAAGGGATGATGGGGGAATTTCCTCTCATGATGGTGGCATCTCACCGACGAGAGCTGGGTGATGCGGAAGACAGAAGTGATGGGTTCAAATCCCATTTAACGCTAAAGGCAGACAACAGGGCCCTCTTGAGTCACTGAAAGCTCTGTGCCAAATGAAAAGCAGCATTCCCTGTCCTCCTGGCGGTGACCAGGCCCACCCGCCCAGTGCCACCTTACTTAACAAGGCAAACGGCAGGCTTACAAGGCAGTTACTGGGATTAAAATTTAGATGGGAACTGCCGGGACTGCCCACCATTCCAACAGCTTATCCTGGTCATGCCATCTTGTCCACAATTAGGGCGACATGAGAATAACCAAAATGAATGACACGGGGTCTGGAGAGGTCCAGCCGAGCAAAACTCATCCAGCGGGAAGGCACTGGTCCCATGCTGGGCCTCGTCACACAGAGGAGGATGCCACAGCGGAGGGGCGCTGCAAGGCCACCCACATGGCTCCGCTGGAAGGTGATAGAGACCTGGGCCAGGAGTCCAGGGAACTCAGAAAAATGTGTCTGAACACCCTCAGGAAACCACACCCAAGACTTCCTTGGACTTCTCCTAAATGGTCTTCACAATGGCAATGGTGATGACGGCCGATTTTTGTTTTTTAGTTCTTTTCTGAACATGTTACTTATATTGCCTCCCAATCACCCCGTGAGGTGAGTTTGGTAGTTTCCCATTTCACAGATGAGGAGACACCTAGCTGGGTAAGTGGGGAAACCGGGATTTGAACTCAGGCCTCCGGGGCTCCTTTCACACTCCACATCAGCAATATCTTTGTTACAGTGATGAGGAGCTGGCCCTCAGAGACTCCAGCCCTGGAAGCAGGTGATGACATTGCCTGCCCTCATGAAGGCAGGCAAGGAGCTCATTAAATGAAGTTTGCAAAGCCTTAAACTGCTTTCGTCTTGAAAAGCGTTTCTGTAGTGTGCAACACAAGGGTGGCAGTGCCATGACGTCCAGGAGAGGCACTCGCAAGGGCACCTTCTGGGCTCCGGACCACACTTACAGAGGATGTCATCCCTGAGCTGCTGTCACCCTCCCCGAGGGCCACGAGACCTCCGCTGGCCTCCAGCATGCTCCTCCTTCATGCTCTGTGGCTCTGCAAAGGGTTGGGGTACAGGTGACAGTGCTAAGTAGCATCCATAAAGGAAGACAGCGCATGAAATGTAAGACTCCAAAATCACATCCAACTCATTGTTGTTAGCTGCCATTAAGTTGGTGCCCAACTCATGGTGACCCCATGCACAAGGGGATCAGACCGCAATGATCCGTAGGGTTTTCACTGCCTGATTTTTCAGAAGTAGATCGCCAGCTCCTTCTTCCTAGTCTCAGTCTGGAAGCTCTGCTGAAACCTGTTCAGCATGATAGCAACACACACGCCATCCAACCTACTCAGCATGAAATAATACAGGACACACAAAAAATCAAAAAGGACTCATACCTAGTCACAGAAAGCCACTCCAACGGATCCAGTCCTTGTTGTGCTTTTAGAAATTAGTGTATATTATTCGGAGATTTAAAATAAGATGTATTCATTTTAAGAGATTCTAGGTTCCGAATATTTTATTAAGTAAAATCTGCCCCCCCCATCCCCAAGGATACACGCATTTCCCCAGCTGCCCTCCGTAAGTGCCTATTACTTTTAACTGCAAAGACAACATCTGTCCATCACCTTCCTCACCATAGTGCATAGGATAAAAAGGATGCCAGGACTGCATCTTCAAACTGCACCTCCAGACAATACGTGAGACCTGGACCAAGGCAATCACAGAGCAAGGAGCAGCACCCAGAGGCCAAATGGTCCAGCTCAATAAGGCCAAAATGTGGGCTGCATTCTAACTGACGCACTAAGATGTCACGGATGAGTAACGCGAAGGTGTGCATAGCTTGGCTTCATTTTAATTTCTCTGTACAGATTAAATAAATACATACATAGAAACATATGTACACATATGCATATGCATAAATACATATTCACGCATCCACCTAGATATGCACAAATGGACATTTGTATGAATCTGAGCGCCTAAAAATGAAAGTTATCCCTTAAATCCATTTGAACAAATCACTCCAAACAAATGTATACCAAATGAATACTCTAAAGCAAGAGAAAAGCATCGCCACAGGCAGGCTGTTGCTATTGAAACCTCTGATTCCTGGTGCCCATGTATCCATCCCAGTGTATCACCTCCAAGTCCGGGCTGTGTATCCCCTCATCTTGTAAACTGACCCCTCCCCACAGGCTCAGGAAGGTGCCCAGGGCTGCCCCCACATTGGCTATGCACGGGACAGAGTGAGGTCCTTTCTCAGCCAGATGGCACAGTCCAGGGGCACCAGAGATGCTGGGTCCACAAGGGGAATCAGCATCCTCATCCAGAGCTGACGGTCACCAGAGGACCTGTGTCCATAATGGCATGAGTGACTTTCATGGGGCCCAACTGGGGCTGGGGGTAGTCTCCAGCCACCACCGTGGGGTTGTTGAGTGGGCCGGATCAGTGCAGGGTCTGTCTTTTCCGCCATGGCACAGCTACACACTCCACCGTTGCCTTTCTTTCTTGTTCTCGGCCAGACACTTCATACCCAGAAAGGTCCCTGGGCCTCAGAGGCCAGATTTCTAAAACCCCAAAGCCAACTGAACGTGATCGCTGGCAAAGGGATCAACTAAAGACCTCTCGTGATACTTGACACAATGCCGACAAAAGCAAACAGGTTTCAGAGGGATCCAGGTGGGGACACTCAAAATAATCACAATAGCTGACCTTTAGTAAGTCCTTACCAGGGGCCAAAGCCCTGGTGGCACAGTGGTTAAGAGCTCCTCTGCTAACCAAAAGGTAGGCAGTTCGAATCACCAGCCACTCCTTGGCAACTCCATGGGGCAGTTCTACTCTGTCCTATAGGGTCGCCAGGAGTCAGAACTGACTCAGTGGCAACAGGTTTGGTTTGGTTTACCAGGGGCCAGGTGCTGTTCCAGGCCCTTCCTCATTAACCAAAGCATCCCCCACAAGGACCTCACAAAGTATGCACTCTTACAATTCCATGTTTCACAGATGGGGGACTCTGAGAAGCATGCTCGAGGGGACAGAACGAATCGTTCGGGGTCAGCATTTGGACACAGCGTCCATGCCTGTAACTCCCACTGCCCACCTCGCCATGAGCTGGAATGTGTCTTCAGCAGTGTGCAGAAAGATTCCCCCTTCCTGAACCATCAAACTGGGACTATCACCAAAAAAAAAAAAAAATCATCTCAAGTTTTTAAAATACCAAAACCTTAAAACGTATAATTAAATTAATCATCATAAATTATTTTTTAGCACTGAGAGTTGGATTTGTAATATCATTTTCAAACCTCTCTGTGAGATTTAAATATTTTATAGCATATGTGAGTTACAGCGAAGTGTGTCTGAGGGCTTAAATATCGCCGTCGAACAGCAGACTTTGACAAAAACCGTAGCACAACCGTTTCTAAGGTAGTTTGTAAAAATTATTTATTTCCATACCAGTTAATTATGATGGGAGTCTTTGTTGAATGCACAAGCATTAAAAAAGTGCTGATATTTTATGCATCTTTAACTGGAGCGCGATTCCCCGCAGCGCGCTGGTAACTCCTTGACATTCAGCATTCACTCACAGCAACTGTAATAAGGGGTTTGATTGCTTCCTTTGCAGATGCAGTAATTTAATAACTGTGATCAGTTGCATAAATTTACTATACAACCATCTTAAGTTAGCCACATTAAAATTAAGCAAAATTGTAATCTGTTGACAGATTATTGCTACTGAACAATTCTCCTAAAAGCATTTCAGATTAGCAAGTGCCAAAAGCATTTGTGTTTTATAAGCTTGTAAAAAATACGGCAGCTCCCTCCTTCGCCCCCAATCTCTAGTCACCCCCACACACGCACACCCACCACAAATCTGACTATTAGACAATTTCATGAAATTCTATGCTTTCTGCTAAATCACCTGAGCTGTGGATTTAGGTGTTGGAAATGTTGTGTGCGGTAAATTCTGCTCTCTGCAAGACGGGCAAAAAAGGCAGCATGTCAGTTTTGTCTTCCTTTCTTCCCAGTAATTTCCTTTATGCAACTTTGCATCCATTGCCTTTGAAGGAATAGGAAATCTCCTAGCATGGAGCTCTTATGAATAAAATGATCGTGTTCCCCAGAGCAAAGGAAAGGCGCTGATTTCATACCTTAGCTGGAGGAAGGCAAAGGATGCCGCGGCTTTCTCTGAGTGAGGTCCCTGCAGCAGGCATCCGTAATTAAGGAGACACCACGGAAGCCTTCTTGCTCAGCTGCTAAAGAACCCTTGAACGAGTTTGTGGGTAAAAAGAGAAGAGGGCAAGAGATCCACAGGCAGGTTTTACCTATAGCTTGGTGATGGAGAAAAGAAAACACCACCCTTGCCCACTTTCTTTTGAAGCGAAATGGGACCAGCATCTCCTGCTTTGTGCCCCGTGAGTTGACTTTTGGAGTAATGTTTAGCCAAGCAGGCAAGAATAACTGTTTCTGATACTTCTCAGCAAATATCTTTAACCATCTGTTTACACTTGCCAAATATGCTTCCAAGTTTCCAATTTTATCAGTATATAAAAAGAATATCTGTTTTTAAAAAAATCGTAAATATCCTGTGATGCATCTTTACATAATTCAAGAGAAATTTAAAAATATATATATATATCACTTGAAAGCCAGCATGCACACAGATTTGTTTAAACTTTCACTTACATAGAGGTTTGGGTGGGAGCCACACACAGGGTGGTGTGCTTCTTGGTGGCAGTCAAAGGTTAAAGGTGACTGCCTAATGGGAGTGGTGTGACAGCATGCCCTCCCGAGCCAGTGCCTGAAGGCTACTGCGCCTTCCCGGGCGGTCCTGCATATGCAGCCTGTCACTTCATATGGAGTCGTGGGGTCTCTCCCAGACAGGTGACGTGTCGGGGGCTGCGCTGCAAGCTTCCTGTATAGCGAAGACCACTGCTGAGCTTGACAAATTGGATAGGACTTGACTACCAAATTCCCTGCCAAGAGGCTTAACAGTCAAATGTCTATCTTCTTCTCATCGCCAGGGAGTGATGTTACGACTTTGACATAGCGCCTGCGTTACTTAAAGATAGAGTTAATGCAAAATGATCGAGCAACGTGAGGTCTATGAAACTTTTAAGAGCCGAGCAAAAGCGACTTCCACCCCTAGCTCCTTTATCCTGATCTTCCTGGGAGTGAGAGGGCATGGGTATGCATGCGTGTGTGCGTGCACGTGTGTGTGTAACACCAGAATTGTCATTAAGCAGCCAGGAGCATAGGTTTCTGCTGCTGTCACCATTACCTGCAATCCTTTGTAACAAACTGGAGATACCCTGGGCTAGGTTTGTTTGCTTCTAATTATAACTAATTATGCTTCTAAATATGTTCTTTAGGGTTACCACGTGTATAAAAATGGAGGTAGGAAAGCAAGAAAATGCATCGGGATTATTAACAGAAAGAGAAACATACTAATTAGCTAACTAGTATACTCATTTCAATGTTTAATAATATTTTTTAACATTCCAGCATACGCTGCAGAATAAAAAATTACCCACAGCACCACCTGTGCATCCCCTGGGAGGCGAGGATTTAGAGTCCTCTCCCGCAGTCTTGGAATCCTCGTTTCTAAATATTTCTTTGAATATTTCTTTGTATTCCACCCCATCCCACTCCCACAAATTATAAACAAATGAAAAAAAAAAAAAAAACAGATAGTAAATTTTGTTCTTCAACAAAGCCCTTTAAATAACATTCTTACAAAGTACAATTTAATTACATAACTCAAGTACTTGAGGGGGAAAAAAATAGCATGTATTCCCATAATTTTGGAAGCTGCTTCTATCTGTTTCTATATGGCAATGTGAAAACCCAGTGTCTGCCCTGTCTCCTCAGCCTGGATAGGGACAGGCGCCATTTTTCCCCTTCAGGTTTTCCCATTTTCTGGGTCCTCCATTCACTCTATGATCTGGGAAGGTTCTGGGCTTTGTGTGGCCTGGGATGGGCCAGTGGCATATGCTGAGAAGACAGGAGTTGATGGGGTGGCGTTGGGGGCTTGAGAAGCACCGGGAGGGGGCAGGAGGCCTGCATACACTTTCACCTGTACAACGCCCACCTGTCCTCCTCCACAGAACACAGAGGCAGAGGTGGGGCTCGATCAGGATCCAACAATTAAAATCAAGTAACGTCCACAGCCTCAAGTCCTCCCCAAGCCTCTTCAGCTTGCCTACCTCAGACTCCACTTCTCCTCACCGTGGGTCAGTTGTACACAAACAAAGCCTTAACAGAAATGTTACCGGGGAAATAATAGCCATTTCCAATGATAATACACAATTTTAGCACTGACGCTTGGCTGATTTAGGTGTTCGGCCAACGTGTCAAGCAGCCTGCCTTCCTTAGGCGGGTCTTTAATGGGTAACTGGCAGGCTCTGGCAGCCTTATTTCTGTTTTAGATTTGGTTTGTCATTGGGTATCCATTACCTGCCATTCATCTTTGATCTCTTTGGACAGGCCTGATCAAAAGATGTCATTTGACCTACTCCACTTGGCAGAAACTTGTATGACTCTCATAAAGGGGCCACCCCAGCTATAAATAAAATGACATTATTATTTTTCTGTCCTATCATGTAGAAGAGACAATTATGATAATGCAGTGTCTGTCATTGGCAACCCTGCAAATTGCTAGCTCTCACACAACTGTTTAGCTTTCTTATTTGTTTTTTGTCTGTTTTCCTCCATTTCAAGTTGGAAATAAAGCAGAATTGAAATCCCTAATGCTCTGCCTCCCACTCTGACAGTCTGGGGCTTCTTCTCCTGGCACTGACATGCAGGTGTGGCGAGCAGCTTGTGTTTGTCAATGGTGGGTGGTGGTTACGGCTGTGTTGGCAAGGTAAGGCAACAATGGGAGCAAGTTTTTTCCTTCATTTCATGTTTGGAAAACAAGCTAATCTCTGAAATCAGAACTGAGAGATATTACTGCAAATAGATAAAATCATGGCAAGGGTTTATTGTGTCTTTAATCAAGTCACAATAAGGAAAAATATATTGTAATGTTCCCCCAACAGGCAAAACAGAGACAGCTCAGGAGCCATCTCCAGGGAACCCAAAGTTTGGGGGAGACATTGACCCAATCATTTGTTACCTTCTCCAGCGTGGACCAACACTGTTGGCTCCATTCTTATGAGACTGGCTCCCAACCCTTTATGGAAATGGAAGCTTTGGTGCTCTAAGGGTCTGCTTCCTTACCTGTTGGGTTTACAGCTCCATAACTGTCCAGGGATACTTTAAACAGATGACTAACTCATCAGTCATTCTCTGCTGAGCAGAGGTAACACGTTCTCCACCCCACCATGTGCCAGGAACCTCCTCTGCTCAGGGGTCTCTACCCAAGCAGTGCTCCTTCTTGGGAACATATCATCAAAGACCCCTGCAGAAATTCTGAATGTGGCTGCTCAAAATTCTATCATTCTGAGCTGGGGAGGGTAGCAGAATTCTTGCCAACACCTCAACTAAATCCAACACCTCATCTGACAGAGCAGGAAAATGAGCCCAAAGAAGGAGAAGGACTTCCCCGAGGCACCACAGGGTGTCAGGACTCATCCTCCATCAGGACTCATCCACCATGACAGGCCTCTTTCTTCAAGGACAGCCCAGCCTTCTGTGAGCTAAAGGCCACAGTGCTGCTAGTCCACAGGGTCCACTGTGGTTTCTAGGCCTTCTGCCTCTGGATCCCGAGCTCATCAGGGCTTTGTTCCGCATGCAGTGCAGAGCAGTGTTGATAAGTTATTCCCAGCAGAGACGTTTGTTGGCGTCACTTTGTACAGTGATGGATTCAGGACTTGGGGGTCCCAAGGTCTCTGAGGGTCACCATTTACACATGCTGGTGACAGGGCAGGAGCTCACTACTTGGGGGAGGGAGGCAAGTGGGCAGGTGGTAAAAGAAAGGAAGGGTGAAAGGGAGACAGGGAGCAGGAGGAGGAGGGAGAGGGCAGATTCTGAGCTCCCTGTCTGCACGGAGTAGCACGGCCTCTAGCTGGGATGAGACTGGCAGAGCTGTACCTTCTGCATGACATGGGCATAAGAGATTACAAGCACAGGTGCTCCAGGCAGGGCAATATGTTCCTCTGATATAGGGGTATATTGTGAGGACACTAGAATTGAGACTGTCTTTTTAATACGTGGCACTCGTTTTGAGGATGACCACATCTGAGTGACTTCATAGCAAGTCAATAAGAATGAATATTCTGGATTAGCAGAGGGGTCAAGAAATAGTTCACTAACTGGGAAGTCCAGGCAGGAAAATATAAAGAGTGGAGAAAGCAGAGCACTCCCTAAGTTATCCAAATGCAGCTTTTCTTGTAGAGCACTAAATGATGTGGCACAAAGATGAAAGATGGTTCCAAAGACCACGGATGGCATATTATTCCCTTCAGACTCAGCTCAGGCACCCCCCTTTCGGGAAGTCTTTCCTAGGTTTCTCTCACCCCTGGGATGAGCAAGGCATCCCTTCTCTGTTCTCAAACTGCTTGGTGTCCATCTCAGTCAGGTACCCCATCAACATTACCTGCTTCTGTCTGTATGTCCTGCACACTCTGAACTCCTTAAGGGCTGACTATCTCGGTATCTCCAGCGCCTGCCAGTGCTGGCCTCAGCAGATGCTCAATATACATCTGCTCAAAACATTGTAATGATTCATAAAACACATGGTCTCTGGTGTCCTCAGAGATGTTTGTGATTACAGGAAACGTATACATGTTCCTTCCTTGGGCTTAAGCAACATCTCCTTCCCCATTCCCGGAACCCTAGGTCCCACTCATCACAATGTCACATCATAAGCCTCTACTAAGTACCCCAACCTTCTCATGTCTTTCCCCCACCGTGGTTCCAGATAATGACCCTCTCTTTTCTACAAGCTGCTTCTCAGATGCCAATGCATCATAACTGAAGACTAAGAGTTGAGTAAACAAAAGCAGAGAGTGTGAGGCAGGCCAGAGGAGGAAAACACAGTCTTCCTCTATCTCCCTAGGCAGATGGCAAGCTCCTGGGGATTCGGGCCATGCCACATGCATTTCCCTCTTCCTTCTGGTATAGCAGTGATCCCAGGCACTGCCACCCTGTAGGTGGTCTGCAAGTATCTGTCACATGGATGGATGGATGGATGGATGGATGGATGGATGGATGGATGGATGGATGGATGGGCCTGGGCCCAATGCTCAGGGTCAGACAGAGACTGAAAGCAGAGCACAGGGCTGGACAGGGCAGGAGCCCTTGTGGGGCCCATGGCATGAGGCTGAAGAGCACTACTAGAATCTCAAAGGCCCAGGTTCATCTCCTGCTCTGGAGTAGCCGAGGAACTTGGGCAAGTTGCAAAACCTCGCTAAGCTTCTGATTCTCCATCTATAAACGAGACGAAGAGTACCCTCTTCTGACAAGTACTCTTAATGGAATTATGCACACAAAGCACTCAGCACAGGGCCTGGCACATGGCAAACATTCAGTAAAGAACAGTTATTTCTGGTTATAAAAATGAAGACGTTCTATCAGCAGAGAGGATTCCTGCAGTGAAAAGGGCTGGACCTGCACTGTGACAGGATCAGTCTCCCACAGGCCCTACGCATGCAGCTAGGAGACTCATTAAATGTCCAGGAAATTCTTGTCCTAGGCCACCAGCTCAGCCCCTTGAGCACAGGAAGGAGGGTAGGGACTGAAAAACCTTCCTCCATCCAAAAGTGCCTCCTCATCTCAGGCCATAAAGTCCACCAGCAGCAAACTGGATAGACTCTAAGCTAAGCACTTCCTGTTTGGATCACTCTTATAAAAAGCAAACAAACGTGTGAGAAGTCGGAGTAGGAGTCTGGAGATGGGAGGTGTGAAGGTTATGCATTAATCCACCTAACTCTCTCAGTGTGGATTAATTTATCCGATCACTTTCCTCTCTCTCTCAATTCCCGGGACAGGTCAAGAGAATCAGCATCTAGGGAGGTGGGAGAGGGTTAAAAAATCAAAACAAACAAACAACAAAAAACAACCCACCAGAGAAACGAAACAGGCACCCAGAGCCCTGTGCTCAGGCTGCCTTTCCCACTGGGGATCGTTTCCGGGGTGGGAGGCATGAGCAAAGGGGTGAGTGCCGTGGCCTCTTATGCACAGATTCACTCCTTACAGGAAGAGAAGTCATGGTACTGTGGGCCCCTCAGGACAGGCGATGGACTGTAGGAGAGAAGGCTGGGGGCTGTGAAAGGAGCTTGCCTACCTACACCTCTTGCCACGGGCCCCACACCAATGCTCAGGGGCCCTTGGGGCTGAGTATAAGGGCAGGAAATTGAGAACCCTGTTTCAGCTCCCGCCAGGGCAAAGACACATGAATTTTTCACTGACGAGATGGAAGCTCTGAGCACAGCTGCCCCCTCTTTGAATCCTGGCTTCTCCATCTCCTCGCTTTCAAGCCTCGGTTTCCTCATCTATAAAAAAGGGGTGGTAATGCTCCTTAGAAGTCCTGGTGGCACAGTGGTTAAGAGCTCGGCTGCTAACCAAAAGGTCAGCAGTTCGAATCTACCAGCCGATCCTTGGAAACCCTATGGGGCAGTTCTATACTGTCCTATAGGGTCACTATGAGTAGGAATCAACTCGACGGCAACGGGTACGGGTAATGCTCCTTAGAAGCAAGGATGGGGAGACTTCATCTCACATACTTTGGACATGTTATCAGGAGGGACCAGTACCTGGAGAAGGACATCGTGCTTGGTAAAGTAAAGGGTCAGAGAAAGAGAGGAAGACCCTTGACAAGATGGACTGCCACAGTGGCTGCAACGATGGGCTCCAACCTAGCAATGATTATGAGGATGGCACAGGACTAGGCAGTGTTTCGTTCTGTTGTACATAGGGTCGCTATGAGTTGGAACTGACTCAACAGCACCTAACAACACAACAATACTAACTTCCCACAGGGGTGCTATGAGAGGGGTAATGGATGACAAAAATGTGGTGCACACTATTATGTGGGGTGCACACCATTACTTTCAGAGAGGCCTGTCTTCCGTCATAGGTTGGAAGATAGGAAGCAGCAGACCTTGGCCCCAATCAGAGGAACGAACTCAGAGCCACAAAAGAGAGGTGTACAGCTGTGATGTCTGTGGGGCTAAGTTTAAATCGATTAAAATGAAATAAAATTTGGAATTCAGTTCCTCAGTTGTCCTTGCCACATTTCAACTGTTCGTTAGCCACGCGTGGTTCATAGCCACCAGACTGGACAGAGCAGAGAAGAATGCTTAACCCTCAGGTCAGAAGTTCCATTGTACAGCTCTGGTCGGAGGGACTCCCTCCTACTGATTCCCTGAATTCTCTGGCTCTCGAATGCCCTCTCCCTCCTGATTCTTTTCAGGGGAGGCACCTTCCTGTAGGAAGAGTTCTTAACCTTTTCAGGGCCAAGGACCCCCTTGAGAATCTAAAAGAAGTCAATATTCACTGCAATTCAGGATGTCGCAGGCTGTGAGACAAATTCCACCAGAGGAAGAAGAAAATATGAAGTAGTTCACCTTGAATCATACAGTAATAAGTTACTCCCACATCAGTCAGGTCTCTCTTTTCTTTCTGATTGCTTCAAGGAACAAGTACCCCTTGGTGCTATCGGTCTTTACCACCTCTGTAACACTTGCTAATCTCCCTTTTTAAAAGAGAGATGAGGCATCAGACTCAGGCCTTAGGCAGGCAAGAGAATCCGGTTAGAATTTAATGGCATTGTTTGATTTCACTGCATTTATTTTTATGGTTATTTTCTCTTTATGGCAAGTGATTCTGGGTCTTCATTTATGGGAGTGATGCACTTTCCTTTTAAAAATAAATTTATTTAAGTTAAAACGTGTGTAAATAATAATAATCAGGTAGTTCACGTGCTATGTTGCTATGTAAAAAAGCATGGCAGGTTTGGGACACAGGATGCTAAGCCTGTTTGGGAGCAAATGACAGCCAGAGAAAGTTCCAGAAGGGACTTAGCGCAGGAAGCTCTCCTCATACCCCTAGGCCTGGCCCAGGGGAGGGCTTTGGTTTCCTAGTTAAATAAGCAGCGCTTGTGGCTTAGGATTTCTGACACCCCAGTCTTGCAAGGGAATTTAGCAAGATCCTATTGTAAGATCTGAACTTCTCCTTTGGGGAGGTAGCAGTTATCAAACCTCACGTGAATAAATACACTAATTAAAGCATAAAATTTGCAATGAGCCATTATCAATTAAAGACAGGGTGCTCTATCTCCGACCTATGGCCCCTGCGCCAGGCTGTTGACCGGAGGCTGGCTGCCGAGTCCACAGTGCAGGGAGGCCAGAGACGGAAATATGAGCATGTCACATGTGGATCCAGAGTACTTGGTAAGGATGTTTCTGGCATCACACCCTACCTGCCCCTCAGGCTGTGGAAATGCTTCCTGTCCTTGCACACCCATCCACCTCTCCGGGACACTGACTGACCTTCGAGTCTGCCCTGACTCTGGGCGGATGGGCTGGATGGAGTGCGATGGGGGTGGGACGACATCCAGGTGCAGGGGCGCGGCCATCCAGGAAACTGAGAGCACCCCGGACCTGAAGCAACCCCGCCCTGCCTGGGAAGGGCCCACCTGAGCAAGAACTTCTGACCTCAGCATTCTCGGAAGCACGATGCTGTAGGGGGAGGGTATCGATCGAGCCAGGAGTCCAGATACCTGCATCCTGGCCCACATTTACACTTACCAGCCATGTGCTGGAGCAAATGACTTGATGTGTTTGCACTTCGAGGCTTCACCTGTCCATCAGGTCATACCCTCAGCCTGCGTAATGCTGTTCCTACGTGCCCGACACAGAGCGCCTGCTCAAGAGTGAGCTTGTTTTCTCCGGCCTCTTCCCCAAGCTCACATCTGGGTGGCTGTTGGACTCACGGGACCCAAAGGAAGGGCACTCTGGATGACGATGACCACACAGTCCTACCAACTTGGTCCCCTGGAGAGCAAACACCAAGCAGAAGGCCTCTGGTCAAAGTCCTCTCCCCAC